>NC_072379.2:66383870-66690564 GCF_028885625.2 Pongo pygmaeus
CAGATGGCAGGACAGTTGCCTAACTGCCGTTTTTTTTTTTTTTTTGGTTGGGGAACGAGGTTAAGTCCTATGCAGAGAGAGAGAGAGAGATAAACCTCAGCAGAATAACTGACTATCAGTAAACTATTGTCATCATCTCGAACTATGTAAATATATAAATTATTTGATTTATCTTGACACTCCAGTAGTAAAATTCTAAGAATATTGAGTAATGTTTTAATATCCATCTTAGATAATTAATGGAAAATCTAGTAAACAGAGCTTATTTTATTGGTGAAGAGGTGCACAGCAGACTGAGCTTATTATGACAGAATTGTTTGTTTAGCATTTACTAAAAAATGATACTACTTAGTGGCTTGACAAGAATCAGTTAATTCTTAAGATTTGCTTCCATCCCAAATAAGTGCACTAGAATGAAGAAGAGTCCAGCTCAGGTCTTTTTCTTGCCAGAATATGGCAGACTAAGAGCAGAGGACTATGTGAGGCAGAGGTTTTCAGTAGGGGAACAGAGCCAACAGAATTACCCACTGGGATTTTTCAATTTTGTTTTCTAGATTTCCCCAATGTCCCCTTTGTGACCTAACCTGAAATGGGTTAGGAGTCACAGTCTCCAGGTGAGAAGTGGCCAGTGCCTCAGTTCTCATGCTTAGCTACTCATTAAAATAAACTAAGAAGCTTTTAAAAAATACTGGCATCCAGTATTTCTAAAATCAGAATCTCCAGAGTTGGGGATTGAGCAGTGATATTTGAAACAAACAAACAAACAAACAAACAAACAAACAAAAACAAGCAAACTAACAAAAAAACCCTTGCCAACTTATTCTAATTTGTAGCCATGGTTGAACACCACAAACTCACTTGTTTTAGTCCATTTAGGCTGCTATAACAAAAATCCTTAGCCTGGATACTTTATAAACAACAGGAATTTATTTCCCATAGTTCTGAAGCCTGAAAAATGCAAGATGAACATGTCAGCTGATTCAAAGTCTGATGACAGCCTGTTTCTCAGAGATGGTGCCCTTTCACTCTGTCCTTGCATGGTGGAAGGGGAAAAAAAGTTTCCTTCAAGCCTCTTTTAAAAGAGCACTAATCCCATTCGTGGGAGCCCTCATAACCTAATCTCATCCCAAAGGCCCCACCTCTTAATATCATCACATTGTGGATTAGATTTCAACATATGAATTCTGGAGGGACACAAACATCCAGGCTGTATCAGGTTAGAAAATCCTGATATTCTAACCTCCCCTTCCCCGAGCACACACTATTTCTTTAATTCCTGGTTGAGAACCTTCAACCTACATGATGATGAAGACATTCGTGAAAACCAAGTACCTCACTGCTGGGGACCAGAGCTAGGTCACAGTCTCTAAACCTTGGCACCATTTAGGCTTGATAGTTCTTTGTTGCAGGGGAGGGGTCATGCTGTGGATGGTGGGATGTTTAGCCACACCTCTAGCTTCTACCCATTTAGATACCAGTTGTACCCTTCCCCCCAGTTGTGACAACTATTAAATGTCTCCAGACATTGTCAGATATTCTGTGGGAAGCAAAATCTCTCCTGATTGAGAACTGCAGACTTAGCCAATTAACTAAAGCAGGACCCAGTAAGTCAGTCTGGGCTGGGGGTGGAGCTGGCTGGATAGAATATGAAATCCTTAAATGCAAACTGGAATGCATGAAGGTTTACATGGGGCTTTACATTTTATCTGAAGAAGATGTGGAAGCATTTGGAATTTGTTCTGTTATTTATTGCTATGTAACAAACCACTATAAAATTTAGTGGCTTAGAATGGTGGCAACATAAAATTTTATTCACAAATCTGAAATTTGGCCGGGGTTGGGTGAAAGAGCTTGTCTTTTGTCTACTGGGGTGGCCCAAAAGCTGGGGGCTAGAATTATCTAAAGTCTCACTCACATAGTGGTTAAAGGCTGGCTGTCAATGGAGATTTCAACTAGATCTATGACTGAAAGACCTACATGTGGCCTTTTCATGTGGCTGCTTGGCTTTCTCACAGCATAGTGGCTGGTTTCCTAGGGCCAGCATCCCAAGGGAGCCAGGAGGAAGCTGTATTGCATTTTATGAATTGGTCTTAGAAGTCACATAGTGTCACTTCTACTGTAGTCAAAAGTTCACCCAGGTCCAAGAAGAGGTAACATAAATCCCATCATTTGCTGGAGAGATGTCAATGTCACCTTATAGGAAGAGCATATAGGATGGTATGTACTGGTGCTGTCATCTTTGGAAAATACAATCTACCACAAAGTTGAAAAAGCAGATCACACAATTGCTTACCTGGGGTCCACAACAGTGCTATCCAGGATTGCTCAAAGGAACACCTGTGTCAATCAGCTGGGGTATATTCATTTGAAATGCCAATTTCTGGACCTTTCTTCCAAGGATTTTCATTTGGCAAGTCAGCCGTGGACATCTGGTGTTTGGTTTTTCAACAAGCCCTCAAAATAATTTTTAGTCATGTTCAGAATGTTTTTTCTTTATACTGATGCTTTAATCATTTACACATTTTCAGTACACATTTCCACATTTTCTTCCAGGAAACAACGTGGTGACACAGAGATAGCTTTGAGTAATGCAGCTGTTTTGAAGAGCTACTTCAAATATTGCCTTTGGATTTGTAAAATACACATATTACTTGTCAAAAGACACTTTGAAAGTAGTGTTGCTGATTGGGTTTCTGTGGACATTTGATCTGTTTTTGTTTCCATGCCATGTCAAAATGAAAAAAGAAAAGAGATAATATTATAGTCTGAGTCAAGAAATTCGAAATTATTTCTTGGGTCAAATTTTATATGCTTTTATGAGACACATAAATTCTACTTTTTGGGTCAAATTTTACCATAAAATGCTTTTATGTTACATTTGAAACCTATACTTTAGGCATCAAATGAAAAGTCAACATTTATAATTATGTAGTTGAAGTTGTATCACAAGGAAGGATTCTTTATAGAAACTTAAAAAGATAATGTATTATTAATGTGGATTCAGTTTTCAAGGGGCATTATGAAACTGGGAAATAACATGCTAGTGTAGGGGGATTTCCCTGACTTACGTGTTGCTGATTAAGCAGCTTCAATGGCCTAAACTATACTTGAGAAAGCAGAGTGTAAAAAGGCCTCTGTGCAATCAAAATACAATGCAAAAATTCATAACCTTTACTTGGAGTCTTTTTCTATAAACTTGCATGAATTTCTGATAGCAGGGTTCTCAGCTTACAGCCAAGGTAAAGCAGTGTGTTAGAATGAGTCAGAAGTTGATAACTACAGTCAGGCACAATAAGAACTATGGGAAACTGAGGCAACAAAATAAAAATGTAATGATTTCAAAGCAAAGTAGTTTTCAGTTTTTCAGAGTAGGGGAAACTCATTTTTACCTCTCACTATTTTTAGCCATACTACATACTACAGAGGTATGTTTCATATATGTTTCTTCACAATACGTTTGAGTTTTTGAGAAGCTTAACTATTTTGAATATATTCTGTTTGAGAGATCATGGAAATATTGAACAATTTTAGAAAATAATTATTTCAAAGTGGTTAAAGTAAAATAAGCTTTGATGCTTTTAATAGATACACTTCCATTATTTATAAAATTAGTTTTGTGTACTATTTCATTTGCAGAAGATACTAGATAATAAGTGTTTCTCGATGTACAAATTGGTCATTCTATTAAGATATTTTCTTTAAAATTTAAAAAACTAAATTAAAAGCTTGGGTGTGATTTAAAATCTTACATGGAAAACTATATCAGCTTTTCAAAGTTATGTCAGCACATGCTAACAAGCTGGGAAGGAACAGCAGAACCACGGGCTCATCTGATCTACCACCAAGGCCTCGCTCCAAGATGCATCACAAATGTGATCACTTGTTTTGCCTCCACTGCTACCACCTTGTCCATGTCACCATCACCATCATCTCTCCCATCTGTATTTCTGTGATAGACTTCTATCTCCCTTTTCTCTTGGCTGCCTCTAATTCCTTCTTCATGCAGCCAACAGATCAATTTACTTCCTTTTTTAACCTGCTATCATGGCTTTCCATTCTCTTTCAAATAAAACCCCAAGTCCTTACCATAGCTTTCAAGGCCTTGCATGATTTGGTTCCTGCTTACTTCTCTAATCCCATCCATGACACTCCCCTTGGCTCACTCTGCTTTAGTTTCCTTGGCCCTCTGTTAGTATTTGTCCTTTGCATACACAATTTCCTCCACCTCTTCCTCTCTATTCTTGGCAGAGCTGGCTGTTTATTCTTCAGGTCCCAGTTTAAAAACTGTCTCCTAGGAGAGGCTTTTCTTGACTTACCTACCTATTGTTGGTCTGTCTCCCCAGAATTACTCTCTATTACAGTATGGTATTCAGTTCCTTTGTAGCCAGTATCTTTATATGTTTTACCTATTTTTTTGTTCATTTTCTGTTTCCTTCACAAGATCGATGAAGGGAAAGACCAGTCTGCTTTATTGAACACTGATAATGACGGGTGCCTGGCACATAGTAGTTGCCTAGTAAATATTTTTTGAATTAATAAAATCATGAATGGTGTTCTATAAATAAATCAAGGGTAAGGACATGGACTATATATTGGAAAGTGCATGTGCTAATGCAACTTGTCTATATGTTTAACAAGAATTTGACTGATTCATAGATGCTCTATCCATATGAGCTTTGAAATGAGAAGTTTGTAGAGTTCATAACTAATTTTCCCTGTGATATCATAAATCCATTCTCCAAAGTTGACTTTGTCAGAGTCCAAGTAAGGCGTTGAAGATACTTAGCTTGATTCAATGAAGTGCTTTTTAGGAGGAGAATAAAGGGAGTGATAATAGGATACGGAGCAAGAATCATTAATTATAGTATCTCATTTACTCTCAAGCATAATGAAGAAGTTATAACTGTTAATGTTCTTGATGGAATTTGAGGAGTTTTCTATTACATTACACTCAACAGTGGTTCAGTAAACATGAGTTTAGTTAAATTTCTTTCATTATGGGCCTAGGTGTGGGGGTGATACATAACAAGAACACACTATTTCTTAAATGCATAAAAATTTTCTGACCATTTAAAAGAACCTTGTTTAAATTGTTTTTGTGTGTGTGTGTTGAATGAATTGAAAAGTAGATATAATTATATATGCTGTTAATTTAAATACATAAAGGTGAAGAAACATACTTGAAAAAGTCTTTTTACCCTGTACTTATGTAGAAACATGTGATGACAAGACAACAATTTTATTATAAAAGGAATGCATAGTAGGTCTCATGTAAAATAAAACAAGAAATAAACCTTTAGGTGGCGGCCAAGAGCTATGATTATGAATTCCTTAGCCTGTTTTTGTGAGAATTTATGCTCTTGTTTGAAAGTGGTTGTGTAAAACGGGCTATTTAAACCACAATAATTCAGTGCAAAGCAAACATAAGGACAAAATTAGGCCTAGGAAGGAACTAGATTTGAATGTTAATATCATCAAATAATTAATCAAATTTTAATTTTGATTTGATTTGACAGTTGGTGTCTTGATTATGATCAGTAGTTAGAGACCCAGTTCCGGGAAGATAATGGTATTGATATTGAGTTACAGGATTAATTATTCTTAGCACTTAAGTAATTGTTTTAATCTTCACATAAATCATCTTTAAACAAAATGGTAGCTTTTTAAGAACTCAAAGAGTGTTATAAAGATGTCAAAACTGTCCAGATGCTTATTGTGCAATTGAAAGCTCCATTCAAAGTTGACACAGGCCCCAGAAGAAAGGTCAGTTATCTAACTCACTTTTGCAACATCTGGCAGAAACTATGACTTGTTGGAGTACCAGTGTGTTCTTCTTCTCCTCTTTTACTGCTCTCTGAAATGAAAGTTTATGATGCCATGTGCCCCTTTCAGTTCTAGAAAAAAAGAAAAGGATAAAATGTTTTTTAGAAGGCATTATGATTTTGTGATGACATGCACTCGTTTCAACTCCCTGTTTGTTCTTTTCATCAGTATGCATTAGTCTACTCAAAAAGTTTTAGACATCACTATTAGATATTGTTTTACAGTAATCTTTATGTAAAAATTTTCTCATTAACCATTAATTCTGTTAGCATCTAGATTCATGATACACTTTTTGATAAGGCTTTTTGGCAACATAGACTAAATTTGGTAGTTGCTTCTAATTAGTCAGGACTTTTTTGATGAAGTGTTTCTAGTTCAATTCTTGTCACCTTAAGTAGTACACATTTAGCAATGGCTGTATACACACCCAGCATCATAGAGGAGCGAAAACAAAGTAAACGACAAACTCAGTACACAAGGAGTTGACAAGTTCTCTAGATGCAACAAGAGAACAGAAACAAATTAAAATAATTCATTAAAAACCACACATTGGTGTTGAGTAATAAAAAAGAAGAAAAGAGAAAGTGTGGGTTGATAGTAATAAAGAAAATCTCCATAGAGAAGATGAATAAACTAGTGAAGTTTCCCAATACACTAATGGGAAAGTAAAGATTTTAATTCTTAAGAAACTCTAGTTCCGTTATTTAATGTCAATATTCCAAAATTATACTTTCACAATATAGATGCCAGAGTAGCATGAAACAGCTCCTTTTCTAAATATTTTCCACTACATTAGTCAATGAAGATGGTGACATCCTTTCTCAAAAAAAAAAGCCTACTTAGCATGTTGCTGGATTACATAGCAAGCTGCCCACAGAATTATCCAGATATTATTTCTGTCCTCTAGTAATTTACAATACAAAATTGTCTAGGAAGAAAATTAAGCTAAAAACTTAGAAGGTTGTATCTATGGAATTATGTGATAGAAATGTAATATTTTCTATGTCGCCCTGAAAGGTTTTAAAGCAATATTCCCAAGGCCAGGGATCAGGAGAGCCATCTCTAATCTTGACTCTTAGGGTATATATATGGTGATAAAATTGTGGTAAGGAGTCATTATTTCTGTGGGGGCATTTTCCTTCTCTATGAAACCAAAGAGGAGAACCAGAAGATCTCTAAGTGTCCCCTCAACCCTAAAATGTTACATTTTATACTTTTACAGAGTAAAGCAAGACTTCATTCAACATTGTCAAAGCAGAAATTTTTTTTCCATCTGATGAGCAAACTCATGGCATAGTTTCAGTGGGAATTGCAAAATGAATCCCACTATATATGAAGCCCCACACATAGGTTGAGAATGGCTCCCTAGCAGTGCTCAACCTACATGATTGTGTGTGTTGGCTCTATAATCATAGCAATAAAAAAAGAAGATACGGATAGTTTCTCTCAACTAAAATTTTGTATAATAGTGGTTAGTTTTTAAGTCAACTACACTGTCCCCCAGAAAACCTGGAGTCTTTAATCAAGGTAAAAACTTTTAAATGCAAAATCAGTAACCTAAGAAAAACTCAAAGAACTGATTTTCTTGTAGGTAAAATTTACCAAATCTGTTAAGTGGTATGAAACCAGTATATATTATGTAGTGCGTCAATATTTTTTTCATAAACTTACAAGACTGAAAACTTATAAAAAATTCTAAAATAGTAGATGAGTGTATCTTCTTAGTACTTAATAAATGTAATATGAATTAAAATTTAACTTCAAATATGCCAAAAGCATAAAGAGTCTGCCACTATGCAAAAGGACTTAGTATACATGTATATAGCCATGAAGAATTCAGATATTAGAATTTATATCTCTTTAGTTCAAAGCAATGCATTTAAATCTTAGTGGACCATTTACTTTCATGTGCAATATACTGTTGCACACTTTTGAAAATTAGATGGAAGTCAATAAAAGAAAGGTGAACATCCAATTCCCAAAACTTAAAAAAAAATCAATTCAAAGTGTATGCCTATTTGATGATAGGAGGTTAGAGAAAACCTCCGTATTGTGAAAGCTTTCATTATTTGATTTTTCATATGTAATAAGCAGTATAAAATGATGGACATGCCTTCTGTCTCCAATACCACACAAAAGTAAGTAAGAGAAAAAACCTTTCTGTTCCATTTCCCTACAATAATTCCTTCAGAAACCACAATTAATCTTGGGATACACCATTATTCTGCTGCTTGCTAGTCGACCATACAATGTGAGAAAGTTATTTTTATCTTGAGTGGCAACAATTCAGCAGGATAGACTTGCCGATTTGAGTCCCACTCTTCACTATTTGATTGGGGTGAATGATGTCTGATGTAGACAAGTATAGGAGATGGCAGATCTCATTGATTTTATTCCCTGTGAACCTACAAATGGGACAGATATTTATTTATTTGTTTATTTTTAAAGGCAGTCTATTTAGAATGCTGTTTTCTAAGGCAACTTTTTTTTCACATTTTACTATATTAAAGAAATACTTAAAATCGCTTTAATCATAATCCTTTGCACCAAGTCAGTGGGACTGGGATTTAAACAACTAGTGAAAAATAATACACAGAAGGAGTGAGAAAAGAATGTCATCCAGGAAAAATACATTTTTTTTTTAAGTTGGAGCAAAATGACCAACTTCTAACAGAGGGGCTGCAAAGAGAAGAAGAAAAGGTGGTCAGAAAGAATATAAACTAAATGTAAATAAGAGGAATGAAAGTCAGGACAATACGAAAATGGCTAAAGATTGAAGTGGGAAGAGTGTAATGCATAAAAGTGAAGCCGGAGAAAAAAATGATGAAATGTAGGACAGGAACAGCGGCACAGAATGGAAAACAGGAGGTCAGCAAAGCACAAAGAAGGCTGAAGAACAGCAAACAAAGAAGTAGTATCAAATGGAAAGGGAGCAAGTGTCTAGATTTTAAAGTGGGGGGAGAAAACATCAACATTCGGGAGGGAGGGTGGCAGCAGAGTGAAGAGCCAGAGCCTCGGGAGGAGCCCAGTCATTTTGCTTTGTCTTCTACAAGTGGAGTTTATGCCACTTGACTGGAGCTTGCAAATGGATGTGAATTATTTTACTGGCATTCAAAGTCCTGCTGTAACGTTGTTAGGAATTTGGCATGGTAGCGTCAGCCTTAACAAAGGCTATCGACTTTCCTCACGTTAAACCAAAGCAGCTGAATTTACATCCTTTTGCAGCTTTCAAGCTTTTTTCAAATGGCATAAACTGGCAATAGCTAGGCTTGAAAAATTCTGGGCATTAAAGAAAGCAAAGCAATCTGTTTTCATTAAAGATAATCTTATAATCATTTGCTCACATTCTTATTGCTTTAGTTTATAGTTTTTTAAAGAAATCAAGTTTACTTGAATTTAGATGGTTTTATGAAAATTCCAAAAATTCTTGAAATATGGAAATGCAGTTTGCAACTACAAGGACCAAATTGCTAAGATAAACTATCAAATCACCATTAAAAAGGGCCCTTTGTCTAAGTAGTTACTTTTAAAATTGCTTTTGAGAAAAAAAAAATAAAAAGGTCTCCTTAAAGTTGCAAATAATGACACCAAGAATGATTTGTTACATAGCAGGTGAAAGTAAATCACTAGTTTCTTAACTTTGAACTGGAACTAGAAACCCAGATATATTTTCTGTTCTTCTGTTTTCTCCTTCTCCTCCTTAATAGCCTCTGAGCAAATTATCTACTGAGTGAAGTTTTATATCTTCAAGTTCAGCTCTGGTTAGGTGTTCACTTTGTTTCTCCATGGGAACAAACACGTTACCATGGGAACTGGGTAGCACAAACTATAAACAGTACTGAAAGCTTTTAGAAAGAACCACGCTTATAGCACAATGTTAACTCTACAATGCAAGTGCTAGCTGGCCATTCCAATACCTAGCATATTATGGCATCTCAAAAAGAATAACTTGACCCTGTGCCTTATCAAATGATGAAAAAATAAATAAAACAAAAGGAAACTATACTTTTTTCTCATTAGAGAAAATGCAAAAGTTTGTTTTCATTAAAAAAGTTGAAACCCACAAAACATATTAATTGTGGTGATTATTTGCATTGACTTAAAAGATACACTTAAGTTTCTTTATATGATGAGTGCTTTTTGCACACTGACATTATCTTACATACCATATCTGCTTTGACATATGCTGGGTCTTAAGTCAGGGAAAAAGAAGTAAGAAAGAACAAAGGGGTTAGCACTAAGGGTCTAAAAGTCGGGTGAGTCACCAGCATTCCAAATCATTATATCCCAGGTTAGTGGAACTATGTTTCTGGGGCAGGAATGATTTATCAGGGGTTGGAATCTGGTGGGGAGGGTATGACAATAGGAATTGCAGGCAATGTTAGGGCTTTAGTGCTAGGCAAGAGAAGGTTAGGGCCCATTCAGTTAGAAGCAAAGCTCCAGCCAGTGTCTAGGGAACAGAGTGTGAAGTTCAAGGCCAAATACTAGTCATGAGGCAGGGCCCCTGTTCAACAAGTGATGGTTTAGCTTAGGGTGTGGAGTGGAGGATGCCTACAAGGACAGGCACACAAAAGTGAAGTTTAGGTAACAGCATTGTTGGATAGCTGCAGCTTGCTGACACCCCACAGGCGCTCTGCATACTGGGCCCTGGGATACATGGTTTACTCCAGACTCGAGTTAATGATTGTGGCTAGAGCTTTCAATATATTGCCTGGTTTCATTAACATCATCAGCATTGACTCTGCGGATAGGTGATGCTGGCAGCAACTGAAAACAGAAAGGAGACCTGATTTTCTAAAGATCAACCCACAATAAGACCTCCACATTTAATGTTTAACGTTGGTACACTTGTAGATAGAAAGAAGCATTTGCAATTCATTGGCAAAGGAAGAATGCCCATGCAGGCCACACATTTGGTTTCATGTTCTGAATAGTATGCTATCATGGCAATTATTGCGTGTTACCTTTAGGTGAGAAAATGTCTGATGTGACATCAGTCTCTTTGATAAAAGCAATGAAATAAACTTCAATAAAAGAGTTAACATTTTTTAAAAAATGTTCTTAGGTGCCATCTCCTTACCTTGTATTTTTCAGAGTCCTTCAGTGGCTGTTTGGCAGAGGCTCAAAGCTATTTCAGGGAAACAATTTGAACTGAACTGTGTGGTTCATGAAGTTTGAGATCAACAGACTGGCAACTCTTCAGCTTTCAGAAATAATGTTCATGCTGTGTGTGTCTCATTGCACTTCTGGGTTATGGTTTATTTAGTTTTATGGAACAAAATAGGTTTCCATGTAAAATAGCATTTTCACCTATAAATTAGGAGCAAATAAAACAAAATTAATTTTGATGTAAAAATCTAGTCTTCCCTGTAACCCACATGTAAATTCCCCATGTTATAATTAGAGAAATGCTCTTACTAATATAAGACAAAAGATACGAAAATAAAAAGGCAATTGCCATTTTAAAAGGAAGTAGAAATTCAAAAGAGGAAGGTGTGAGGTTTAACAAAACATTAGAATTAAAAATGATACCGACAAACTAAGAAAGAAGGAAAGTAAGCTGATATTTTTATTTTATTTTTACACTATAGAATTTAATGCAATGTGTAATGTCCCTCTTATGATTTGGAAGTTGAAACAAAACTAAAGCAGTGTGTTAGAGTCTCTCCTCATGACCCTGTTCATAGCAGTTAGGTAACTTAGTTCCCCCTTTCTTTTTTTTTTTTGAGACGGAGTCTCCCTGTCTCCCAGGCTGGAGTGCAGTGGCGCGATCTCGGCTCACTGCAAGCTCCGCCTCCCGGGTTCACGCCATTCTCCTGCCTCAGCCTCCTGAGTAGCTGGGACTATAGGCGCCCGCCACCAAGCCCGGCTAACTTTTTTTTGTATTTTTAGTAGCGACCGGATTTCACCGTGTTCGCCAGGATGGTCTCGATCTCCTGACCTTGTGATCCGCCCGCCTCGGCCTCCCAAAGTGCTGGAATTACAGGCGTGAGCCACCGCGCCTGGCCTAGTTCCCCCTTTCTAAGCACATTTAAACGTAAGTTACTTAAACATAAAGATTGCTCTTAAGAGTTATTTAAACGTAAAGATTGATCTTCAGAAAATACCACCTCAGTGGTAGATGGGTACTTATCTGACAAAATACATTTTTTTATTACTTCACTGTATTAACTTGTGAGTGAAGAGAATGTTTGCGATTTCTAATATGGGAGGCACAATACGGGGGCTGACCTCAGCACTCGGAGTACAAAACGGAACACAGCATAGTGGGTGAGAGCGATAGTTCAATGAATAATGACAATATAGTGCATTAGAAGTAGCTATGAAATGCTGCGAAAGATAAACAATGCTGGACACTAAATAAAATGGTAAGAATTAACATATATTATTACAATAGGGAAAAGAGTGCAACGTGAACTGAGCTCAACATTGACCTGTACAGAGGTGATTAGGTATTTTAATGGGAGAATGAAGGAGCAGGGAGAAGGTGAGTTGGGACTCCATAGTTTTTCAGGAAAATGAAAAATTACAAAAATCCAGAAAAGAGGTTAGTCCATGTGAAACCCATCTAGCTTTGTTCACTGGTGTTTATTGAAGTTCGGCTCCTCCCCTCCCACAGAGACTGGAAAACGGGATCCTGGTCTTCAGGTGTTGGCTGGAACAACAGGAAATTTCTTTATCAGGCTCGGACTTTAAGTGGGGGGTAGGCTCATCCTAAGTAAACAATGTTGAGCTGTTAGAAACTGTCTTAGTGTTTGTTCAACCTAGAAAGGTAAGCTTGAGTCCTAGTCAACAAGAGAACTCAGAGGAGCCTGACTAGCGTTTGGTCAAGGTGATAACCTTTGCTCATGCTAAGGAGAAAGGTGCCTGGGTGGGGTCTCTGAAAACTTCACATCAAGAACCTCTTCAGAGGCCTAATAGGTTTCTCAGTAGACACAATGGAGAATGCCTAGGGCCAAATGATACGTCCTTTAGCAGGAATAGAGTTGTAAATATGGCTTGTGGAGTGGCAGGAAATCAGATCAAAAGGGAATTGGGAGTAAGATGATAGCACGCTACTGAGTTTGAATTGTATATCATAGTCTAGTGCTTCCCAAAGTATGGGACTCATTTACAAATAACATTTTGGTTGTATGAGGATGAGGCATGAAATCATATTGTCGCATGATTTAAAATTTTTTTTAATTATCTGTTAACCCCCTCTAATTAACTTCAGGAGAAAGGCTTAGGTTGATGCTAATCTGGTTCTTAAATGGTATTTTTTTTTTTTTTTTTGAGATGGAGTTTCGCCCTTGTCGCCCAGGCTGGAGTGCAGTGGTGCAATCTCAGCTCACTGCAACCTCTGCCCCCCGGGTTCAAGCGATTCTCCTGCCGCAGCCTCCCAAGCAGCTGGGATTACAGGTGCCCGCCACCACGCCTGGCTAAGTTTTTGTATTTTTAGTAGAGATGGGGTTTTGCCACGTTGGGCAGGCTGGTCTCGAGCTCCTGACCTCAGGTGATCCACTCACCTCAGCTTCCCAAAGTGCTGGGATTACAGGTGTGAGCCACTGCGCCTGGCCTTAAATGGTATTTTCCAATCAGCCTTTCTAACAAAGAGAAAATGAATTTCTGCCAACATTTAATGATGTAGTTTCATTTTCATTAATTAAAAAAATAGATTTCTTTTATAGAACTAATAGTCATTTTCCCTTTTAGTAAGTAATATGAAGTTTTCTTTCCAAATATATTTACTTAAGTGAAACACACTGAGTCTGTTTAAAGACAAAGATTACATGTGGTGGCAGGAGGAAGAGTTAGGATGACTCCCTTCTTTCTGGGTTGCTCCAAGAGGGGAGTGGTGGTGTCATTAACTAAGGCAGGAATTATGGAAAAAAAGCCAGAACAAAAGAAAAGAAAAGAAAAACCAAGAATAAGAAATGCCTTGCCTATTATTACTGGATGTGCAACAAAGTTTATTTGAACCAAAGTCCTATAACTTCAAGGACATACCCAACCCACCCTCACATTCTCTCTGATGCAGCCAATAAAAGCGTGCCATAAAACAACCTCATCATTTCTACAACCTGCCTTCTCACAGCCTGCCATCACCCTCAAAATGCTGGGTGTTTTTTTGTTCTGCCAGGCATTTACCCTAGGTTACATCCTTGGTTCTTATGCAGTTTGGTCTTGACCTTAAACTTAGAGCTTTCTTTGGTCTTTATTTTACTGCTTTCACTTCAGGGCACAACTGAAATGCTGTATTCAGCGAAACTTTTGGACCCTTGGGTCAAAGATCCTGGCACCCATGCTCCTCCAGTAATAGGCAGGCTTGTGTATGTACTCTCTCTCTCTCTCTCTCTCTGTGTCTCTCTTTCCCCCCATTCCCCCCCTCTCTCTGGGAGGATAATCCCCCCTTTGCATAGGGGATTATTAGTGTGTCCTTGAAATATATTGCTTTTTATGTATCGTGCATTAAAATATCAGATGTCAGGAATGCAAAGATTTTTTTCTTCTTTGGTATCAGCCAGTCATTCTTTTTGGAGTAATTTAAAGCAAATCCCTCTTTTGGAGCAAGACCTTCAACTTTTGTTTTTTCTTTTTGAAGCAGATCTCTTTGCCTTTTGAACTTCTTTCTGAGGTTCATATCTGAAGCTATTCTCTGTCTTCTGAGATGATGTACCTTATCATATAAAAATATATGCTGTGGGCTGGGCGCAGTGGCTCACGCCTGTAATCTTAGCACTCTGGGAGGCCAAGGCAGGTGGATCACCTGAGGTCAGGAGTTTGAGACCAGCCTGACCAACATGGTGAAACCCCGTCTCCACTAAAAGTACAAAAAACTAGCCGGGCGTGGTGGCAGGCGCCTGTAATCCCAGGTACTCGGGAGGGTGAGGCAGGAGAATCGCTTGAACCCGGGGATCCGAGGTTGCAGTGAGCCCAGATTGCACCACTTCACTCCAGCCTGGGTGAAAGAGCGAAACTCCGTCTTAAAAAACTCCATCTTAAAAAAAAGTGTATTGGACATTAGCTCCTTGAAAATGGCTTTTTCGTGCTGAATGTTCATGGTGAGGTCAGTCTGAATTTTAGTAATTTCAATTGACCCCTTCAAATTGAGTGTTAAATTGTCTAAATTTTTAAGTACAAAATTAGTTTAGTCGTATTTTATTAATCATACCTTATTTGTAATCAAATAAATACACCATTATTTCTTTTCAACAATTTTAAAAATTTTGCGGAATTTGGAGGTATGGTGGTGTAATAGTTGCACATTTTAAAATACATTTAAAATTTTTATATAAAACTTACATGTGTAATTAAACCCAAGAATAGCTGTTCCTTTCTGTTAATAGTCTATTTTTCACTTATGGGTTTACTTTGAATGAAATTTTGACAGAGATACTTGAGAATTGAAGATCTGAAAATGAATTATATTTATAAAAATGCACAAGTTCATTCTTCCTATATTACATATAAAAAGATATTTTTGTCATGGGATATTTTATGTTAGCTTTAAGACTTCCATTTTTTAAAAAAGATGAGTCATTTCCTCTGTCTGGGAGATGACTGTGAGTGGTAAAAGTCTGGGTACATATGTTAAGGTCACAGAACTTTGTTAGAGCACAGAATCCATGTTCAGTTTCAAATTTCGTCTTGACTTTGAAATAAAGCAATGGTGTTAGATAAAGAAATGAAGGAATGATTTGACTGAGGTAGACCTTCTGTATCCCTGGTTAGTATCTCCTGTAGAAATAGGTGATATCCTAAGCCTTGGACTTTGAAATTTTCATTCTTAGGTCTATAAGGAACCTATATTCTTACTAAGACAAACACTTCTTGCTTAACTTTTGATCAACTTGCATATGCAAGGACATGAGTTTATATTGAAGAGTGATGTCATAGCTGTAACAAAAGGGATTTAAAAAAAACTTAGGCATTTATGCCAGTCTTTTTTTTTTTTTTTTTTTTTTTTTTAACAGAGTCTCACTCTGTCGCCCAGGCTGGGGTGCAGTGGTGTGATCTTGGCTCACTGTAACCTCCACCTCCCAGGTTCAAGTGATTCTCCTGCCTCAGCCTCCTGAGTAGCTGGGACTACAGGTGTGTGCCACCACACCTGGCTATTTTTTTATTTTTGGTAGAGATGAGGTTTCACCATGTTGGCCAGGCTGGTCTCGAACTCCTGACATCAGGTGATAACACCTGCCTCGGCCTCCCAAAGTGCTGGGATTACAGGCGTGAGCCACCGTGCTTGGCCTATGCTAGTCTTTAGCTCAGAATTTTAGCAGAGTAAAAGTGGACTCTACTACCTTACTTAATAGCTGTTACTCAGTCTCTTTCAGCCTTAGGATTCACCTGTGTAAAGAGAGATAATAAAACTTTATTTATTTGTTGTGAAAACTAAATTAAAAAGCATATTAAATGTGGTAATATTTGTAAAATGCCTACGAGGTCATCTAGCATATAGTTATTGTTTGTTCCTAAGTCCCTCAACTCATTCCTTCATCTTTTCTTCCTTGGAAGACAAAGAGCATATTCTTCCCCTCAGTGTAATCCATTTCCTGATGAAAGATGATGTATTTGCTCTATGAAGATGAGTGATAGGTAATAACGGATAGTGATGGATAATGGCAAATACCAAAGAGATTATGATCTGGGCAAAATATCTCATTAAGCAAGATTGCTTTCTGCATTCACATTTATTACACACATAATAAGATACAGAAGTTTTATTTGCATAGTAGATGGAGAACAGAATTTATTTATAAAGCTCTCGATAAACTTCTTAAATGAAGTAAGTGCTTGCAGGTATAGTGTTTGCCTCACCAGGGGTTCAGTAATTGTTGTGTGTGTGCGTGCCATTCAGATGAGATTGTTCATACACATGGGAACAGAGGAGGACAAAATTAAGAGATGAGAGGGCTGAGAATGGGTACAAAGAAGAGGCCACAGGACTCGGAAGAAAGCTATTGATATAGCTTGGATGTTTTGTCCTCTCCAAGTCTCATGTTAAAATGTAATCTCCAATGTTGGAGGTGGGGCTCGTGGGGAGGTGTGTGGGTCATAGGTGTGGATCCCTCATAAATAGCTTGGTGCCCTCCTCACAATAATGAGTGAGTTCTCACTGAGTTCCCGTGAGATTTGGTTGTTTAAAAGAGCCTGGCACCTCCTCCCTTTCTCTCTTGCTCCCTCTCCTCCCACGTGGCACACTGGCTCCCCTTTGCCTTCTGGAAGTTTCCTGCACCTCTCACGGGAATCAAATCCTGGTACTACACTTCCTGTACCGCGTGCAGAACTGTGAGCCAAATACACCTCTTTTCTTTATAACACTCTGCCTCAGGTATTCCTTTATGGCAATGCAAATGGACTAACACAGCTGTTCCAATGGATAACATTAATTTCCCACCATCACTGAAGTTACAGGACTGACAGAATGTTTGTTTTAAGTTTTTGTGGGTATCAGCAAAGTTATAGTTTCATGTCTAGATGCATGCCAGTCTAACAGATGGCACAGATCTAAGAAAGGAAGCAATGGGGGACCCCATAAGCAAACCCTCAGACATTTACAGACCTCATAGAGAGGATTTGGAGCATCCAACTCAAACTGATGGTTTGAGTGACACACATGTATATCTCTGAGGGTGAAGGTCTCTGGTGACATTTGCTTTATATATATGGCCACATGGCATCATTATGTAGAGTTTATGTTCTTCCATGTATGACAGTTATCAGTGTAACATCCTCACTAGAATAATTTTGAAATCGAAATCTTTAGTATTTAAATTTTTCATAGTAAATAACTTTCTCATACATTAAATAAATAAAGCAAAATCATTTAATAAAGTTCTAACCGTGAGTTATGTTATAGGTCAAATTGTATTTACCTATTGTGACAACAGTGGAGATTTCACCCTGGTCCCTTGTTACCCACATTTTAACAATATTTATTCTTTGGTATAATCACAAAAAGTCAGTTCTATATACTGACATATCTTAGCTCAAAAAGATTTTTCAAGACTCACATATATACCTGTAAAAACAAAGATATTCAAATGACTAATAAACCTGTTAAATGCAAAAAATAAATATGGGAATGGAATGAGAAAACACTGTGGCAGAAGGTGACTTTTGGAAAAAAACAATGAAATGGTTGACTTTTGATGTTGTGGCTGATGGTAATTGATTTGATATGTCATTAAAGATATTTGACTATTTTTTAAAGAAAAGTGCATTTTATATAATATTTAAATCAGTCAAAAGAACCCTAGAGGTGTTGAATTCTTACTCTGAATCTTAACAGTTCCACATGGCAACAGCAAAATTTTTAACCTTAAGGAAAATGCAGAAAATGGTACCTTTTCATTCTCACTGCCACCAACCCAGTTCAGGCTGGGAATGTTTGCATTTCTCTGAGCACCTACAACTGTTCTGTTTGTGACATTTCTCTCCTCCAACATATTTCTACAACTCTGTGAATGATGTTTGTAAAATTGTGCACTCCATTGCTATCAGATTTAACACAAAACTCCTCATGTGGTTTACAAGGCCCTGTGCTCATCAGTCTCCTTCGTTTACCCTTACAGGCATATTTGCAGTGCATCACACCTGTGCTATGGATGTGTCTCACCTTTGGGCTTTTATGTTAGCTGTCTGAACCTTTCTTCTCCATCTTGCCATCCCTTCCCTGCCTTTTTTTAGTCCCAGTTTATAAATCTCTTCCTTCAAGAAACTGCTGTAAGCCCTCAAGAGAGTTAATAATGGTTTACTTTTATTTAGCAGTATAGAGGGACTAGAGATGTCTTAATTGAGGAGGGGACATGTAAGTCTTTAAAGACTGAAAGGACAGGCTGCTGAAGCACAGAAGGGGGGTTCTGGCAGGAGAAATGACCATAAGGAGGAAGTGTGAATGGAAAGGGGAATCAAAAGAACAGATAACAGTTGGTAGAGTGTATGACATTAGAAAGGGGCTGAGGGTGAGAATTGTTGAGAATAATGAATGTCAGACTGTGATAAATGTAGAGGTTTTAGTGCCTAGACAGGAAGTTACAACTTATATGGGCCATAGAGCATCATTAACAAAAATTTGAAATTTGCATCATATGGGGCAACATGGTGAGCCCTGTTTTGGAAAGAGGGGTGGATGTGTGTGTGTATGTGTGTGTATAAATATATATATGTGTGTGTGTTTGTGTATATATACATACAAGTGTGTATATATGTATACATGTATGTATATATACATATATACATATATGTATACATGTATGTATATATACATATATATGTATATATGTATACATGTATGTATATATACATGTATACATGTATATATGTATACATGTATGTGCATATACATGTATACATGTATGTATAAACTATATATGTGTATGTGTATGTGTGTATATATACACATATATGCGTGTGTGTGTGTGTATGTGTGTATATATATATATATAAGAAGCTAAGAACAGTGGCTTATAGACAAGGTTTTGATTTGGGCCATGAGCTGGAACATATGGAGAGAATGGGAGAGAAAAAAAAAATCAGTTACAGTCTTAAAAGTGAGATAACAAAATAACAATATATGGCAATATAGAAGATAATCATATGAAAAGTACTGGTGACAAGCACTTGTAGGATTTTAAGCAAATGTATATATTTTTGATGATAGCATATTCGTTCAGGTTCTGGCTGGAAACAACATTCATCTCAAATTGTTCAAATGAAGAGACATTGATGCAGTGGTTCTCAGTCTTGGCTGTACATTGGAAATGCTTGGGGAGCTTTGAAAAACATACATGCCTGTGTTCTACCCTCAGAGGTTCTGCATTAGTTGGTCTGGTTTGTGGCCTGGCTGTTGGGATTTCTTAAAAGCTTCCCAGCTGATTCTAATATGCAGCTTGAGTTGAGAAACCAGGCTCAACCTCTGAGTTGAAAATGAAAGTACTGCTTTCAGAAGTATGGGCAGTGCTAGGAATTAAAGGATGGTAAGACACAAGAGACTAGCTACAGGGGGAAATAATACTACCCTTATGATCAAAGAACAAGAGACACTAGATTGACCTAGTGAAAGCTGGACCAGAGGAGAAGGGGCTGTTTTACCTAAGCTATAGTATGAGAGTGGAGTATGCTTCTATTTCCTGACTTTCAGAGCTGAAGCAGGATGTATGAGGGTTCTCCAGAGAAATAGACCTAATAGAATATGTGTGTGCATGTGTGTGCGTATGTGTGTGCATGTGTGTGTGTGTGTTTGCGTGTGAATTTTTTAAGGAATTTGCTCATGAGATGATGGAGGCTGGCAAGTTCAATATCTGCAGAGTGGCCCACAGGCTGGAGACCTAGGAAGAGCTGATGCTGTAGTTCATGTCTGAAATGTGAAGGCAATTTGTTGCCAGTATTCCCTCCTGCTCTGGGGCAAGTCAGTCTTTTACTCTTCTCAGGCTTTAAACTGATTGGATGAAACCCACTTATATTATGGAGGACAATCTGTTTCACTCAAGGTTCGGCAATGTAAATGTTAAATCTCATCTGAAAACATCGTCATAGGAGCATCCAGAATAATCTTTGACCACATATCTGGGCAGTGCGGCCCAGCAAAGTTGACATATGAAATTAACTGTCACATAAGGAGGGAGAGGAGAAGAAATAGTCCAGCTTCTTTTTATTCTCTCTCCCCTTCCTTCGGCCAGCTTCCCAGAACAGAACTGAATGAAGAATGAGTACAGGATCTGAGGGGCAAAT
Organism: Pongo pygmaeus; assembly: GCF_028885625.2. NCBI lineage: Eukaryota > Metazoa > Chordata > Mammalia > Primates > Hominidae > Pongo > Pongo pygmaeus. Next base: position 66,404,409 of record NC_072379.2, read on the forward strand.
TGAAGATGTCCTGCACATACTTCTAACTCATTTATCACAGGCTTGATTATTATTTTGCAAATGCCTTTTCTATTGTTAAAATTCTCATTTGGTTAGGTTGAGCAATATTATGACAGACTCTTGAATTTATTTTTTAAAATTATGCTAAAGACCTAGTGGTTTCTAAAATGATTTTCTAATGATCTTTGCTGAGATGGTTTCTCGTTAGACTAGAATAACATAACAATGTTTGTGTCACCAATGCAAATGAAGTTTTTACTAACCAATGAGAGCACTGCTAAAATTTATTTTCAGCTTAAAAGAAAATACTATTCTATTTAATTTTATATTAGACGGTCACCAGGAAGCCATGGTGACCATGAAGGCCTCCTGCTGTTTCTTAACTTCTAGCCCATGCCAGTTGGCTCCAGGCTTCAGGGGAATGAATAGTTGTTACAGTTAGCAACAGGCAGTATAGTAAGTATGACTAAATGTGGGGATTCTATTTTGACCACTTATCCCTCAGTGGGACCCGTGGGAATCCTGTAGATGCTCATAAGAAACCCGTGGTTGATTAGTGGGATTGTGAGGAATGCTTGCTTCCATCTCTTTCCCCACAGGAGTTAGCTGAAATTCCCCAGTAGCCTCATAACACAAAGGTAGCCCCTTTCAATTCTAAGAGGGAAGAAATAGGGATTTTCCAGGGGAAAGAAGAATCCCCTGTCTCTTCTACACCATTGTTCAAAATCATAAACGAAGAGACAAAATTACTCAGGTTAGGACATGTATTTTGTACTTTACACCAGATCACATGCCCTGCCATTTCAGAAACTACATCCAGGTAGTCCATTTTTATCAGTTTTGTGCATTAGTTTCATTCTTACCGAACAGATTATGGCACTTTAAAAAGGTTCTTTAGGAAGATTTCTTTTTCATAGGTGTCTCTGGTAATATTTGCTTCTTGCTTTTCACGTTTTGCCACTTCTCCCAACTTCAAAATCTAAATTGGGAGAGAAAATACTTTGGTTAGCACAGACAATATTGCCAGACAGGGAAAATCATTTCTGCCAATGGAAATTTAGGAAACTCATAGGGGAAGTACACTCCTATTATGTTTGAGATGGAGAGTCATCAAATAGAATAATCTATAGGAAAGAATATAGAAAATGAAAATTGTTAGCAATCTTCAATATCAATTCATCGGTGTATATATTAGGGCATATTTTGGTACCACTGAAAAAAGACTTAAAGTTGCATAAACGTATGGAGCAAACAGTAGGACAATGGTCTTACATAATATTTTATCTACACTTTAAAAAGTATTTTGTGAAAATTCTATTCTCATTCTAGAGTCTTTGTATTTATTACGGGTATAAGAAGCTATTGATGGCCCTTACAAAGGCTTATTTCGGCATGAGAGGATTCTGGAAAGATGGCAAAATAGAAAGCACCAGGCATCCATCTCCCCAGACAGGCATCTACAGTGGCAGAATCTGTTCGTTGTAACTATTTTGGAAATCTGGAGTCTATTGAAGGTTTGCAACTTCCAGGAGAAGACATGGATGGTAAATTATGGTTAACTTCAGTGGATGTCAGCTTTTAGCTTGACAGCAGCCACCCACCCCATACCCCCAGATTTGTGGCGGGCAGCTGTGCATGTGTTCTTGGAGCAGTTTACACAGGACTTGCAGGAGCCAAGGTGGGCAATAAGGATCCTGTCCTCCAATACTGGAGATCTGTGTTCTAATCACTGATAGCTGCTTCTGATTATGGAAGTACAAACACCAGAGATGGGCATCTGTTACTGTTGTACTTCTCTGAATTGTTGGAAGCCCTTTTTCCTCCAGATGAAGTGACCTCCAGGAGATTTAAAGGGTCAGTATCCCATTCCCCATTCATTTTTCTCTTTTTTCCCTTTCGAGAGCCAGAAAAGCTAGGATATTCAAAAGCAATTGGATGTATGTGGAAAATTAGAAAGTCACCATAATGCTAGGGACAGGTGGAGGCTCAGAAAAGACCTTGTTTACACATCAGGCTTATCCTCAGCACAGTAACAGCCTGCAACAATCAAATCAAAACAAAACAAAACAAAAATCCCTAAGAAACTCTGAGGAAGGGAAATAATCTGATTTCCAGAATTACCACACTACTAGATTTAAATGTCCAGTTTAAAAAAATCATAAGACAAACTAAGAAACAGGAAAGTATGTTTCATTCAGAGGAAAACATAAGCCAACAGAACTGATGGCAGATCTACCATACAAAAACTTTTTAAAAACAGTTGTCTTAAAGATGCTCAAATAACTAAAGAAAAACCTGGAATAGCCAAGAAAGTTGATGTATGAGCAAAGTGGAAATATAAAGAGAAAGGAAATCTAGAAAGAAACTAAAAAGAAAGTCTGAAGCTAAAAAGCACAGTACAATTGTCCCCTAGTTATCTGTAGCTTTCTTTTCCAGTTTCAATTACCTTCGATCAACCATGGTCCAAAAATATTAAATGGAAAATTCCAAAAATAAAAAACTTACAAGTTTTAAATTGCATGCTGTTCTGAATATGTTGGTGAAATCTTTCACTGCCCTACTCCATTCTGCCCAGGATATAAATCATCCCTTTGTCCAGTGTATCCACAGTATACTCTACCTGCCGTGAGTCACTTAGTAGCCGTCTCTGTTATCAGATAGATCATTGTTGTATCACAATGCTTGTGTTCAGGTAACCCTTATCTTACTTAATAATGGACCCGAAGTGCAAGAGTAGTGATGCTGGCAATTCAGATGTACCAGAGAGAAACTGTAAAGTGCTTTCTTTAAGTGAAAAGGTGAAAGTTCTTGGCTTAATTAAGAAAGAAAAAAATTGTATGCTGAGGTTGCTAAGATCTGTTATAAGAATGGATCTTTTAATTATGAAGAGGAAAAAAAAATTGTACTGGGTTTGCTGTTGCACCTCAAACTGCAAAAGTTGTGGTCACAATGCATTACAATCAGTTATGATGAAAAATGCATGAAATTTGTGGATGAAAGACATGAACAGAAATGTGTTCTGATTGATGACAATGGGGTTTGGTACCATCTTCAGTTCCAGGCATCCGCTGCCTGAAACATCTCTCATGGAAAATATAGGACCACTGCAACTCAGATGAAAAGTTTTCTAGAGAGATTCCAAGGAAGATTTGAGAAGTCAAAAGAAGTTATTGGTAAACATGAAGATGGGATCATTGAAATTATTGAATCTGAAGAACAGACATTTAAAAAGTAAACAAAGTACTAAGGAACCTGTGGTATACTATCAACCAGACCAGCATACACATCTTGGATATTCTAGAAGGAAAAGAGAGAGATAAAAAGTCACAGAATATTTGAAAATTTCCTGAATTTGGTGAAGGAAATAAATACAAACATCTAAGAAGCTCCACTTGTATAAAGTACTTATCATAGTCAAAATCATAGAATAGAAAGTAAAAAGGTGGTTGCCAGGGGCTGCGGGAAGGGAGAATGGGGAGTTATTGTTTAATGGGTACGGAGTTACAGTTTTACAAGATGAAAAGAATTTTGGAGATGAATGGTGTTGATGGTTGTTGCATGACAATATCAATATAAAATTGATTCTTGAACAATATGGAGATTAGGAGTGCTGACCCAAAATATACCCCCCAACACAGCCAAAAGTCCAGATGTAACTTCTGACTCTGCCAAACTTAACTACTAATATCCTGCTTTTGACCAGAAACCTAACCAATAACATAAACAGTTGATTAACACATATGTTGTATGGTGTATATATTACATACTATACTCTTACAATAAAGTAAGCTAAAGAAAAGGGAGCATTTTTAAGAAAATTATAAGGAAGAGAAAATATATTTACTATTCATTAAGTGGAAGTGGATCATAATAAAGGGTTTCATCGTCAATGTCTTCATGTTGTGTAGGCTGAGGAAGAGGAGGGTGAGGAGGGGTTGGTCTTGCTGTCTCAGGAGTGGCAGAGGTGGAAGAGAATACACATATAAGTGGACTCACATAGTTCAAACCCATGTTGTTCAAGGGTTACCTGTGCTAGCAAATTTAATTCAAGAACCTCTTAAAAGTATCATTCACCATGATTAAGTGGGATTTATCCCTAGAATACAAGGGTGGTTCAACATACCCAAAGCAATAAATTTGATAGACCATATTAACAAAATGAAAGACCTGAAGACATTCATACTGGATGGCCGTGAAATGGGAGGCATAGGTATTTGCTGAAGATGAGAGTGACAGTAATGATCTAGAGGACAATGTAGAGATGTAGGACAGTCTCTGAGGGCATATGAAAGGGAGTTTACCAGGAACAAACCAAATGAAAATGAAAGAATTGAATGAAATGACAAAAAAAGTTACGTATCTAAGTTACAGTCTGCTGTCAAGAGCCAATTAGAAAATGCAAGCACTTTGGCTACACCAACAAAACCTGGAAGTTAAAAAAAAGTAGTAAATATAATAACAATTTTATTTAATTTACATTAATGTTTCTATCTATAATTCTGATGCAATATGAAAAAGTCAGTAGCATATTAACTTGCCATGAAAAGAATGTGTCAGAAATGGAAAAAATGATCTTGATAATATATTGAAAACTTCCTATATTCCTGAAAAAATGAAATTATCAAATAATTTAAGAGCAAGTGCTATAATTGGACTGAGTTTGAATCCAGACCTCACAACTTGCTAGGCAAACTACTGTATCTCTCTTCCTTTCTTTTTTATCTGTAAGATCAGCGAGAAAATAGTACCATTCTCAATGGAGTTTTGTGAGGACTAGGCAGTAATGCAAAGTGGTTATTTTTTAAAACAATACTTGACATATTAAATACTGAACAAATGTTTAAGCTATTTTTTATTTCTGATACCAATTGTAAAAATCAGTGAAGACAGAAATTTTTCTTTTCTCATGGGAGGGTCATACACATATTTCTCTTGTTCCTGCTGTGCTAACTTTTGTTAGCTTAAGTAAATGTTCCTTTGACCATGCAACACTGAGTGTGGCCAACAATAAAAAGGGGTGTTTCCCTTTGGGCTAAGGGCAGGGGCTAGTTCTAGCAAAGAAAAAAGAAGAAAAGACTTTTATGAGTCCACATTTTTCAAGATAAATCACAGTACTTGCCTGAATTTCCAAGGGAAAAGGAGGTTATGATTAACATACAGTTTTATTCTACTAGAAATCAGTACTTCAATGAGTAAAGCTATGACTTTCTAAAAAAGTAGAAGAACTGAGAGTAAAAGTCATTTTTCTAACTTCCCAAATAGTGAATGAAGGTAGAAGCAAGGAAATAATGAATCAAAAGACACAACAGCGAGGTTTTATATACTGAGAAGAAGAACATACAACATGGCATGATTTAAGCCACATTTAGAAAATTCTTCAAAAATTATTTTTTCTTTGATCTGATACTCGAGAAGTTAGGTTTGACTATGCTTCTTCTATGCCTCAGGTTCCTTAGAAATTTTTCTACATTGTGAGCATTGTCATTTATTTATTGATTTTTTTTTTTTTACAATGAGCTAGTGGTATACTCATGTTAATAGGGCTCTGTGGCTGGCAGCTATGGAGATATATCAAGAGAGAAGGTGTGATACAAGACACTGTACTTGAATCATTGCATAACTCCCTCCCCATCATGGAACGGAGGAACAGATACCATGTAAGAAAGCAGTATGGTAGACCAGCAGGTATGTAAAATAAAGAATTAGAAGACTAGGCTTAGATCCAACTCTGTGACTTCACTCAAAAGTCACCCAGACTCTCAAGGCTTCAGTTTTCTCACAGTTAAAAGGTCATAACAATACCTACTGCTGGAGTTGCGAGGCTCAGATGGAGTAATGTATTGTGAAAGCACTTTGTATCTGAAAGGCTATAAAGTATTACGATAATGTTTATTAATATCCGGTTTTAAAAGAAATTTCCACTTTAAGATCTGATTCTACAAAGAAAATTTCCTTCTTGTAAAAATATCAACATCAAAATTAAATTTTCAAAAACACGTAGCAAATACTTTTCATCTTTTTTAAACAAAAACAAAAAAACCCTGGAAACATAAATGTTCACAAGTTCCTGGTGATTCTTCAATTCTTCATAGTTAAAATGTTATGGATGTAAGTTTTCAAAAATAATCAGAAAATTTCATTAAAAGTAGCAATCTGAGTATATGTGCTTACCTCTCCTGTTTCCGCAAAGGCCATTGAAATGACAAAAAAATATACAAACAAAAGAATAAAATCCCCAACTACTCTAGGACATAATACAGACAGCAATAAGGATTTCTGCAAATTAGGAAGAATTTGTATTTAATCTCAAGGAAACACAAGAACAAACACATGGATTAAATGATCCTTCGATAGACACAGAAAAGTACTGGTAAAGGAAAGTCAAAGTGATTGATTTTTCTCCAATGCATCCTAGAGAAAGTCGAATCTCATAGACATCAAGCACTGGATGGTGTTGACTTTCAGGATACTCTCAACTTTCTGAGAGAACAGCTTTATAAAAATAACAAGAATCTTCTGGGAGTAGAGAAAAAAAGAAGGGCTTCTAAAGCATGTGCTGGGGAGGATGGAAGTATTTTCACAATGCAATTAGGGTCTCAGGGGTAGGGGGAGAATTCAGTCAGCACAGTTTTTCAGCTTCTACGCTATTAAAATTTTGGACAGGACAACTCTCGGTTGCAGATGGTTGTCCTGTGCATTGTAGGATGTTTAGCAACATTTCTGGTCTGGACCCACCAGAAGCCAGAAGTTCCCTTCGCACCTCCTATCAACTGTGATAATGAAAAATGTCTCTGGAAATTGCCTGGGGTAAATATCCACCTGCCCTAACCCCACCCCATCCTACCCCAAGTTGAGAACAGTCAGCCTAGCAGAGTAGGTTGATAAAGTCTTCATCTTAGAATTAAAACATCCTTTGTTCTTTCTTGAGTACTCTTGGAGGGGGGCTGTCCCTATTTGTCTGATTGATTCTATTTATGCTCCCTGAAGAAAAACCCACTGACACAACCCTCAATTCAGATAAATATTTTTCTGTTATTTCTTCTTTATTTTCTTCATCACATTTTTCCTGTTGTCTCCATCTGGAACTCCAGTTGAATGTCAAAGGAGCATATATACATTAGCCACATAGCTGACTTTCCCATATAATCTACTCCTTTATTGTTTTGCTTTAGTCTTTAGAGAATTTATTACACTCTATCTTCTGGGTTATTTGTTCAGTCTTTATTTAGGTCCATTCTATTAGTCAACATTTATATTAAATATTTTATTTTAGTAATTTTATTTTTAGTATATAGGTATTCTAATTTCTCCCTTTCTGAGGCAGCCAGCTCTTGTTTTGTGGATATAATACTCTTTTGAATCTTAGTGTGGACATTGATTTTTAAAAGTTTTGGAGTTCTTCTTTGTTTCATGTATTATCTGTTTCCTCCAAATCTAGATGTTTAGATGTTTACTTTATATGTCTTGATCTTTGTCTTGCATGCTTTTGGTTTTTCTCAAATATTTTGTAATCCCTGGTGATCCCTTCCTAATTTTTCTCTTTACTAGAATGACTGGTAGTCAGATGCTATGAGTTTCCTCTACAGTTCTACAAGTATGTTTCTACAGTGGGCCTTTCACCTGATGGAAGGGTTATTGTGGGCACTGTGTCAGTGAGGGGAAGCTATTGCCTTACACACTTTCTCTCAGGATTGGTTGGCACAAAGTAGACAAGCAGTCTAAGGGTTCTCACATTTGGTAAAAGAAGAAAAAAATGCCATTGAGTGTAGAGAGCTTTAGTATATCTTACTGTCAAACAAAGTTGTCTTTCCTTTTAAAAATCACTTCCTCCTCATCCATTGTGGACTTTCTCAATGTTTTTCAGAATTGCCCTCTCTGACATCGATCCTTAACGCAAGTCCACTCAAAAAAGATCCCACATTTTGTTTTCAGAGTGCATTGTAAACTTTATCCTAGAGACAAACTACTATAGCTAACAGCTACAGTTGTATAATGGGGATGGAGAAAGCTATTTCTGCTCCAGTTAGCTTATAAGAATATTTTTAATGAAATCATCTTTAGTTATTTACTTTGGTTAATTAGTTAATATATAAATATATAGTAGTATAATTAGTTGTAAATTAGTGTCATAAATTGGATAATAACTCCTCAATTCATTTTTCATCTCTGTGCTCATTCAATCTGAGCTTGGAGTTTTTCTGCACCTCCACCAGGAAAAGTTCTCACCGCAATAGATTTTTTCTGCAGACCGTGAGTTTCTCTCTTTTGGTTTCTGTGTCATTCTTATCCTATCTACTTTCTATTTATGGAAATCCCTCAACATTTTTGGTCTACTGCTGATACCCTTTCCCTTGTGATTATAATTATGTAACTTCTTTTTTTCATCATTTCAAAATGACTTTGTGAGAAAGGGTATGTAATAATTGAGATCCATCGCATGCAAAACAGCCCTAAGCAGATCTCTCACTGTTCCTGAAACAATTCTCCCATTTCAACCTGTGGAACTTTATCTCTCCATCTTTCCGAGCTGTTACCCTTGGCTGAAATCCTATATTGTTTTGCCAATTATTTTCCATCCTTTAAAGCCCAAGTTAAATTTAACGTCCTTTAAGAAATCAGCTCTTATAGCCACTTTTCCCCCAATTAATTATTATTTTCTCAGCTGAACTGGTAAAACACTCATTATTTCTTACTTACTTGGCATTTATCATGCTTATGTTGACTCTGAAGCTTAGTTACCTTTCCAGGTCTACATACCTATCTTCCTGAAAGAATTTCTGCCTTTTGGAAGCAAGTACCCACAAAGAGTTTTAAAACCATTATTGTTAAATAGCCAATGCCTTATTCAAGACAGGTGCTCAAAAATTATCCTAAAAATAATCTACTTTCTTTTAAAAATCCTATAATTATATTGTGTCATGTATCACAAGAGAATTTTACTGTTACTAAGTATTTTACTTGGGGACAATGTGTTTAATATTTCCACAGGGGTGGATAAAAAGGCTGGATTTCCAGTTTGGTTGATTTAGTTTTGCAGCAAACTAACTTTTAATTTTATTTTATTTATTTATTTTTATTTACTCAGTTTTATTTTTCAATATTGCTATACTGCATTTATAGAGAAAACGATTGAAACAAAATAAAACCGTTAGGTAAATTAGTGGGATTAAATATTACTGAAGAGGAAATTCACAAGTTTTCTAGTCAGTGGGACTTACCAAGACTCACAACTTATATCTGAATTTAAATTTACGTAATAAAGACAAAACTCAACTTTCTTGAAAATATGTAAGATTGTATTTTGGGGTGGATTAAATCCTGTGAGATATCATATAGAAAACATTTTGATCAGTGTCCTGGAAAACAATTCTTAAACAGTTCTGAATAACATGAGCCTTATTCCTTTTTGGTCAGAAATTAAATTGCTCCAATGTAATTAGCTAGATTTTAAGCAGGGTTTTGTTTTTCTGCTAAGAAAGCATTTGGTGTACTATATCGTTGCTACTCAAGCTATTATTTCATGTTCATGTCTCAGAAGCTTTAGTGTGCACAGGAATCACAGGGGAATCATGTTAAAATGAAGTTTCTTGTTTGGTAGTTAGGAAAGGAACTTGAAATTCTGAAATTTTAATAAGCTTCCAAGCTGGGCCAGTATTGCTCGTGTCCAGGCCACACAACTGAGTAGCAAAGCTCTAGATGATACACCTATTATATTTATTCAAATATACCATGCAATTGGTACATTTTCAATTTCATAGTAAGAGACTTAATTTTTAATAGAGAATGCATTCATTAAATAGAATTGAATTAAAATTATATTCATAAACAGCTCTATATTGAAATAAATTTATATCTGAATTTTTAAAGATGCTAAAATAAAAATGTTTTAGGTTCAAATTTTTAAAAAATTAATTTTACCAATGGTTCTAGAAACACATAAAACATCTATGTATCATTGCCATAGATACACTAGTTCTGTTTTTTTTTTTTAACTTTTATTTTAGGTTCTAGGGTACATATACAGGCTTGTTGTATACGTAAGTTGTGTGTCACTGGGGTTTGGTGTACAAATTCTTTCACCACCCAGGTAATAAGCATAGTATTTGATAGGTAGATTTTTTTATCTTTACCCTCCTCCCTCCCTCCACCCTTAAGTAGGCCCTGGTGTCTGTTGCTCTCTTCTTTGTGTCCACATGTATTCAATGTTTGGCTTCCACTTATAAGTGAGAACATGTGGCATTTTATATTCTGTTTCTGTGTTAGTTCACTTAAGATAATGGCCTCCAGCTCCATCCATGTTGCTGCAAAGGACATGATCTCATTGTTTTTTGTGGTTGCGTAGTATTCTATAGTGTATATGTACCACATCTGCTTTACTCAGTCTACTGTTGATGGGCATTTAGATTGCTTCCATGTCTTTGCTGTTGTGAAGAGTGCTGAAACTTGCTTTTAAAACCCTAGCTAGTTCTATACTCTGTGTCGTGATTGGTTACAACAAATATTTTCCATGGGCAATTATAATTAAATTTGGAGAATGATGGTGATATATAAATATAAACTGCTGAAAACATAAATATGTTTTTATTTTATTTATTATAATTTTTTTTTGTATGAGATGGAGTTTTGCTCTTGTTGCCCAGGCTGGAGTGCAATGGCACGATCTTGGCTTACTGCAACCTCCCCCTCCCAGGTTCAAGCGATTCTCCTGCGTCAGTTTCTCTAGTAGCTGGGATTACAGGTGGATGCCATGGTGCCCAGCTAATTTTTGTATTTTTAGTAGAGACGGGGTTTCACCATTTTGGTCAGGCCGGTTTCGAACTCCTGACCTCAGGTGATCTGCCTGCCTCGGCCTCCCAAAGTGCTGGGATTACAGCACGAGCCACTGTGCCTGGCTCTAATACATTGTTAAAATTGGTGAATAAAAGATCTGTCTTAATGACAAAGCCTTAATTATGCCCTTTCTAGGTCTTATCACATACTTGGGATTCTGAGGATATTTTGAATCTACAAAGAACGTAGCGTCCATTCCAAAATGAGTAATAAGAAGAAATAAGTGTAGACTTCAAGCATCTATAACTTATTTTTCAACAGATCTCCTTTTGTTTTTGCAAACTTTTGGACGAGTCCCATTGTTATCAGGGCTTGAACTCTTTACTCCTTTCTTTCTTCTCTGGTCTGTGTTGTTTTTAAGCCCTCACCAGTGATAGATTTCTAGAAAATAGAATGTACAAAATAAACCACCAGAAAGAACCAGCAGCAGCTAAAGAAGAATAAAATGCAAATAAGGAAACAATGAAAAGTCAAAGCAAGCACCCAAATTCCAAGCCAAATTCAATCTGCAATAAGAGACACATTTAAACAAAATGTAAAAATCAATGTATATCCCTCAAACTTTGTCTATCAGGGTGAGAGATTCAGCTCTTCACTTGTTCTAGAAGAGGCACCATGACTTGAATGACCAGGGAAGGAAGACAAATACTTAATAATTATGTCAGATATTTGATTTCATCTAAGTTACACTGGAAAATCATCTATATGAAGTCACCCAACATCGTGAGAGACTATGATTCTTACCTATGTGTAATTTGTCTTTTTATCAACAGTTTGGTTGACAGTAGATGTATTGTTATTGATTGTATTCTAAAACTTTATGAATGCTCATGTGTTTTCCTTTGAATTAACACATTTATTCCTACAGATACAACTTAAGGTTAGGAAAAGCAAATATTAAGTAAACATTGGTTTTTACACAGGAGGAAACAGATTCTTATCTATTACCAGTCTGAGGTTTATATTTAACCAGTTTCATGAGAAGTGTTAACTATTATCTCCCCACCTACTGCTCTGGGTGATCACATGACTCTACCCTACTATAGTCACAGCTAAATGAATCCACAGGTTGACTAGTTGCCTATGACAGTCAATTGTGACAGACTCTGAGCAGACATTAAAGAAAAGAACAATCACATTTCTTTCTCAGAAATTTGGACTTAAGGTTTTGAGGAACATGGATTATTCAGAATTTAGAGTTAGAACTGATAGGTGGTAATATAGAGTGGGCTTGTTGCCGTAAAGGAAAGTGATGAAAAATTACATATTGAACATATTCATAGAGTAAAATAGAAAATAAGAAGAACCTATAAAGGCAGTTCTTGAAAGACCTCGGTTTCTCTACTTCTAGTCCCAGGTCAGAAAAAGCCAACTATGCTTCATTTTGTGTCTTAGGATTCCTGGGTATTTTAATATTCTCCAATAAACCTCTCTTTTAGTTTTTCTAGTTAGTTTGAGTAGAGTTTTGCTCCTTGCAAACAAAAGAGGCTTCTCAAGAGCAGTGACTTAAATTATTCACTGCCAGTTACAGCATCACTTGCTAAGGGCCCAAAGTGACAAAGACACCAATATTACTTATTCAAAGAAGCAAGCAATGTTATATAAGCCTATACCTTGATAAATACTGAAGTCAAGTTTTTCGTATTATTAATGTTGGAGAACTAGGCACTGTTTTATTAAAACAAAAATTTAACTAGAGCCAACAATAAAATCAAGCCTAGCTGTTACATAATCCACAAATGATGTCATGCCCTTTCTTGCTCTTTTATTTTCCTCCAATTTTGTCTATAATGAATAATGGGTCAATTAAGGTGCTGTGAGAATTATTCATCTTTCAGTTATATACTCTGTATAATTTATTATGCTTTAGAAAATTGTACATACTGAGACATACAAAATACGATGGGGATTTTCTAAAATCTGGAAAAGAAAAATTTTCCGCTCTCAAAACAAATACACTATAATGAGACCAGGTAAACAATTTTAGCATAAACATTTAGAAAACATGCCTATATCACCAATGAGCAAACTGTGGACAAAACCAACAGCACTTCAAATATATAAATAGTGAATTTGTTTACTAATTTAATTTCCTGTCCCTTTCTTGGAATAAATTGGATTAAATCTCTGGATTTTCCCTAAGATTCCTCCACCATGTGTTTAAACATCTTTTGCTAAAAAATTGCTGGCTATTTTTAAAAGATGTTTATTTATAAGAGTAAGATTGAACATATGCATATTAATAAGTACAAAGCAGAAACATTTGTTCCTGTTTTTTTGAAAAAAAAAAAAAAGAGAGAGAAAGAAAAGACCATATCTGTGTTTTAGCCCTAAATATACCAACCTGAGTCCTCTTGAGGAATTTATGACAAGAATGACCCTAGTTTGGGTTTTGAAACTTTAGGTGAGTGCCCCGCTCTGTTTCCTGATGTTTGTGTTGGCTTTGGGTGAGAGGAAGCTTTGGGTGAGATATTTTCCTTTTTACATCTCTGGTTTTCTCATCTGCAAAATAATAACCTTATTGTCTATCAGTCTTGTGTTCTCTTTTTAGATAGTAACATAATGCTGATTACTTAAAGTATATCTATTTCTTACTTTGTGAAAAAATTAAATGGCTTACAGTTAAAGCAAAGACATATGGGGAAAAAAATCCCCAAGCACTGTAATCTAGAATAAAGGAATCAGTCAAGTAATAAAATAAAATAATAATTATATTTTAAAATGTTCTTACTGATGAAATCACAAAGTACTTCTTCATAGTCAAGGTGGAGACTGAGCTATAGTGGGCTACGTATAGTTCTCATTAATATTAGAAAATTAACCAACTAGTTTATCAGGATATATAATCCACATTTAGCTCCTTCCAGAAGCTCTAAAATTTTTTCAAGAGAATCTTTATTTGGGGAACATTAATGGGATTATTTTTGCAATTTTAGCCGTTTAACAATTTGGCTATATATATATATATATATATGTATTCTAACATGTTATTATATTAATGCTTCCTTATTATAAATGGGTAGAATTAATAAAGTACCAATTTGTGAAGGTGTATCTAAGGAACAGAAGACAGGAAGGAATAACCATTACTTATCAGATATTCAGTAAAATCTCATGGTGATATTATCTGGGTCTCTTCAACATAACAAAGATTAAATCTTGTCATTTCTATGAGTTAAAAGGTAGAAGCCATAAAAGGAAGTGACCTAGGGATTCCTCGATCTCTAATTTGCCCCATATCTCATTAAGGAATAAAGAGCTTTCTAGGTTTCCCCAACATGGCAGCATTCTCAATTCTGTTCCCATCCCTGAAGGAAGCAATTAAGAAACCCATGGGGCTCCCCAAGCAGGGAATGTGAGCCAAGATCCCCAGCACAAATGGGGAGATCCAGTGGGAATTCACCCACTTCCAAGGGGGTATCCCTTCCCACCTGGGGAATACCTAGGGTGTTACTTTCCTAATTCTAAGCCAGTGGGGTATTTGCAAATATACAGTTACATGGAGTTTTCTTGATTTTGCAATGATGACTAACTGCTTAGGGTTATTTAGGTCTGGTTATGACTTCAGATGACAAAACACCTGACTGTAGAATTGACTATAGTACTTGTTCTCTTGTTTTACCATATGTTTCTATAAAATACCAACATCCTAGTTTCCACTTCTTCAAACTGAGGGAGAAGGAAAGAAAGGGGTGGGGGAGAGAGGGAGGGAGGGAAGGAGAGAGAAAGAGAGAAAGAAAGGAGAAAAAAGAGAGAAGAAAAGAAAGAAGGAAATTAAGAAAGAAGAAAGGAAGGAGAAAGAGACAGAATGAAGTAGAAAGAGAAGGATAAAAGGAAAGAGAAAAGAAAAGGTATGAAAAGAAAGAAAAAGACAAGGAAGGAAGGAAGGAAAGAAAGAAGGAAAGAAAAAGAAAAAGTTGAGAGATCAGTGAGTAGGAAGATGGTTGAGTAATTTGAATTTACATGTAGTTTTTAGATTTTGTCTTCTAGGCCGCTTCTGGCTTGTCAAATTATTATGAATTCTTTTGCCAAATCTACTAAATATGAATGCAAAACAGCGTGTTTCTTTAATGTGTATTATTGCTGAGTTGTTTTGTGGCTTCATCATGAAAGTCTCATTTTAAAAACAACATGAAAGCAAGGGTTCTCAGCATAATTGTGAGGTTTCATCTAAAGCCAGAAATGGAAACAAGAATGAAAAACTCACCATGAAAGAAAAATGAAACCACTATATACAATATGACCTAGCCAAAAAATATGGAAATATATTTCATGATTTGTCAGCAGTTTAAGGGACATTTAGCAAGTGTATTTTTCACCGTGACCCAAATTAGCTAAATGTCTTTTCATTTCAGGTTTCAAAATGAAACACTTTTTCACAGTTCTAGTGTAGAGTTCTTGCAACTGATAAATACTGTGTGTTTTATATTTATTTGGCAGATAAATAGATATATCCCTATGTATTCAGATAAACATAATTATTCTAACTCTAAAAATTCCCAATACTTAACTATAGTATCTTTTAAAAAGTGGTTTTTTTTTTATTTTGGAATAAAATGTTGCAAAGAAAATACCATTGATATAAATACCATCATAAATAACTAATTGTTGCATATTTGTAAGTTTAAAATTTCTGACATTATTACTTCCTGCTTTATGCACATTTATTTAATTACCAAATAATGAATATGGCATAGTAAGTTCTTGGTATAACAACATTTGACTTTTCTTTTTGGCAATATTTTGAGTCTTTTTCTCCTTCTGTCTCTCTCTCTTTCTGAATCCAAATTGATGTCTCTAATCCTAGTCCAATACCACAGGCCTACATTCTAGTCTTGCACTTTCCGTATATGGAACTCTCACCTCCAACTGTGAGAAACCCACTCCTATTACACTCAATATATTTACTTTTTTGCTTAAGTGCAGAGTATATATAAGATAGTTTCAAAATTGCTAATTCATACAACTTAGAAAAACAAACTTGTTAACCAGAGTTCAATATTTCTTTGCAATTTTAAATGTAGAATGTATGTATAGAGAAATACTTAAAATTTTAGGTGTGTCAAAGGCTTTTAACAAATGCATACCCTTAACCCAAACCTCTCTGAAGATGTGGATAATTTTTTTAATTCTAGAAAATTATCTTACTTACATTTAAAAAACTATCCTCCATCTTTCATTAGTGCATAGAATAGCTATAAGGAAAGCATTATTAATTTTCAACTTTACTATTGTGAGATAATCTGCTAAGCAGAGAGTATGTGTATGTGTGTGTGTGATATGTTTGTGAATAGAGAAAAAAGCTAGGCTGAAGGAGGAACATAAGAATTAAGTTCTCATCTATAATTATAAGATTAATTATAATGAGAAGATCGTTATATGGAAAGATTAAACTTATTTTTATAATTATAAGATAATACATTAATAGATAATTATAAGATTGTTATATGGAAATACTAAACCTGTTTTCTGATGTTTGCATCTGAAAATAGACTAAATAAATCTACCCCTGTTTTATGAATGTATTTACATTTATATAGGCTATTTTTTTCTCTGAGGCCGTTTAAATATTTCTTCTATACTGTATAATTTTAGGACAATCTCACTTCCTTCTAGGAAAATTGATTAACCAGCACTGCTTTTTTTGGTTGTTTTTTGTTTTTTTTTTTTTGCCTTCTAGGTACGAATTATTGATTCTCGAAAGGATATTAGTTGTAATTGAGAAGAGGCCATCCTTATTGTCTTATTTTGTTGGGATCATCATCATAAAAAGTAAAGAAGCAGAAGAAAAATCTTAAGGGTTAATTTTTTGATATTGCAAATGGCTTATTATTGTGAAATTAGGATAGTCAAAGTTGGCTCCATTGTTACTGAGTCCAACAAAAATGCCATGAGAGATGAAGAGATATTTAAATAAAGAAGAAAATAAAGTAGAAGAGAAAGATTGAATAGCATGAGAGAGGAGGACATAATTTTGAAATGGTGGAGAATATATGTTCATTCATTGTCTACATACACTTTATTGAAACAAATCTAAAAATATATTGAAACTGACAACGACATGAAATGTATACACCTGGATGGTGACGCAGAGCATTCTGAGTAACAGAATGTCTGCTGACAAGGATAAAGATAATAAAGAAGTATCTGGTGAGAAAGATATGAAACAACTACATCTGAATTATTTTCCATATATCACATCTGAAGAGGAATATTGAAACACACATACACACACACACACACACACAAACACACACACACATACACACATGCTCAGAAGGAAGTAAAATGACCAGAAAGTATTTCAGGTGGTATTAATTGAAGAGGCCAGGGCTGTTTGTTCCTGGGGAAGCTAGGCCGAAGGAGAAATGTAAGAATTAAGTTCTAATTTATTTATAAGATTAATTATAATTATAAGATTGTTATATGGAAAGATTAAACTTATTTTTATAATTCTAAGATACTACATTAATAAGTAATTATAAGATTGTTATATGGAAAGAGTAAACCTATTTTCTGATGTTTGCGGTAATCAGATAAATATATTGTCTGCATATTTGAGGCAGGTTTTGGTTCAATATAACAGATAATTTTCCAGCATCTCAGCTGTCCATAAGTATGACAAGTTACTTTATTGACAAATAGAAAATACCGCTTTACTGAAAGCTGAGGAGGAATTAAGGATATGGTAGAGAAGAGTTAGATATCATCTGAGATTCTATAGTGATGGAAAAAAATGATTAAAATTTCCAAAGAGTTTCTTAGCTTTGACATAAAAGTTTAATTTATGGAAGGAAGGATACTCATCTATTACCCTCTGTGTTCTAAATTTACATAAAAGCAGCACATATAATGGAAGTAAGTAAATGTCAGTAATATCAATACTTTCCAAGACACCTTCAGATCATGATATATGGAGTATGTCCTCAGCATAAACTCTTACATCTTCTACACTTCTGAAGAGAAAAGATATTTAGAACCATTAGGAAGAGTGGTAATTCCTAAAATTTCATCAAAAATCCATACTTAGAATATAGCTGAGAAAACAGCAAGAGATTTATAGATAATTGCTGAAATAAAATGAGTTAATCATCTTAGTAAGTTTTAGTGTTTAATGTATTTTGTTGTATTTTTAGATGTTTTAAAATTGATAAACGATGTTTCTTTTTATGTGCTAACACTCTATTAATTATAACATTTGATTACCTTATTCTTCAAACATGCCAGATAAAGTTTACTTAACTCCTCTTTTTTTAATCTGCCAAAAAATTATCAAACAGACTAACATCTGCTTTGCATTATGGAATGACTCACACTCTCTTTCAGCCCTTCCTCTGATGCTAATACCTACACACTCAAGCACTCACAGTCATCCTGCCATTGGTATGTTTTACCTGTGCTGCATTTATACATATATAGACACATGTCCATCTCTATATAACTGCTTGTATGATATGTATATGCATCTGTATGTAATACAGAGAAAGACAGAGGCACCAAGAAAAAAAAAAACTGTTAGCAGTATCTCCTAAAATAATAAGACCTGACAGTTGCTGAGTACTTACTCAGTACTAGGCAATATGCCAAGCACTTTAAGTGCATTATATCATTAAGTGGTCATAATAATCTTTGAAATCCTATTGTTACCTTCATTTAAGATATCTCACAGCTAGTATTTGGTAGGATTGAAATTTACCAACCTAATACAGTCAATCAGTGTGAATGCAGCTATTCTTAACCATTGTACCGCAGGGTCCATAATGACACACAGAAACACTATCTTCTTCCTTTCCATACCTAGATATAAATTACTATCTCCATATCACAATATACCCCTAAACCTATCTCCTCCTACGTCTATTAAGAGTGGTGGTTCTTAAATGAAGACCATTTTGCCCTTGTGGGATACTTGACAGTGTCTAGAGACATTTTTAGTTGCCATAACTAAAGGGTATTATTAGCAGAGGCCACAGATGCTTCCAACATCCTTGCAATGTACAGAACAACCACCTCCCCAACACACACACAAATAAAATGTACACAGCTAATGTATCTTCCCCAATATATCCATAGTGACAAGGTTGAGAAATCCTGATCTAGAGAGACATATATTTGATGAGAAATGTAAATATTTATGCACATATACTCACATAATTTTCTCTCTTCAGGGGCCTCTTTTAGGTTATTAGAAGACCACGGCTCTTTCAACTAGGCTGTTTTAGGATTTCCCAGTAGGTTACTCTGACTCATCAAACACATTACTGTATTTCTAGTTCAGATAATGGTATTGTCACATTGTTCTTGGTATCTAAATATGTTACGTGTCCACGGTGCCTTGTCATGGCTCAGTACTCTTTAACATATATATACACACACATGCGCACACTCACACACACACATAGTTTCTTTATATATGTGAAGCTTTACCTATAATATATAAAAATTATATATTTATATATAAATATATAATGTATTATATATTTTGTATATATAATATATATTTTTGTATATATATTTTGTATATATAATGTCTTATATATAAATATATATAATGTATTATATATTATAATACATTATATATAATATATATTATAATATGTTATATAATATATATTATATATTATATATTATATTATATATTACATATTATAATATTATATATTAGATATCTAATATATAATATTATAATATGTAATATATAATATTATAATATATAATATATAATATATAATGTCTTATAATATATAATACATTATATAAATATATCAATAATATATTATATATTATAATATATTAATAATATATTCTATATTATAATATATTATATAAATATATAAATAATATATTCTATATTATAATATATTATATGAATATATAAATAATATATTCTATATTATAATATATTATATAAATATATAAATATATTTGTTATATGGAAATACTAAACCTGTTTTCTGATTTTTGCATCTGCAAATAGACTAAATAAATCTACCCGTTTTATGAATGTATTTACATTTATATAGGCTTTTATTTCTCTGAGGCCATTTAAATATTTCTTCTATTATATACAATATATTATAAGATATTTATATATTTATATAATATCATATATATAATATTTATATATTATATATTATATATTATGTTAAAATATATATCATATCTTATAAGATATTATTTAAATATACAAAATCTTATAATATATGATATATAACAGAAGAAATATTTAAATTATATATATAATTTAGATATATAATCTATATAATTTATATACATAATATATATAAATATTATATATTATATATTATTCCTATAATATATTATATATTATATACTATATAGAATATAATATATACTATAATATATTATATATTACTATATTATAATATATTATATATTATATTGTAATATATTATAATATAGAAATATATATTATATAAAATATATAAGATATAAAATATAGAATTATATATATTTATATATAAATATTTTATATCATATATTTATATATTATATGATATATAAATATGTTATATATTATATATTATATATATATGTTATGTTATATATTATATATTATATAAATATATTGTCTATTATATATTATATAAATATATTGTCTATTATATATTATATAAATATATTATATATTATATATTATATAAATATATTATATATTATATATTATATAAATATATTATATATTATATAGTACAATATATTATATATTATATAATATAGTATATATTATATAAAATATTATATATTATATAATATAGTATATATTATATAATATATTATATATTATATAAATATATTATATATTATATATTATAAAATATATTGTATATTATATATTATATAATATATGATATATTATATAATATATGATATATTTTATAATATATGATATATTATATCATATATCATATATTATAAAATATATCATATATTTTATAATATATCATATATTATATAATATATCATATATTATAAAATATATAATATATTATATGTTATATATTATATAAATATATTATATGTTACATATTATATAAGCATATTATATATTATATATAAACATTATATATTCTATATAAGCATATTATATATTATATAAGCATATTATATATTATATATTATATAAATATATTATAGATTACACAAATATATAATATATTATAGATTACACAAATATATAATATATTATAGATTACATAAATATATAATATAGATTACATAAATATATAATATATTATATATTGCATAAATAATATATTATATATTACATAAACATAGATTATATATTATATAAATATATATTATATATTATATATTATATATTATGTATTATGTATTATGTATTATATATTATGTATTAATTATATATTATATATAATATATAATATATAATATATTATATATTATATATTAGATATTATAAATATTTTATATATAATATATTTATATATTATACATTATATATTTATATATAAATATATTATATCTTATATAAAATATAAGATATAATATAAGATATTTAATATAAAATATAAGATATTTGTTAGTTTGTCTTCCAAAAAGTAGGGTAGTTACCTATCTTTTCATAGTTCTCTTTCCAATGTTTAGATAATATTGGAAAAAGTGGTGGTGGTTGATGTATTATAAACATTTGTTGAATTAATGAATGCATGAATGAATAACGGTATTTACGCCATAGAATTTTTAATTATAAGCAGGAATAAGCCAGGTAAAGGGTGAAACAAAGAAGTCCCAAGTAGCAGAAACAGCATGGGCAAGATCCATTTGTTAGTAGAATTGCTTAGAGATGGACAAGGGGATGAAGGGAGACCACAAGGAGACTGTTGCATTAATCTATGCAAGGGGTGATGATCACCTGTGTTAGGGTGGTGGTAAGGTTAGTGAAAAAATGTGGAGAGATTCATAAACTACATTGAAAGTAGCAACAACAGTTTTCAGTGATGCATTGGATGAGGGCAGTGAATGAGGAAATGGAAGTGTTGGGTTGACTTTCAAGTTCCTGGCCTTAACTGATAACAACATATTGTAATCACCTGGGAGATTTTACAAAGACCCCATGCCTGGGCCCCACTTCTAGCGATTTGATTCTAATTTGATAGGTTTGGATGGGGCTTAGGCCTTAATGGGGTTTTAAAACTCTCAGATGATTCTAATATGTAGCAGTCAAGATTGAGAATGACTGGTTTAGGTGGCTGTACCACTCATTGAAATATGGAAAAGAAACAGGCTTTGGGAGAAATATAAACATCATTTGGTCACACTGAGTTGTATGTATTCATGAGATATATAACTCATGATATCAGGTAGGCAGTTGGATACATAGTCTGAGCTCAGAAGAGTGGTCTTGGATGATGATGTGACTTTAGAATGATATTTTGTGTGTATGTTTTTAATTGACATATCATAGTTGTACACATTTTGGGGGTGCATATAATATTTTGATATATGTATACATGTGTAATTATCAAGTGAGGGTAACTGGGATATTAATCACCTAAAACAATTTTTTGTGTGTGTTAGGAACATTACAACTCTCTTCTTGCTATTTTGCCAATATATCACTGTTGAATATAATTTCCATACTGTGTTATTTAATACTAGAATTATTCCTTCCATCTAACTGCATTTCTGTACCCACTAACCACTTCTCTTCATCCCTGCCTCCCCCTTTCATCCCCAGACTCTGGTAACTACAATTCTGCTCTTTACCTCTACGGGATCCACTTCTTTAGCTCTCACATTTGAGTGAGAACATGCCACATTTGTCTTTCTGGGCCTGGCTTATTTCACTTAACATAATGATCTCCAGTTGTATGCGTGTTTCTGTAAGTGACAGGATTTCATATTTTTTATGGCTGGATAATATTTCATTGTGCGTATATACTATATTTGCTTTACCCATTTATCTGTTGATAGACACTTAGTTTGATTCCATATCCTGGCTATTGCGGATAGTGCTGCAATAAATATGGGAGTCCAGATCTCTCTTCTATAAGCTGATTTCCTTCTTTTTTGGATATATAACTAGTAGTGGGATTGCTGGATCATGTGGTAGTTTTATTTTTAGTTGTAGCTTTTTGATAAACCTCCATACTGTTTTCTATAATGTCTATACTACTTTACCTTCCCACCAGCAGCGTATAAGCATTCTTCCTTTCTTCGCATCCTCATTAGCATTTGTTATTTTTTGTCTTTTTGATAATAGCCATTCTAACTGGGGTGTGATGACATCTCTGGGATGGCATTTCAAGCATGGGAATTTCCCCAGCTTTGGCTAGAAAGAGGGTCATCTTATTTATAATAAACCAGTGGCTCATGTTTCTTTATGAATAATACAGAAGTTTCACCACCCCATAAATTTCATCTAATTATTTCTAGTAGTTCCTAGGCATAGCCCATGCAAATTCATAAACTGTTGTCTCATTTTCTTCTACTCTGTTGCTGAGCTCTGTCCCCTCACAGGCACTTGAAAATGATACTCCACTGCTACAACTGGTGGGACTCAACATGTCCAGAGATTGGTTGTCTCTGGATGCTGGCAAGGAGATAGAGCTACACTTCATTAGCTGGAGTTCTTACCACACCAGAGACACAGAGGGATCCCTAAGACCCTCTTCCCCACTCTAGGTAATAGCTTGAATAAGCAGCCATGCCACCAGGTCCCACACTAATGCCTCCGTCCTTCACCTCCACCACTTCTCAGTGCAGTTCAGACTGCACCCAAAGTACTTCTTGGGAGATAGGAGCCTTAAATGAATGAGATAGCTTGCTGTTACCTTCTTCCTAATCCCCCAATCCTCCAAGCACTTCCGACCTTCCTCTGAGCCAAAACCAATCATGAAGCCCCTAGTGATCAAATGTGCTCAAGGCCTGAATGAATCTCAGCAGTGCCTTGTGTGATTTTTGATAGTGCTATAGTCTATCTACTCTCTTGAAAATGTGGGAGGAGGAGACCTGAAGTTTGATTAAATGAAATCAGAGGTAACTTGGCTCTATATACAAATTTGTATGTTCTCTAGAAGAGATATTCACATCAAACATGGCAAGCAAGTTATTTGGTATACCAGAGAGATATTGCCGAACAGTAATGGAAATTACATATTAATTAAAAAAAAGTATATATCCTTTGGAAAACATTTTCAAATGCTAAGAATTGTTTCAAATTGTGATTGTTAGGGTACATTCAATGCTTCAGATATTAATAACATTGAAATAGTTGACAGAAGTTGTTGCAGCCTTAAGAGCACTCAGAGTTGTAAAATAAAGTGAAAACCAGTCCACTTTAATTGGTCACTTCATCTGTATCAATAAAGTATGAAGCAAAAATCCCTCTGACCAGTTTCAATATGAAACGTGATCTGGTCATTTGACTCTATTATCTGAGATGGTAAAAAAGCCCATTCAGTTTTACTCTGAACTACCATTTCTGAAATGGCCTCACAAGCACAGAATAATGTGACGGTTCTAAAGCCAATCTAAATCATTTCATGAGGCATGAAGGAGCTACCACAAAGTCTAAGAATCTCTTTGGAAAAGCCAGCATTCACCTATGGAGGAAATGAAGAAGCATAAATTAAAAAGTGGTCATTCAAAGTTCCATATGCCTGTCATGGTGGACTTTCTAATCTGTGTTTGGCACCTTTCAGTAAAGAAAGTTCATGTTTATCTTCATTTTACATGAAATAATCTTTGGGTGTTTTCTTTGGTAAGAATACATTTAAAAACACTTTATTGAAGTATGAATGACATGTGAAAGCTGTACATATTTAATGTATAGAACTCGAGAAGTTTGGTCATAAATATATTCCCATGAAACCACCACTACATCAAGGACATAAACACACGCATCACCTCCCAAAGTTTCCTCCTGCCCCTTTAATATTATTTTTTGAAGGGGGCAGGTGGAGGAAGAACACTTTACATGAGATCCATTCTCTTGGCAAATTTTAAACATACAATATGGTATTGTTAGCTATAGGCTCTATGGTGTATAAATGATCTCCAGAACTTACTTCTCTTGCATCACTGAAACTTTGTACCCTTTGACTATCACCTCCCCACTTCTCCCGCCTCTCATCCCCTGGAAAACATTATTCTACTCTCTGCGTTTATGAGTTTGATTATTTTAGATGTCACATGTAAGTGAGATCATTATTTGTCTTTCTGTGTCTGGCTTATTTAACTTAGGGCAAGAAGAAATTTTGGATCTCAGCCCCTAGTAGGTTGAAGAGCTTCCTTCTCTTTATTTCAAATAGAAATGGAAAAGGGTCACTGAAGACATTTTGCTCGGGTTTCTCTTTTAAAAAAGCACTGCGAGGGCTCTTTCAAAACAGCTGAGAAACAGCTATAAAAATTTGAACCAGAAAAGCTGTAGTCTACAAACTCAGCACTAAGTGGGAGTTAATTGATAATAATGCCAATAGGAATCACTGTAGACATCTGAACACCGAAGCTTCTCCAGGAAGATCTGGTGGGACAATGCCAGCTGTTTCTGGCTGTTGAAATGTTTTGCCTGTGCCTCAGGTGTTTTATTAAGAGGATAGTAAGTGTAGCGACTTCAGGGAGAAGTCTTATTTTGTTCATGGCCAGGAAGGCACTAATCATCTTTCTACAAATAAAGGGGACTACAGAATCCACTATTTTTCTATCGCATGGAAAATCAAACTTTAGTGTTTGCATTAGAAAGTAACTTCTTTGAAGTTTCATCTTATCAGTAACGTGGTGGCATCAGCAAATATAAGATATTTAACGAGTCTATAATATCTGCTCTAGGAAACTTGAGACAAAGTTACGTTGTCTTCTTTACTCATTGGTCATTAATAAAAGACATCTAGGACAAGGATTGCTTAGGGTAATTTGTAGGGGAGTCCTCAATTCTATCAGATGCTAGGTGGCCGCCTACTTAGTAATCTGAAAATAAATTTATAAATGATATAACCTACTAGCACATGTAATTTTTAAAACGCTAATATGTTTCTCTAATTCTTAAAGATCCCAAAATAATTAAGTCATGTGTATTTTAAAGCAAATATGACACAAAATGTGGTAGTCAGATGCTTTCAAAACAAAAAATGTAGTCAGATGCTTTCACATAGAGAAACACTGTGGATATGACTGAAGACTGATATGAGTACACTATATTTATGACTCAAATGTCATAACAGGCATTGGCATCAATGATGTGCTTTTCTTGGAAATCTTTTCTTTTAGTCTTCATAAAGTACTGATAAAAAAGAAGTAAAATCTTCCATCAATTTACATGGTATTTACATTTCTGAAAAAAATCACTGTATACTAAGAGTTCAAAAATGCCTTGTATTTATAAGTGAAATGGATTCGGTTCTAAGCTCAGAAAATTAACAAGTATTAAATTCATGTAATGTCCAGTGGAAAAATAAAAATCAATACAGAATACAGTGCTGTTTCATACATTACAGAAAGCCTAGCATCCCTGACTCATGCCCACTAAATAAATGCTCGTAGGTCTCCCAATATTGAAGATACACAAAAATCATAGTGATAATAGCCCTCTCCTCCTATATTGAGAGCCACTGTTCAGACAGTTTGGTAGAAGAACTTGAAAGTGTCCTCATGTGTTTCTTTTGCACTAGAAAAAAACAGTTTTGATGAGTCTGTGATGGTGGACAACAAAGGCCCTCGCTGCTTGATTAAGTTATGATACACATCCCTTGTTGGACAGCCCCAAAACTATGATACCCGTCATCATATATTAAACTTGAAAAGGATCTTAGAGCTTAACTTAATGCAACCTGCTCAATAAAAGATGAGGAAATTGAGATGCAGAAGATGTAGAACAGCTAGTGAGCATCTATAATGTAACTGTGTATTATTTGCTTCTCACAAAAACTAGGTGATTAAAATATTATTTCTCTATTGTGTGGAAGAGAAAAGTGAGGCTTAACTTGTAGGCAGCTTCCAGGTTTGTGTTAGGCCATAGTCCATGCCTACTGTGCTACGTCTTCCTTGGGCAAAATTTCTGAGCTGGCTAATGAGCCAAAACTTACAAGTTTTGTAGCTTTCACATCTTTAGATGTCAAGAGCTATTATGCTGCTTATTTCTCCCCTCTGAAATGTCCCCTTTATCCAATTTTCCTTTTGTTTCTCTGCTTCAGGGGTTGGCTAACTACCCCACATGGGCCAAACTCTGCCTGCTGCGTGTTTTTCTAAATAAAGTTTTAATGGAACATACTACTTATGGCTGCTTTCATGCTACAGAGCAGAGTTGAGTAGTTGCAATAGACGCCATCCGGCCCACAAAGCCTAAAATATTTGCTATTTAACCCTTTACAGGAAAAGTTTGCTGATCCCTGTACTACATTAAAAAAATTATCCCCTTCTTTTGCTGCCAATAGAGATCATTTCCTTGTTACTTGCCTCTGCTAATGCACTGACTTAATTATTTACTGTGCTATTCTTTCTAGAATTACATCTGTAATTTCTTAGAAAGGGTATACTAGAAATAGTTAATTAATCCAAGAAATGACTCAAAAACTGAATGTTTTTTTAAAATGGAAGTGAGGAGAAAAATGAATTTGGGATAGATAAACCTCTTGTTGCTGACCAAATAGCTCTCCATATAGCTGTCATCTGTGGATACTATGAGTCTTCCAAGCCTCTTATTCTCAAAATTAAAATTAAAAAGAGATGTAAAGATTTTCCAGGATCACTTCCAGTTCATTTTAAATAAATAGATTTATGCAACATTGTCAGTTGGACACTAACAGCAAGTATTGTTTTCCTGGTAGTATAGCTATCTGTCTAGATTGAAAACAGAGACACTTAGACAAATAAATGAGAAAGTACAAATGTTGTACTTTAAATGCTAATTCACATAATATTTTTTACCTACTTCTCAGGAAAATGACATTTTCCCATGAATTAAATATATATAGTAGGATGCATTTTGGAAAAATGTCTCTTAGAAAAGAAAACCTTTAATTTAGTTTGTAGGTAGATGTGCCAGTTATCCATTTATGGCCTCTCAGCTCTAAATTCACCCTTTTCTTCCTGCTCTGTGATAACGAAATGGGCCTTGTTTAACATTGTCAGCAGAGGATATTGAAGGGACACCAGAGGATAGTTTTTGTTTTGTTTCTGATTTAAGTGTGCTCCTCTAGTTGCAAATGTGCTGCTCTAGTTGAGCTCCTGCAGAAGGCATGGCTTTTTTTCAGCAATATTCTGACATCTAGCAGCAAGTTGCATCTCCCCAGCTTCCCTCAGCACAATCCCCACCTTGGGCTGTTTCCAGCAACAAGTTCAATGGTATCCCTGAGAGGAGCTAACAAGTTGCATGGTTTTCCAGTTAAGTAACAATATACACTTTGGACTTCCACTGCTTCCAGGTGGCTTTCCCATGAGTCCAGCTGCTGCCCCAGCTGGCTTTCCAGCAGGTCAACAGCAACCTATTCAAGCAGCTTCCTGTGAAGTTCATCAGTGTCCCAAAAAACAGTCTCAGTTGGCCTAACTGACAGCTGGGGACCCTCTCTGATTTAGAACAACCTGGTGAAATTTCCCACCATCTAGTTTGCTTCAACTATACCCTCCTCAATGGGATCTGAATTCCAGCTTTCTGGAATTCCTCCACGCTGTTCTTTCTTGAGTACTCTCCCCCAGCAGCCCTTATCCCTCAGAGCTTTCTTCCTCCCACCCACTTTTACATAATTCCCTGTGACTCCAATCCCTTGTTGCTATTTCTTTATATTAAATTTTCCATGTCCAAATTATTGTGAAGTTTCTACCTTCTGACTGGAATGTAACTAATACAGCAGAGAAGTAAGAACAAACCATGTTTGTTCTTAAAACATTTTATCTGATAGGAAAATTAATCTTTTCCAAGTATAAAAAGAGCCCATGGATTGAACAGACTTTTGGATAAGACTTAAAATGAAATTGCTGAATCGTTTGCTACTTCTGCTCACGTTCCCTTTGGTGTGTGAGACCACCTCTGGGAATTATTGTTAACTGTAACAATGGGGCAGAGAAAGCACTCATAGTTCAGTTCTCTCAGTCTCCTAGAGAAAGCAAGAGCGTGAAAGGAAAACATCCAAGTTTGGTCTTCTATGTTGAATATCTTGTCTGAGTTCCGCTTATATCTCAGTCCCAAACTTGGATGTTTTCCTAAAAATGTTGATTCTCGGATCCCATTCTAGACTAACTTTTAATCAAGAGAACATTCCATGGTTACTACTCATGGAAAAGATGGTGCACCCTGCTTCCTTACATGGATATCTTGCTTTCTCTCTGTCACCTGTAAGTCCCAGGCACATTGAGTCCATAAATGCCTTCTTGGAAGAGGTTCTGAGCATCATAGTTCCATGGAAATAGCCATGCCTATGTGAGAGAAGAGCATCAGTGGTATGAAATGTGAGTAAGCAAGTGGATTCCCTGTTGAGTGTATCTTCTGTGCCTTTCAATTGTGTGTTTTGCATAAAAACTCAAAACAAAGTTGATTCACAATAACCATTCCTATAATTAAAATTTCCAAAGGAATAAAAGCAAGGATATTTGTATAATATAAAGATAAGTTTGTGGTTATTTTAATACAAAATAAACCTGAGGGAATTTTTATGAATATCCATCTTGGATTCATTCATCCAATAAACGTTGGATCCATTATTTCCAATACGTTCTTCCATTTATCTATTCAACTGTCCTCAGAAATATTTTACGTTTATTTTGTAGCTTGTTACTTTAGACTTTTTAAAGCTATGACTGTGTAACAAATTATCCCACAACTTAGTAGTTTAAAACAATACATATTTATTTTCATTATTGATTGTCTGGAATCAGTTGCAGCTTAGCTGGGCATCTCTGGTTCAGAGTATCTTATAAGGCAGCTACCAAATGTCCTTTGAGGCTGAAGTCATCTCAAGGCTCTCCTGAATTAGAATCAGCTTTCAAGTTTGCTCATAGCTCACATGCTGCTGGCTGGAGATACGTCAGTTTCTTGCCACATGGGTCTCTGTATAAGGCAGCTTACAGTCTAGCAGGTGACTTCTTTCAAAGTGAGTGAAAAACGGGAACAGGACAAGAGAAGAAGAGAAAGAAAAAGCCAGAGTTGTTTGTAACCTATTATTAGAAACAAAACCCTGTCACTTTATGGTATTCTCTTTGTTAGAAGTGAGTCACTGGGTCCAGCCCACACTCAAGGAAAGGGGGTTGCACAAAGGCATGAATACTAGGAGAGGGGTATTAGAGAGGCCAGTTAGAGGCTTCCTACCACAGTGTTTCTAGGATATACAATATGGTTCCTTGCTTTTGAGTTGTTTGCTATAGAGTTCAGTAGGAAACATATGTATTTGTAAATAGTAACTTATAAGGTAGTACATGAATACACAGTCAGTGATTGCAGAGGAATTCACAGGAGGAAGAAGTCTGGGTTGAGATAGTTAGGGAAATTATGGTATAATGAGTTGAAATAGTTTGATCTGGATGCATGGATAGATTTTGGATTGTACACAGAAAAAGAGAGGGGATTCAAGATTTGAAAATATGCAGTTTCAAAAGGTGAGAGAATCTTTAGAGACTTAAAATGACTTAAGGGGTTAAAAGTTATATGTATTTACCAATGGTATTTTCTTCAGGATAAAGTTCAAACTCTTTACCATGTTACATGTAACATTCATGTTACATCTAAATCTCTTTTAGCTAGTCTCCCTCTATGGGAGGATCTAATCATGCAGTGTTCCAAATGAACCTGCTTTTCTCATCTACATGCCTTGGTAGAAATTGCTCTCTTTAAACCTCTTATTCATTATGATTTGCTAAATCTGTTTGTCATCCATATCAGCAAGCACTGCTTTCTATAATGGTACCATTGTTTAAACATTACATGGGGCTAGGTGCAGTGGCTCACACCTGTAATCCCAGTACTTTGGGAGGTCAAAGTCGGTGGATCACCTGAGGTCAGGAATTCAAGACCAGGCTAGCCAACATGGTGAAACCCATCTCTAGAAAAATAAAAAAATTGGCCGGGCATGATGGCAGGTGCCTGTAATCCCAGCTACTTGAGAGGCTGAGGCACGAGAATTGCTTAAACCCAGGAAGCGTAGGTTGCAGTGAGCCAAGATCTTGCCATTGCACTTTAGCCTGAGTTACAAAGCGAGACTCTGTCTCAAAACAAAACAATACAAAACAAACAAACAAACAAACACATTAAATGGGGGGCCATTAGACTGAGGTTTCTACGTAAGCAAATGAAACTTAAGCTCAGCCCATCACCAGTGGCCAATTGGACATTAGTTATCTTTCTTGTACTTCCCACCAGTAGAGTCCAAATAAGACAATTGCTCAAACTTTCACCAATCAAATGATTTGTTGGCTCTGCTTCTGCATTCACCCTGTAAAAACTTTCCCTTCAACCACCGCCAGGGGAGCCCCAAACCACTTCCTGTTTGGAGCTGCCTAATTAATCAATTACTGTTTGCTCAAATAAAGTCTTTAAAATTTTAAAGTGCCAAAGCTTATCTTTTAACACTACTGAAGAAGCAGTAAAGAGCCATGTCCCACCTCATGCAGCAAGACCTCTGTCCTGCCTGTGTTGGAGGCTCCTCCTCAGGGCTTGTCTTGTCTGCTTGTATTGTTTTGTTTCCCCCCGCCCCCACCGACCCCCGCTTTTGCTTTATTAGGTAAAGAGCTCCTCCAGGACAAGAACTGTGCTTTAATTTTAGTCTCTCTGTGACTGACACAGGGCCCAGTAGTTTAATAGGTGTTCTTTCTGTTTACTGAGGGAATATAATCCAATTAATGGGAGTTGGGGTTGAGCAGTGGAGTAGACCAAGCAGCTAAGCACAGCGACTGAGCTGAGGAGAAACCATAGGGTTGAAAATGACTGACAAAAACAAACAACTGGGAAAGGATTCCCTATTTAATAAACGGTGCTGGGAAAACTGGCTAGCCATATGCAGAAAACTGAAACTGGACTCCTTCCTTACACCTTACACAAAAATTAACTCAAGATTGATTAAAGACTTAAACATAAAACCTAAAACCATAAAAACCCTAGAAGAGGGAGGCCTAGGTGGGCAGATCACGAGTTGAGGAGTTCAAGACCAGCCTGACCAACATGGTGAAACCCTGTCTCTACTAAAAATACAAAAATTGGCTGGCTGTGGTGGCACACACCTATAATCCCAGCTACTCAGGAGGCTGAGGCAGGAGAATCACTTGAACCCAGGAAGTGGAGGTTGCAGTAAGCCAAGATTGTGCCACTGCACTCCAGCCTGGGCAACAGAGCGAGACTCCATCTCAAAACAAAAACAAAAACAAAAAAAAACCCTAAAAGAAAACCTAGGCAATACCATTCAGGACACAGGCATGGGCAAAGACTTCATGACTAAAACACCAAAAGCAATTGCAACAAAAGCCAAAATTGACAAATATGATCTAATTAAACTAAAGAGGTTCTGCACAGCAAAAGAAAACTATCATCAGAGTGAACAGGCAACCTACAGAATGGGCGAAAATTTTTGCAATCTATTCATCTGACAAAGGTCTAATATCCAGAATCTACAAGCAACTTAAACAAATTTACAAGAAAAAAACAGAAAAAACCATCAAAAAGTGGGCAAACGATATGAACAGGCACTTCTCAAAAGAAGACATTTATGTGGCCAACAAACATACGAAAAAAAGCTCATCATCAATGGTCATTAGAGAAATGCAAATCAAAATCTCAATGAGATACCATCTCACGCCAGTTAGAATGGTGATCATTAAAAAGTCTGGAAATAACAGATGCTGGAGAGGATGTGGAGAAATAGGAATGCTTTTACAATATTGGTGAGAGTGTAAATTAGTTCAACCATTGTGGAAGACAGTGTGGCAATTCTTCAAGGATCTAGAACCAGAAATACCATTTGATCCAGCAATCCCATTACTGGGTATATACCCAAAGGATTATAAATCATTCTACTATAAAGACACATGCATACATATGTTTATTGCAGCACTATTCACAATAGCAAAGACTTAGAACCAACCCAAATGCCCGTCAGTGATAGACTGGATAAAGAAAATTTGGCACATATACACCATGGTATACTATGCAGCTATGAAAAAGAATGAGTTCATGTCCTTTGCAAGGACATGGATGAAGCTGGAAACCATCATTCTCAGCAAACTAATACAGGAACAGAAAACCAAACACCACGTGTTCTCACTCATAAGTGGGAGTTGAACAATGAGAACATGTGGACACAGGGAGGGGAACATCACACACCATGGCCTGTTGGGGGTAGGGGGGCAAGGGGAGGAAGAGCATTAGGAAAAATACCTAATGCATGTGGGGCTTAAAACCTACATGATGGGTTGATGGGTGCAGCAAACCACCATGGCACATGTATACCTATGTAACAAACCTGCATGTTCTGCACATGTATCCCAGAACTTAAAGTATAATTTTTTAAAAAAGGAAAATGACTATTGACAGAAATGGCAAAGTCAAATAAGAAAGCAGCTCTCTCACCCTTCCTTCCATCCCTCCCACAACATTTCTTTGGTGATAATTTAGATGTGTCCCTATCTGAGGCAAATAGTTTGTTAATCTTGTCACTTTACAGGGGTATATAGAGGTATTGAGAGATGGTATGCTTTCATGAAGTATTTCCTAAAATATATGTTGTTGCTACAAACAGATACTTACTAAACAAGCAAACAAAATGTACTAGATGAAATGATACTGAGTTAAACGTTTTTGAGATTGTCTTTAATTTCAGGACTTCACAGAGTCTTTAATGTGAGCACTGTTTATCTCAAGAAGCACATTTAAGATGGAATATTATGCAAATATATTTGACTAAGAAACTTTTTTTCCAAAATATCATCTCTTGGACCCCATGGATAATTATTTGAAAAATGCTTGTTTAGTATATTTTGGCTCAGTTACATATTCCTGTAAGTTCTACTTGCTTCTAGTATGACATTTAACACCTACCTGGATTTTATTTCACTTCCAGTCTGTAAATAAAAATAATAAAACCCGACCCCTACCTACCTCTGAGAGGGTATTGTAGGATTAAATAAGATAAACAAAGCAAAACATAAAAAGCAGATATTGTCTTTGCTCCCTATTGGATCTTCAGTAGCAACATACCACAGAGCAACATTTCCTAGACACATTGTAAATCACTCAAAAACATAAAAATCAAATAGAGTTTAAAAATCTACTCAAACTACTAAAGTGTATTTAAAATGAGCTTCAGAGAGATAGGACACAGAGGTACACAATTGCATGTGAAAGGGAGGAACTGAAAGGAGAAAAGACCACCACTGAGTGCCACTTTTTGGGCCAGCTCTTTCTGCCTCTCTGTTTCAATTTTAGTTCCTTTCAAAGATTGCCTGAGGACTGAGGAGAGGGGTCACCTTGAGTAACTATTCTACTGAATGGGGAGTGCTCCTCTCCCCAGTGCCCATTCAAATCCTGCTGAGGCACTTTCTCTAAAGAGACTGCTTTTTATTTTATTATAACCCTGTCTATTCACTAATCAACTGACTGAAGTGTCAGTTGACTTGAATAGGAGTCAACCAATACTAAATCTCAACAGGAACTAAAAGCTGAATTTAAAGATCAGCTTAGAGGTGAAAGTATAATTCTTATTTGCACTGTTTTTGGAGGTGGGGAACATGTTTCTAATTCCATTCCCCACAGGAAGATTTTGAAGCAATTTCATGAACTTACTTCAATCACACATTGAGGGCATTTTTTCATCTTTTAGAAATAGGTCCAATGGTACCTCTGCTGGTGACTGGGGTCTTTATCTCTGTACCTTTAAAGATGAAGCTAATAATGCCCACTTTGAAACGTTGCTGTGAGCACAAAATGAGATAATATAGATTAAACCAAGGGCACTTGGCAGGCATTCAATAAATGGTAGTCTTAGGTTTTTTTTAGAGCCAACAGAGTTCATCAGAGAACACACTCCAGGCCTAACTCTTGGGGTAGCTCTGAAAGTAAATTGCTCTTTAACAACAGAAAAGTGGAATCCTGATCCTTGCAGGGTTTTCCCGGTAATTCAATGTACTTCTTTCTTGACTAGTGCATTTTCTTTTTCCATAAAGAGTTAAGACTTTCATCTCGTAGATTTCCTATTCAAGTATGAGCTAAATTTTTGTTTTTATCTATGGTTTGTAGCACAACAACTCTTCTATGTGTATTTTTATTAATATATATTTATTATATGTTAATTGTTTGTTATGGTAATGACCAACTAAGGTATTACAAAGTGAAGATCTTTTAATAGATGAGGCCACGTGCCTTAGGTGAGATGAAGGTTCTTCCCTAAGTCTCAATAATGCTGCCAGTCATTTGCTAAGTGGGAGAGTCTCAGGAGGCTGGAGTCTGATTTTTTTGTCCTTGCCCTGAGGGTCAAGTATGTCCAGCAATTACACTTATGTGGTGGAAAATGTATGCCACAGGCCGGGCACGGTGGCTCATGTCTGTAATCCTAGCACTTTGGGAGGCTGAGGTGGGCAGATCACCTGAGGTCAGGAGTTTGAGACCAGCCAGCTCAAAATGGAGAAACCCCATCTCTACTAAAAAAAAAAAAAAGAAAAAAAAAAAAAAAGAAAATCAGCTGGGCATGGCGGTACATCTGTAATCCCAGCTACTCAGGAGGCTGAGGAAGGAGAATTGCTTGAACCCGGGAGGCAGAAGTTGCAGTAAGCCAACATCGAGCCCCTGCACTCCAACCTGGGTGACAGAGTGAGGTTCCATCTCAAAACAAAAAGAAAAAAGAAAAAAGAAAATATAGAAAATATATGTCACAAAGAAATAAATGGAAAACTATTAGGAATTACAGAGACACTAATTTTGCTGCCAGGGAAAACCGAGGTACTAATTCTGAGAAAATAAATCAATACAGCTTACCTGCAGTCATCCTCCGTTTCTAGTTCTCCAAACCACTAGGTCAATAGCATGCGTTGCTTCATGGAGAAAGTATGACACTCTTACAAACAGGGTACCATGGGCCTGAATTTGCAACTGGAATTTTCTCCGTAGTCCAAAATCAAGCACTTTTGAACACTGAAATTGCCCAGCTTAGTTGAGAAGAGCATGATTTTCTCACAACTCCCAAAACAAACATTCAGCTTGAGGAGGATCAGGCAATTTATATGGCAGAACCAACAAGTAGGGAGAAAAATATGCAATGCAAGGAAATTTCTTGGTCCATAGAAGGAGGAAAGCCCAGCTGGTCAGAGAGAGATGGAGCCTGGAAAACAGATAAATAAATGTCTCTAGGGTTTTGATTCCCCTCTTATGGCTGAATCTGAAATAATAAATAAAGAATGTTCAGGTAGGTTTGGTAATTTTAAGATCTTTGGGGCTGATGTCTTGCTTTCCTGGGCATAACTGGGAATATGGAAAGTTTCATGGGGAAATCCCATGCCTCTGAAATGCCAGCAGCATTTATCAAGCAATAGTTATCCAAGGGGGTGGGCCTGAGTGAAGTCTCAGTTTAGTGTGGTGTGGAGAAAGCAAATAAGAGAGCATACATCCCCAAGGCCATTCATAAGTGGTACGTGACCTTGTGATCAATAGAAGGACTAGTGTAGCCAGATAGACTGTAGGATGTGAGATGCTTGTGACTGGAGGCTAAGGCAAAGTTCATGGACATCAGCAATGGTAACAGGATGCACTCCAAAGACCAAGCAGGACAATCTCAACTCAGATGGATCTTCAGCAGCCATGTGGTTACACCACTGCAGAAGTAGTGAGGACAGAGGCCATTACCCAGGGACCAAGCAGGATGTGGTATATCACCTGGAGACTTGCATGTTCCACCTCCATGTCAGAGAACATGTCAGCTTCATTCTACACCCAGGTACTAAATTTGGAAGAATGGGAAGGATTTGAATGAGAGACTCATAAATACAAAATAAAAAATCTATATTCTATTTTTTGTGGGAAGAGGGGTTTCTAGAGTAGATAGAACAAGATATTAGCTGTAAAGTCAAATTGCATTTCTGATACTTGAATGTATGCTTCTTAAAATCATACCTGCCACATAGGAAAGAGACCTGTGAATTTGGTTCAGCCCTTTTAGAACAAAATTCACGTGTCTTCGGACATGAATCCCAAAATATGGAAACTTCACCATGTTTCTGCTATTTGGATTTTCTGTAAGTGATTCTCTTTGTTTTTTTCATGGAATTTTAAAATATCCTGTGTGTCAGGGTAGATGAGGCCTGAGTCTTAAAAGAGGGAGTAGCATCTTCTTACAGACAGCATATGAGCTTGGAGTGAAAAGCAAAGTGAGAAAATGCCGATGTCACACCCTGGGGAAGCACTTTAGAAACTCTTCTATCCGTGGAATCTCCTGATGCTCATATCAGCTCAATCTTGAAGGAATTTGCATGTTGCTTATTTATAGAGGTCATTCTTTAATAATCTTTGCGGCAATGGCAGAAAGTACCCTTTGGTGTCCTTCTCTGGAGCTATCCCACCATAGTCCTCTGAGTGACTGGAGAAGAGAAACCAAGAGTGATTGTCAGTGTAACTCATTGTTGGCCACAGAACTGGGTTAAACAGGAGGAGTCAGGACTTGAAATCTAGTTAAACATTCAGAGTCTGGAATACATCAGACCTGGGAGAGAAGGCATTGTGAAGCCCAGAAAGCTATGCTAAGATAAGGAAAAGCAGCCAAGTATTAGGGAAGTCCAGTCCTCAGTTGATTCAACTCTAGATGAAGGGTTTGGATAATGAGCATAGACTCTAATACTCAGCAACAGCTGTGGGAGTGTGAACCCCAATTTTGCGTCTTGTTCAGCTTTAGAAGTGGATTGAGTATAGATAGGCCTAAAAGAAAAAAATGCCAGAAATGCGGCATAGGAAGTGGAGTATGCTGTGAACATGGCAAATGACTTCTTGTCTTATTACATGGTGCAGGTCTGGAGGCATGCACGGTTCGATTCCCACCTTTCCCCTTTCACCCTCCTCATGGATGATTTCATTTGCCTCCTGCTTAAAGACAGACTTCTGTGCCAATCTTCAGGACCCATGTGATCTACTGTCTAGATAAACCTATGCAACTCTTACCTTTACTCTGGCTGTTGACTGGTTCCAGCTTTGTGCCCCAATCCTAATGCTGATTGATGGGCTTCTACCTGTTTGTCCTGCCTGAGGGCTTTTATTAATGACTCCCTGCTCTACATATCTTCTGGGGCCAGGATTCTAATATGATGTCACTGTAATTCTTCCCAGTAAGTTCAGTCTAAGTTTGTTAGCTTTGGAGGTGATGGTGGCAGTAGTTGCATTTCTGTTACTTAATGCCTCTAAACTCATAATATTTATGACATTCAAAGATTTTTATATGAAAGAACTAGAAGAACAACTCATTGTATAATTTAATTGCTATGTGTTGTTATAAGATAAAAGTAATGGTTTTTTTTTAATCCTGTAACAATAGGCTATTAAAAAATTGTTAGTAAACATATTAGGGTCACCAAATAAGTCAATGACTGAATGGCGATTAGTTCAAACTCTTTAACTTTTCACAGTTTTAAGCTATGTCTTTGTGTTTCAGAAAGACACTTTTTCTTAAAAAAAAAAAAAAAAAAAAGACTATTGTTAGTAAACATATTAGGGTCACCAAATAAGTCAATGACTGAATGGCAATTAGTTCAAACTCTTTAACTTTTCACAGTTTTAAGCCATGTCTTTGTGTTTCAGAAAGACACTTTTTCTTAAAAAAAAAAAAAAAAGACTATTGGCTACTCCTAACTTTCTTTATTAACAGTGAAAAAAATTCAATAGGAAGTCACAGATCTTAGTGCTTCTTTCTCTGTGCCAATTCTGTCAGACCACACAGAAGCAAAAGCTAGATGATTTGGCAGAGCTATCAGACTTGGAGAGAGGTTTGGCAATGGAATGAGGGGAAGGAAAGATGACTGTGGTGTCACTGATGCAGGCAGGAGAGAGGAGTGGTTACAGGCAGTGTTAGTGAACTGTCTACAGGCTGCACTGCGAACAGCTGAATAGGAAGTTTTACTTAGCGAGGGAAGAGAGAATTTACTAATGTAGTTGATGTTGGGATAAAATGGGAGTTGGCATTTTAGGGCACTATTGAGACCACAGAAGTGGCTTGTGGATGGAGATAGGGTAATACAGGTTAGGATGCTATTGTACGCTGTTCTAAATACTCGATGCTGCTTTTTTTTTTTTTTTTTTTTTAGGCTAAAGGCTATGTAAAGTAATGCTGTCTGCATATTTTGTCAGGATCAAGTCTCAGCTAGAAAACAAAACAAAACAAAATGTTAAAAAAACAGAATTAGATACAGAGATACCTTCTAGAGTAATGCTTGTTTATGATCCACTTATTTTTAAGACATTGGATTTCTCAATAAAAAAATTACTATGAAGAACTTTCTTATGTTGGGTGAGTTAGATACTTCAAATGCGTAATATTATTATTATTGTCACTAGAAAACAAATAAGCAAGCTTTAAAAATTTATAACCCTCTACATTCTGTAAAGTAGGAATAATAATATTAGTTAATTTTTTTGAACACTTAATAGGATGCAGACACTATGATTAGTGCTTTATGTTTATTTTCTCTTCAAAGTTTAAAATAAAATCTGAATGAGGTACTATTTTTATTACGAATTAACAGAGGAGAACAGTGAGGCATAGAGAAGCCAAGACAACTCATTCATAGTCACACATATGGTAGGTACCAGATCTGGGATTCAGAACCATGTGTGACTCTAGTATCAACTCATTTAACTAGGATGCTCACTTGATAATCTAGTCCTCTCAAAAATAAACTGTTTCACTGATGCAAAATAAAAACACAATGATAAACAACTATACACTCACTAAAATGACTAAAATTTTAAAAGAACGACAACACCAAATGTGTTTAGGATATGAAGCAACCGAAGCTCTCATACGCTGCTGGTATAGTATAAAAGGATACAACCTACTTGGAGAACAGTTTGACAGTTTCATGTATAATTAGCCTACACTTATACAACCCTAAAATTCCATTACTAGTTATTTATCAAGAGAAATAAAAGTGCACTTGTACACGGAGTTCATATCAGCTTTATAATATTCAAAAACTAGAAACAATCTAAATATCCATTAACTGGTAGATAAACCATTTGTGGTAGATTCATGCAATGAAATGTTACTCAGTAGAAAAAGGAATAAACTGCTTATATTGAAACAACAAGGATAAATTTCAAAAGCAGTATGGTGAGCAGACGAAGCTAGGCAAAAAAGTGCACATAATGTGTGATTTCATTTATGTGAAGTTCTAGAATAGATAAAACTAGTCTATGGTGATAGAAAACAGATCAGTGGTCTCCTAGTGCCAAGGGAATAGGACTAACTGTGTAGGGACATGCGGGAAATTTTGAATGACATAACTCTTCTATATTTTCATTGTGGTGGTGGTTACACAGGTTTATATATTTGTCAAAACTTATTGAACAGTACACTTAAAATGGGAGCATTATATTTTATAAAAATTATACCTGAATAAGTTGATTAAAAAATATGCTGTTTCCTGTAGTTAAGTCCTTACTGCTTAGGAATTTTTAGCCTTTATTTCCTTGAACTTGCTGCCTGTTCTATTGTGTATATGTGAGTACAGATATATGTACATTAGGATGTATCGATTTATTTATGATATTGAATGTTTACCTGCTTATAGACTAGATTACTTCACAAAATTGAATTATGTGTATTTTCTGTGTTTTCTCATGTTTATTTAGTCTTCTTTTGCTGACAGAATCATAGCTATAACACCATTTATTAATCTGATTGCATGAAAAACTGTACAACCTGCCAGAATTTGGAAAATACAGTGCATAATGCCAAATATTTATATGTAAGTGAAATGAAAATTTGAATGAACCATTCATATTTATTGGCTCTCTATTAACCAAAAAGCTGTTAAACCAGTACCTGACATAAATAAAACAATGGAAAAGAAGTCCTTGATGGTAACCTTGAAGTTTTAGCTCCTGAAGTATTGTCTAATGATCTCATATAGATTGAATTGCAGTTTTTGTAAGTGTTGGTTACAGTTGAAAGTCAGTGTGCTAAAGCAGGAAGACTTTAAATGTTGAATTTAGGTGGACTGGCTTGAATTTATATCCCAGTTTCACCATTTACCTATCGAGTGGCTTTGAGCGACTGCTTCAGCTGTTTGATTGCCAAATTACTTACTTGAAACAGAGCGATAATCTCACAGGCATGAGACAATTTTTAAAAGTACACATAAAGGATGCTTAACATCTACTATCCGTGATTGTTATTATTTATTATATTACATAGAGTATAGTGTGAAGAATTCTGATCTTAAATTTAGAATCTTGGGTTTGAGTCTCTGTATTACACTCACTGGCTTGGCTTTGATTTTCCATTAATCTCCTTGTAAAATGGTTATAATAGTAACATTAGTTTATTTTGAGGATTAATTGAGACATTATGTGTGGAGTTATAATATAGAGTAATACCCAGGCAACAGTACATTTTACATTTTAGTTGATTTTAAACATACATTTTAGTTGATTTGAAATCCAATTTATTGAAACTGTCATATAAGATGATAACTCTGTTAACTAGAATATTAACAAAAGTATTCCATTTTCCAACTGTGACTAAACATAGGTATTTGCACAAACTTAAGAATAAAGAAACACTGAGATCATAGACTGAATTTTTCTCATTTTATCCAAATCTTTGATATCTTTAAAATAGCAAAATAACTGGCCAGATAATCTGGAACTCATTTTATTATGTGTCAAATGCTTATTTGTGTCCTTTGTTAGTTCAATTTCTATGAAAGACTGGAAGGTGACAAAGAGAAAGCAATGCAACTAAGAATAATACAGCACTGATCATTTCTTTTGACAGCCCAATTGTTTCATCATAACTTGATTATTAAGCAGATGAATTCAGCAGATGTCAAAATAAACTTTAAGCTCCAGGGATTCCAGCTCTGTGAAAGCATTCAAAATGTAAATTAAAATGACATTTTTCATAATAGGGATAATGTTATGAATTAATCCTTCACTAAGAATTTTTTCTAATTAATATTTATTATCATAGATAATAGATAAACAAATATAAGAAGTAAAAGATAAATTAGCACGTAACAAATGAGCAGACCATACATCTTCTTTGAAAACAAAGAAGCAAACTTTAAGAAAATAAAGCATAATAATAAAGCCATATATTCTAAATATATGGATATAGAAATATTTAGAAATTTTCCTGTAAGGGTGTAGGTGGTACATCTTCCGAACATCTGAATAAGGAAACATTATATTACTTAGCTTATTTATTTGTAGCTGACATGTCATGGCACAAGATAAAGCAACCTCAACAGAAGGCCTGCATTTCTGTATAGGACTGTATTTTTCTACCTGCAGGTATAATTATTCTGATCTGGGAATCAATATATGGTGGTATGACAAGATGTGTTGGCACT
This sequence comes from Pongo pygmaeus, assembly GCF_028885625.2. Lineage (NCBI taxonomy): Eukaryota > Metazoa > Chordata > Mammalia > Primates > Hominidae > Pongo > Pongo pygmaeus. Next base: position 66,446,742 of record NC_072379.2, read on the forward strand.
GTCATTTTTTTTGTTAAATATCCATGTGCTTGTGAGACATTCCAATTTTTCAGGGCCTTATTTTTCACCTTAAATTTAGAAAATACTCTATTTTTTTCTCTTATTTGGAAAATTGAATTTGTTTCATATAAAATAATACAAGTAAAACCACTGATATTTCAAATAATATAGGTTTATTCTATCAGTTGTTGTTTAATATTAAGTTAAATCTCATCCGTAATTGTTTTTTTAACTAAGTTACCAAAGCAAGAGCTTCTTTCTTTATTTCTACAACTGCCATTTCTCATTCTCTCTGAATTGGCAAAATGTTCAATCTGCAGGATTATGCAGGGTATTTCAAGCACTCTAGTTTGGTCATGAGTAAGTTATGTATTCAAATAGTCATAAACATTTAATAAGTCATAAAGAGAAATAAGTTCATCAGAGCAAAATAACTAATAAAAGAACACTAGTTAGCTAAGAATTTCCATGTGACGAGCAGACGTAAATACATTATAAGGAGGAAACTTTTTGCTTCATTAATCTATATCGTATTTTAAAAGTTTTATAACTACTTTCCACATAATATCCTTTTTGGCAATTGAGTAATTCTTTAAGAATACCTACTTGCTTAAGATTGCAGGGCTATAATATGGTAGGTTTTTATTGAAGCCAAAATATTCTGACTTTGTGTTCACTATTCTTCCTGCTATGTCAGATGAAGTCAGAATAACAGACTCAGGATTGCTTATTTCACCAATGGATGGTTCACTTTTTAAAAACAGAAAATTCATGTTCATCAAGCAATTTTATTTTTGGTTCAAATGTATTACATAGCTGATAATTTATTGCTCACGCTCATGAACATTCATACTTACCAAAACTATCTGTTCTTACGTTTGTTCCTAAAATGAGAATAGCAAATCTTTGAATGACTGTTAACATTTGAAAAATGGAGATAAATTCATAAATTAAGTTACCACAATGAAATATCTCACAAAAGTGTGAAAGGCTTAACTGCCTGTTTCTTTGTTCATTTCAATGGTCAATTTTTGTAAACAAAAATCACTTAATTATTTTCTAGGCTCAAAAAAAAAAAAGAAATTTTAACAGTATTTAAACAAAAAATGAATTTCCTGTGAATGATCCAAATATACTGCAATAGCTCTTTCTTCTAATTCCACAAGAATGTAGAATATGTACATAACAGACAGCCCTTTTATCTTTGTCCTTCAGTATCCATGTCTTTTACTTCTGCAGCATTTTGACTTCCCTTTGGGAACCTCCCCTCCTTACTATTAGTCTTGGCCCTAGGAATAGACACTCTACTTCTGGTCCATCAAACTTTTTTAGGTGCTATTAGGAAAGAAGAGTTTTTGTACTGAGCTTGTTAAAATGGAAAAAACTAAGCCTCAAGCTGCTGGAGCCATCTTGCCACTGCAGGGAGAGAGCCTGCTAGTGAATAAAACAACATAGGAAAAAGAAAAGCTAAGAAGTGGAGTGATATTTAATTCTAATATTATTTATTGACAACAGTTGTAATCAGTTTTACTTTTGGATTTCAGTAAAGTGAGCCTGTATATCCCCCCTTTCATTTCATTTTATTTCATTTCATTTTTCCTTATAAGCCTGCCTGATTTCATTTTTTGCTACTCATCACTGAAAAAGTACTGATTAATACAGCGAATGGATGGATGACAAAAATTTTAGTGCTTCAAAATCACTGCAAAGTTAACAACCCTGAATGCTTTATGAAGGTATGTTGAACCTCAAGCGTCTATCAAAGCCTTAAATATGTTGCTGTGCTATTACAGTGACTCTTCATTTCAATTATAGCCTCTTTTAACCAGATCTCTGAATGCTTATGCTAATGTGCCACACACACACACACATGAATATAGGATTATTTCTTTTGAGAACAGCAGATAAAGTAGAGAATGCCCCAATTATATGAATTAAATATCAAGTCAAATGAATGTTATTTACAATTAAAATTATAGGACATTTTTAAATAAAAATAGGTTCAGGCCTACAGTTTGTATCAGAGTACAAAAGAAACATATTCCCCCTAAGAGCCCAAAACTCTTCTTAGAACATTTTTAAAATTTCTTTTTAAAACACCTAGACTCAGAGATTTGCTCCTGTAAAAGTGGCAGCCTTTATATTTGATGCCTAAGTCTCTCCTCCTTTCTTTTCTTCCATTCTCCCCTCATAAACATTATTTAGCAATCTACTCTGTGCTAGACACTATGCTAAGTACAGGAGTGGGCAAGTCTAGATTGAATCCCCTTCTTAAAGGTACTTTAAATTTTATCATAAAGTTATTATAGAAAAGGTAGGAAGGTATTCCAGGGTCTACTAAATTTATGGATATTTTCTTTCTCCAGGCAAGACCGTATTGTAATTGTTTTCTTCTAGACAATGAGGTAGAAAATGCAAAACATCATTTGCATTATTTTCAGGTTAAGAAATGAATCCTTAGGAAACCTCCATTTTTTAAAAATAAGATGGGAGTGTCATTCATGTTTTATCCCATAACAAATTCAATACCAAGTAACACCTCTAACACTGGCACTGGTCCTGCTATCTGCCTGAGAAATTTGTCTTCAAACATCTGAAAAGCCCGGATCCTGAGCAGTGGCATGACTCACTTGGCAACGGGGATTGATGAGAAGGGGTTGTCCAGGGTGCCCTGAAATCATGAACAGGTGGGCATACCAAGAGAGGGGAGGTGTTTTGACCTTAAAAAAAATGTTATTGTGTGTGTTTAAAGTTTACAACATGATGTTATGGGATATGTACAAATAGTAAAATGGCTACTGTAGTGAAGCAAATTAATATATCTGTCATCTCATGTACTTTTTTTGTGATAAGAGCAGCTAAAATCTACTTATTTAACAAAAATTCCAAATACAATACAATTTTATTACCTGTAGTCCTCATATTGTACATGAGATCTCTAGGTTTGTTCATCCTACCTGTGTGCTACTTTGGAGGCTTTGACTTACATCTCCCCATTTCCCCACTCTCAATCCCTGCTAAGCACTGTTTTATTCTCTATCTCTGTATATTTGACCCTTTAATTTCTCAAAAAGTGAGCTCATGCAGTATTTTTCTTTCTGTGTCTGGCTTATTTCACTTAGCATAATGTGCTCCAGGTTCACCTATGTTATGGCAAATGGCAGAATCTCCTTCTTTTTTAAAGCTAAATAATACATATGTGTATGTTATTATACTATTCTATAACATTACATCATATATATAATATATGATTTTCTTCATTCATCCATTGACAGACTCTTAGCTTGTTTCCATATGCTGGCCATTGTGAATAATGTTGCAATGAACATGGGATTATAGCTATTTTTAAGAGGTGGTGATTGCATTTCCTTTGGGCATATACCCAGAAGAGGGATTACTGAGTCATATGGTAGCTTTATTTTTAATTTCTTTAAGAACCTCCATACTGTTTTCCATAATGGCTGTATCTATCTACCTTCCCACCAACAGTATACTAGGGTTCCCTTTTCTTCACACTCTCACCAACATTCATTAACTCTCATATTCTTTGATAATAGCCATTTTAAAGGATGTGAGGTGGTATCTACTGGTGGTTTTAATTTGCATTTCCTTGATAATTAGTGATGCTGAACACCTTTTTATATATCTATTGGCCATTTCTATGTTGTCTTTGGAGAAATGTCTATTTAGGTCCTTTGCCCATATTTTAATTGGGTTGTTTTTCTGCTATTTAATTATGAGGATTTTATGCTTTTCAGATATTAACCGCTTATCATATGTGGTTTGCAAATATTTTTTTCCTGGCTAATAGATTGCCTTTTCATTGTGTTGATTGTTTTCTTTGCCCTGCAGAAGCTTGTTAGTTAATATAGTCCCATTTATTTATTTTGGCATTTGTACTCCGAGCTTTTGGTGTGATGGCCAGAAAAAAAATCATTGCCAAGGCCAACATCAAGGAGATTTTCCCCCGTGTACTCTTGTAGGAGTTTTGTAATTTCAGATCTTACATTTAGGTCTTTTATCCATTTTGAGTTGAATTTTGTGTGTAGTTAAGGGTCCAATTTTATTCTTTTGCACGTGGAAATCCATTTTTTTCAGTACTATTTATTGAAGTTACTATTCTTTCCCCATATGACCTCTTTTATTGCTCTTCTTAGGGAAGAAATTTTGGTCTTAGTGGCAATAAATCACTACCTACTTTTAACGAATTTAGAATACCAATAGGTAATTTTCTCCCTATTATTTTATGGTAACTTAAAAGGTGAACAAACAAGCATGACCATGCAAAGCAAAAAGAAACTCATTTTCTTAAGGGATTTATAGTTGTACTATATTTTTTATCCTCATTAGATATTTATACTATTTCTAGGAAGGGTCATAGTTCTTGACATACATTGTTTAAGTACAATAGATAGAGGACATGGTGGTCTATCTCATTAGTTTCCTTTGATCTAAAAAAGTCAACTTTATGTGACAGTAATAGAGTTAGATCCTTTGTAAGGGATATTCTCAAGGACTGCCCTTGAAAATGACAACCTCGTAGGCACTGATTCCATGTTCAGTAATGGTGATTCTGTCTTTTATTAGTCAGGGTTCTCCAGAGGGACAGAACCAATAGGATGCATGCATATATAAAAGGGAGTTTATTAAGGACAATTGAGAATTGGTTCACATGATTACAAAGCAAAGTGTCTAGAAGCTGGGGAAAGAGAGAAGCCGATAGTGGCTCAGTCCAAGTCTGAAAGCCTCAAAATCAGGGAAGCTGACAGTGCACCCTTCAGTCTGTGGCTGAAGGCCTGACAGCCCCCAGGAATGCCCTGGTGCAAGCCCCAGAGTCCAGAGGCTGAAGAACCTGGAGACTGATGTCCAACTGAAGGAGAAGAGGAAACAAGTGTCTGGCACAGGAAGAAAGAGGGAGCCAGAAGACTCAGTAAACAAGCTTAACCTTGCTTCTTTTGCCTGCTTTTTCTAGCTGCACTGGCAGCTTATTGGATGTGCCCACCCACATTGAGGGTAGGTCTTCCTCTCGCAGTCCACTGACTCAAATCAATCTCCTCTGGCAACACCCTCACAGACACACCCCAAAACAATACTTCACTAGCCATGTAGGCATCCCCCGATCCAGCCAAGTTGACATCTAATATTAATCATCACATATCCCTTGACTAAATCTATAACTAACTCTTACTTAATACTGGATTAAAGAGTATTTGTTGATTGCTCTGTTTACTTAAGGACTTCTTAGAATATTAAATATGCTAATATAAAATAACTGATGTTCAAGAGGGATTACATGTTGCATTTCCTAAAATTATTTGATCACTGGGTTTTTCTTCCCATGTAATTTCTTAATAGCAGTGTTGTGCTGAACAATTATTGTGAAGTTAGTTGCTATCTAGAAATGAGCATCTTCTGTGTTAAAATAAGTCAACTGTCTATTTCAACCAATAGTCTCAAGAGAATTGCTATATTTAATGTAAAAAGTAATAGAATCTATATAAAAGCAATGACTATAGCTTTGAAGTAACTATTTGTTAAAAGGATGGATAAATGAACAAAGAGTAGTAAGGCAATATCTGCATCTTTGACTATTCCCCCAACCTGTTTCTGGCTAGAATGAACACTGAGAATTGTCCAGCTGGTATTCCATTGTGAACACTGATACAGTTGTACAAACAATGAGCAGGTTCTCAGAAGTTCTAGCCTCTCTCTCAATTTCTGGCTGTTGCCTATCTTGCTCCCTGCCTCTAAAACATTATTTGCCTCACTTTTCACTTACCTAGCTCCTGTATCAGTTCAGATATCTGCTCACACATCACTTCATTAAGGAAGCCTTTTCTGACTGTTTAAATTAGGGTAGATGTTAATACTACATGCCTCCAAAATACTCTCTGCTTACATTTACTTCAGCCTTTAAGATTCTATGTTAAAACTGCCTATCCTTTGTTTGATTCTCCTACTAAGATATAAACTCCTTTGGGCAATGACGTTATCTTGTTCTGTGTGTGTGTGTGTGTGTGTGTGTGTGTGTGTGTGTGTGTGTGTCAGAGTTTTGCTGTTCTTACCTAGGCTGGAGTGCAGTGGTGCGATCTTGGCTCACTGCAACCTCCACCTCCTGGGTATAAGCGATTCTCCTGCCTCAGCCTCCCAAGTAGCTAGGATTACAGGTGCCTGCCACCATGCCCGGCTAATTTTTTTGTATTTTTAGTAGAGACCAGGTTTCACCTTTTTGGCCAGGCTGGTCTCAAACTCCTGACCTCAGGTGATCCACCCACCTTGGCCTCCCAAAGTGCTGGGATTACAGGAGTGAGCCACCGCGCCTGGCCTATCTCGTTCACTCTTGTATACCCAGTACTCAACACTGTGCCTGGCATACAGAAGGTGCTTAATAAGGTTTTGGTTGATTGTTCAAATTGTCCATTATTTACATAGATAATCCGTGGCAGATCTGGATTGAAATCCAGATCTCTTTGCATATGGGGCATTTGTTTTCTACTGCCTTGAGAAACAACCCCCTCCACACATACACTCATCTAAACACACAGTTATTAAAATCTACTCTTGAAAGTATTACATGGTTCAGATTGACAATCTTTGTTAGGGAAAGACCCACAACTAATGTAAATGATTCTAAATCCTTCCACTGAAGTGTGACAGAAGTTGGCACCACATGTGTTGTTTCTGCTGCAGTGAACTTTGGCCCAGGAATGGGCCCTGATGCATTTCTCATGTGGTGGAACAATAATAATACCTACAGTCCAGCCATGTGGAATGGATACGTCATGGGGGAACTGCACAAATATGTCCTCCTCCCATCTAGCAATATTATACACAACAATTTCCTCCTCCCATCTAGCAATATTATGCACAAATATGTCCTACTCCATAAAATATATCTAAAACATAGTGACTTGTTCACTTATGTCAGCAGCAATGAACCATTTTGCAAGTGTTTCTAATAATGAAGAGAATTAACATTTTAAATCTTTTCACTCAAGTATGTTTGAACTCGATTTTCATTATGTGTTGTAGTTTGTAGTGTATTTGTGCTACAGAACAACAGGTCTTTCATTCTCAGCTGCAATGATGAATTATGCAAGAGTTTCTAAGTGCTTTTCTTTTCCTTAATCATTTTGGTGTTCAACTTTCAGATCGTGGTAGTATTACACACTACTGCATCTGAGAGGAAGAAAGAAGAGAAGTTGACAATAGCTCCTACAGCTGTACAGAATACACTCTATACCCTCCTCAGTGAGAAAGTTTATTTGTAATTCAGATAGCACAGGCTGAACACATGATCCATTCATTGTAATTGTTCACCCCTTTTAGTGGATTTGACGTCTGAAGATCTTAATTGCCAAGTTTCTACCTTAATCAGAGGTTGTCGATCACATGGTGTTTTAAAAAGCAATTGAGTTAACATTTTAAAACTAGGAGATTTAGCCTCAAATTCCATATTTCTGTCTTCTCTTGAAAAATCCATGTATCTGGAACCAGATGCTCATGCAGCATAAAATCCCATAGTGGGGTCGCTGCTGCCTGTCCCTTTCATTTATAAGCATCTCTAGTCCCCACACCCACAGGTTTCTACCTTTTATGTTACCTCTTTGGCTCTCTTGGCATTGAGTTCTTAACATCTGGATGAAATATTTCTGTTTATATAAATAATAATAACTTTGTCAATCAATTAAATATATCTAAACAAAATCTACTCTCAAGATCAATAGTTATTGAGTTCTTTCATCTTTAAGCACTGGGAGATATTTTGTACAAATAGGATGATATTAAAACCAGAACAAGTGAGCTTTTGGCCAATATTATTTTGTGTATGACTCAGTTTAGTGCACTAAGAGTTTACTGAACATCTATGAAGCCCTGGGATACAGCCATCTGCTTTTGAGAAACTTACACTTCTTTTTCTGCCTATAATCAGTCAACTCTCTACAAACCAGTAACAGGACTGTGGATTTGGGGTAAGGGAGGCTACAATCTGTTAAATAAAACAGAATTGGAAAAATCGAACTTCTTTTTAGCCATCTATTTAGACTTGTGTTTCTTTCATAGACTTCTCTTCTTCTGCCTATCCCTCAATTAATAAAACACATTTTATTTTAGGCCTTTCATGTGTTTATCCCTTCCTTGAGTGATCTACTGCATGCTTAACCTGAACATATACGACTATGTCGCTAGCTTTCAAAGCTATATCTTCTATCTGGATCTTTGTTTTTTGTCCCACATTCTTATGCCCAACTCTTGAATACACATTTGCATTTAGATAGACTTAAGTACTTCAAATGCAGCTCAGAATTTGCACCCAAGGCTGATCTTCCTCTTTTTTCTTTCCCATGGTGAAGAATACCTTGATATATGCAAAACACCAAGTTACAACCTGGAACTAACTCTGATCTTCTTCTTCTTCTTGAGTCCAATCACTTACTCCAGAAAGATGGGAAATAGTTTTAAAGACCACTAACTTTCTGTTCCCGTGGCCAGTTTTCTATCCCACTTGAAATAGTCCCCCCAGATGTTTCACCTGGGCAATCTAGTTCAACTTGGGCTCCTCCCACCTTCCCTAAAGAGCAAGACAATAACTTCTTAAAATGTCAATCTGTTCTTACTACTCTCACTTAAAATCTTTCATGGGCTCAATGCCTAAAACAGAAATTTTATTAAAAAAATTTTTTTAATAAAGAAAATATTGAGTGGAAACCTAAATTGATAAAAGCTAAGCAGTTTTTATTTCCCAGCAGGTCCTGATGTGTCTTTACTCTTTGTATTTTGAAAACCCCGGGCCTGCAATATGAAATCCAAATTCTTCATGCAGCCAACAAGGCCCTCCCTACCTTACATGTCCCTGCCCTCACTTCCCTGTTATCCTGCTCTCCACCACACTGATCTCTCTGCCTTTCCCTAAACTGGCTACTTTTGTTCTGGGCTATGTTGCTGTTCCACATCTCTCCTGGCTGCCTGAATGTTCTTCCTCACCTAGTTCGACCGATCACATCTGGCTCATCTTTGAGATGCAACGAAACTGTCCCCTCAGAGGTATATCTCAAGGCTCCTCTTCTTCCCTACACATTGTCCCCACAACAGCATTGATTGATCCTGCTTCTGAGCTTCGTAGTGTTTTTATATGCATCTATATGTTTTGTGTATTTCTCTATTTTATATATACATCTATTTTAGGTTGTTTATGGGTTAATCTCTCCCAGTAGACTGTGAACTCTATGAAGGCAATTGCTGTATTCCGATACCTTCATCTGGTACCTTTTACAATGATTTTAGGGAATTTGCCCTTTTCTGAATATGTTACTTTTACCATTTACTCCTTTTCTTAAGATGCAAAAACACTTATAACCCATTCTGAACAGTTCTGCAGTGCCTCTTATGGTTACTTTAGTTATAATATTAATAAATGGCAGCCAAGTGATTTATCTTCATAGATTTGTATTTAAAATCTTGGAATATTTTTAGGTCATCCATTCATTTATGAAGTTATTCAATGAGCATTAATTGAGAACCTGTAGTGCACTAGGCTGAAAAGTGGAGAGAAGTGGGGATGTCCATTTCCTTGTGTTAAGGCTTGCCATCCCAGTCCATGGTGATAGCTTCCAACCTTAACAGCTTATGGATCCTTTGAAGATAAACTAAATTTTGCTTTTAATACACTAGTCCTTAGAATAGATGGCTAAGTTCAAGAAAGGAAGAATAGGCTGGGTGTGGTGGCTCACACCTGGAATCCCAGCACTTTGGGAGGCGGAGGCAGGTGGATCACCTGAGGTCAGGAATTCAAGACAAGCCTGGCCAACGTGGTGAAACCCTGTCTCTAATAAAAATACAAAAATTAGCCAGGTGTGGTGGCGGGTGCCTGGAATCCCAGATACTCGGGAGGCTGAGGCAGGAAAATCACTTGAACCCAGGAGGCAGAGGTTGCAGTGAGCCGAGATTGCGCCATTGCACTCCAGCCTGGACAACAGAGTGAGACTCCATCTCAAAAAAAATAAAAGATGAAGAATAAAGCCATGAAGCCTTCACTGTTTTGCTGTTATTTTTGAATGTGTTATCATATTGAAGTCAGTGTCAGCCCAGAAGAGATGCTGATAAGATGCAAAATTATAACCAGAATTCATTTGCTGTCTAAAAATTCCATGACATCTTCCTTTTATTAAGGTAACTATGAGGAGATTTTGGACTTTAGTATTTCATATATATTCCTTATATATATGAATAAAATAATTTTTATCCATTTTGGTGGGGTAGTTTATGTGTCTGTCAGTTATTAGACTGCAAATTAGAAAGTAATTATTTTTATTATTTCCATTAAAAAACCCTGAGCTGATGATTTCAACACAAAACAAAACAAAAACCAAAAGCCCCTCTGACAAAGATTGTTCATGCCTGCCAAATCCAAACTCACATATTCACATGTTTATACAAGAAGCATAGAAAACACTTAGCTTTTCTCAGACTGCTTTGTATTTTTAGAAAAAGGAAAGGGGAAGCTAATATTTATTGAATGTTGATTATGTGCTAGTATGGTGCCAGATGCTCTCCTTTAATCCTCACAAGAAACCTTGAAGCAAGAGGCAGTACCTCCATTTTTGCCAGTGAGAAAAATAAATCTCAGGATAAAGTAATTTGTCCCAGATTTCTAACTAGAAATTGACAGAGTCTGATTTAGAACTCAGGGCTCCACTGTCCATCCATAATCTTTCTACTATGCAATACTGCCTCTGATGCAAGTGCCCAAGGTCAGTAGGGGATAATACTATCTAAGAAAATAGGCTAAAATATCCCAGCTTTTCAATGATACCACTTTAAGCCTGACCTTCTTGTTATTATTTATCCCAGTGGCACACTCTTATCTATTTACTACTATGATTCACTTTTCACTGTGCATAGTTCATTTCTAGTTCTCTCCTAAGCTTTTGAAGCCTCTTAGAATTGAGCTTCATGATGTAATATATACAATATACAGGTCTATTAACTGGAAATCACAGTTTAAAAAATTATTTTTTCCATCAGTAAAATGAATGTGGTTTTCTTATTGTATCAGAGAAAGTACGGAGTGAAGAGTTCCTTCTTTTGCCTTATTTGTCCTCAATGCAAAGTTATCCTTTAATTTTATGCTTTTTATTTATTCTATGTTTTGTGGTTATGAAGACTTTTTGAAATATCACATCCTTTTCTGTTGAAACATTATGCTAGAGCCCAATATTCTTGTATCATAGAAGGAGATTTGCCATCCAAATATGAGAATGCTGCAAGAAAGATCAGTGCTACAGCAGAATATATTTGGGCCAGGAACTAATGTGCATTTTGATAGTTTTTATTTGAATCAGGAATTTTATATTACGATTTTATTTCAGAGCATTAAAATACATGGCAATGATTTAGCAGTGGAATCCTGTGTAGAAATTTTAAAAGATGCATCTCTTACCTGATTTCCATTATTTCTCTCCAGATCATATTAAATAATGTTGGGTTTCCAAATATTCAGGAAGTACCTAAATATAATTCATTAGCACTTAATCATAAACTTACTATAATGCCACAAATCTGTCACGAGAGTAAGATGATTACAATCTTTTCTTAGGCAAACAAAAAATATGAAAATTTCAGCTTGTACTTTTCATTGAGTTTTTGGGTGAAGGAAGACCATTATTAAAACAAATTGCAGTCTGAACTGATGGAATAATGAACAGGAGGAATCAGGTTTATATTTGCATATGTTTAATTAAACACACAAGCTTTAATTAAAAAGCTTAAATTCGGCCAGGCGCGGTGGCTCACACCTGTAATCCCAGCACTTTGGGAGGCTGAGACGGGCGGTTCACGAGGTCAAGAGATGGAGACCATCCTGGCTAACACAGTGAAACTCCGTCTCTGCTAAAAATATAAAAAAATTAGTCGGGCATGGTGGGTGCCTGTAGTCCCAGCTACTCGGGAGGCTGAGGCAGGAGAATGGCTTGAACCCAGGAGATGGAGCTTGCAGTGAGCCGAAATCGCTCCACTGCACTCCAGCCTGGGCGACAGAGCAAGACTCCATCTCAAAAAAAAAAAAAAAAAAAAAAAAGAGCCTAAATTCACAACCCTTTAAATTACAAATTAACAACTGAGATTTTGAAATACCTATACTATAAACAGCTTTATTATGCTCTACAGTTTCGATTAGATTCTGCTTTGAGTTCTTATCAGTTTTATTTTGTAGAACAGAGAATCATCAAAAGAGGAAACTCATTTTTTTGCAGGTAGTAATAGAATAAGAAAGTTATCCTAGTGCTTATCCTGTCCTCTTCCCCGCTCAGCACCAATAACTTCTTGGGTGTAAAGATTTGTTTAAAGATACTGACCATCTCCCCCTGCTACTAATCTCCTTCCCATCCCCTCATTGCCCCATCCCCAAAACAAACAACCTGCATCTGATAATGGGCAGCAAGCAGGTATTATTTTTTAGTAAACTAAGTCAAGACCAGCAAAGCATAGGCTTGCGTTATATTTACATGTATAATATATAAATATAAATATGTATATATTTATGTATATATATGTATAAATATATTATTACACATTATATATTATATATATTAAATATGTATATAAATATAAGTATGTATATATTTGTACATATATCACATAATATATCATCCACGTCATTTGATATATATAAAAGTCATATTGTCTTTGCCTAAACTTCATGTTTGGTGGCAGAACCAAATCTAGAACTCAGATTTCCAGGCTCATATTTATACCACACTATACTGTTGCTTATGCTGAATTCAGCTAGTGATTTTTCTAGTTTGCATTGTGCATATAAATATATATGTGTTGCCTCAGTATTTCCACAGGTTTTAAGGGAAATTCATTCATTCCACAAATATGTGTCTTAATACTCATAGCTGACTATGAGCTGGAGATATAGCTAAAAGCAAGATGGACAAATTCCTTACTTCACAAGGCTTAAATTCTAGTAAGGGATACAGGCCATCAATAAGTTGACAAATCTGTAATATAGTAATAGGTATTCAAAGCAGGGCAGGGAGATAGAATATTTTGGAAATTACTTCATGAATGCATTGTCCTGCTGTGTAACTTTTTCAAATGAAGATGGGTTTGAGACATTTTGAGAGAGTCTTTGTCCATTTAGTGTTGCTATAACAGAATACTGGAGGCTGAGTAATTCGTAAAGAAAAGAGGTCTATTTAGCTCATGGTTCTGAAGGCTGAAAAGTACAAGAAGCAAGGCACTGACACCTGCTTGGCATCTGGCGAGGGCTTTTCATGCTGAGTCATAACATGGCAGAAAACGTCAGAGGAGGTGGACATACGTGAAGAGGCAAAACCTGAGTGGTGTCCGGGCTGTTTAACAATCAACTCATGCAGAAATATTCCTGCAAGAAATAATCCAGTATTCAGAGATTGAGTCTTCCACCACCAGCTTGGTGTTGTTTCTCAAGTCATTTACTGCCGAGGAACAACACCAAGCCCTTCATGAGGGACCCACCTCCATGATCCAAACACCTCCCACTAGGCCCCGCTTCCCAACACCACCACACTGGGGATCACATTTCAATATGAGTTTTGGTGGGAACAAATTCAAACCACAGCAGGAAAGTATGAACAAAAAGTATGCTTTTATCCACAGTACTTTGGACTTCATTCAGTGTATTTGCACTCATGCGTGCACAGACACATACACACACAATGTGTTGGTAAGATTGGTATGATAATGGCTTTTTCGATGCATTGTTAAAATGCCATTTTAAATAGAGATTCATTACTTTTCATTATGAGTGTTGTCATTTTCACTCTAATTTATTTCAATCACATTGTCATCTAACATTGTTAACATATTTAAGTGTTGATGAAAAATTCTTTGAAAAGCCAGTAGATAAAGAAAAAAAATACAATAGAAAGACAGCAAAGGAGAAAACACACTGGATTCTCAGTACAACTGTAAAACTTTTTCCATTCCTGGGGAATTCTAGTGTGTTGTAGAGAAGAAGGAAGAATCTTATGCTTCCTCTCACCCTGTTCTCTCAGGAAACAATAATAATGGCATTTAGAGCTCCTGAATGGCCTTGAGGCAAGAAGAAAGTGTTTTCTTTTTCCTCCCCTACTTGTTTGAAATATCTGAGGGTTTCTCTCTACAATTAAAAAAACAAATATAAAGTCAATAATGCTAATAGCTGTAATAACCAGTAATATCAAGCTCTTACTATGTTCCAGGTAGTAGGCTAAGTACTTTACGTAAAATTATTGCATTTAATGAAAACAAAAACCCTATGACTCAAATGTTATTATGTTTATGTTATGGGTAGGAGTCTTGAAGAGGTGAAATACCTTGCTCAAGGTCACGTATGTAATCAAGAGAGTCAGGCACGGACCCTAGCAATTAGATTTAGGGTCTCGACTTTTAAACACAAGCCATCTGTATGAGACAAACTGTGGATTGCTTTCTGAGTGAAATGTGGAAAAAAATGAGCTGCAAGGTATGAAGGATGAAATGTTGGAGGCTGGTCATTGGCCATGATCCGAAGGAAAGTAGTTCAGTGTGGTAAAAAGACCATGGTTTTTCCAAATATCTGTCTCCTCTTCTTGAGGGTTTTCATGCGCGTTCATGTAAAGAGACCACCAAACGGGCTTTGTGTGAGCAATAAAGCTGTTTATTTCACCTGGGTGCAGGTGGGCTGAGTCCAAAAAGAGAGTCAGCGAAGGGAGATGGGGTAGGGCCGTTTTATAGGATTTGGGAAGGTAATGGAAAATTACAGTCAAAGGGGGTTGTTCTCTGGTGGGCAGGGTTGGATCTCACAAAGTACATTCTCAAGGGTGGGGAGAATTACAAAGAAGCTTCTTAAGGGTGGGGGAGACTACAAAGTACATTGATCAGTTAGGGTGGGGCAGGAACAAATCACAATGGTGGAATGTCATCAGTTAAGGCTGTTTTTACTTCTTTTGTGGATCTTCAGTTACTTTAGGCCATCTGGATGTATACGTGCAAGTCACAGGGGATGCGATGGCCTGGCCTGGCCTGGCCTGGGCTCAGAGGCCTGACTAGGGTGATCCCCATGAGCATAACAGAGAAGTTGTTGAACATAAGCACAGGTTGATACAAAAAGAAACTTTGGAGAAAATTAGATAACTTTTTCACTGCAGGAGTTTCTTAGCTGAGACTTAGTAAAGCATTTGTAGGGCATGTTTTGGAAAGACCAGGGAAAAGCCTTACAAATATCAACCAAATGGAAAGGGTACTTGTGGTTGGTGGATACATGGGCTTAATTACCCATGACTTTCTGGTCCTGCTTCTTCTTCTGTCTCCTGTGGCTGCTAATGCTGGGTGAAATTACTCACATTTGCAGACACTTCTGTGATCACATATTCACTCACTCAACCAATATGGCAAGTGCTGATTTAGTGGGCTAGAACAGAAATTAAAGAGCTAATTTCTGCTTTAATAGCGCTTCTGTAGTATTTCTTTGTTCCTTCCTGTAATCATTTAACACATTTTATGATAGTAAATTGCATGCTATATCTGGCTCTGGCTTTCAACCAAAACCAAGAAAGAATACGTACCTGAGTTTATGCACTAGGCATTCTAAGAAAGAGACAGAAAATAAACAAGTTAGCAAAGAGAGATGAAGAAAATATCTCTGAGGAGGTGGTATCTAATGTGACAAGGAAAGATGAGAAGCAGAAAATAATGAAAAACAGACTAGAAGGATGGTTACCAGAGACTGGGAAGGATAGTGGGAGAGAGAGGGAGGTGGAGATGGTTAATGGTTACAAAAATAATAGAAAGAATGAATAAGGCCTAGTATTTGATAGCACAGCAGGGTGACTATAGTCAATAATAATTTATCTGTACATTTAAAAATAATTTAAAAAGTATAATTGGATATTTGTAACACAAAGTATAAATGCCTGAGGGGATGGATACCCCATTTTACTCTGATATTGTTATATATTGCATGCCTATATCAAAACATCTCATGTACCTCCCAAAATATACACATATCATGTACCCACGAAAATTAAAAATAAAAAATTTTAAATAATAAAATAAAATCATAGAAAAAGCTAGTCAAGAAAGCCCAGGCAAAGAAAATGGAAGGATTGCCATTAGAAGTAGAAGGAATAGAAGGAGGTGGGTTTAGTGACTCAATATAGGTTAAGAAGAACAAAAAACTCTTTTGCAGAGCCAATAATGAATTAGGTTTTCAGAGATCTAATCCTGTGATTTCTGTTATACTTTTCTGTTTCCACAACAGTGGAATGAGAATAAAATGTACTGAAGAGCCATGAGGAGATAAAGGAAAAAAAAAAAAAAAAAAACTACTCAAATTTTAGCAGGTTTTTGAGATCTCATGAGACAAATTTTATTTCCAGAGAATTAATAACTCTCTATAGAATAATGTAATAAGGAAAAAAATTTTAGGATACACAACCTATACTTATAAAAACATGTTATTTTCCAGCAGTAAATTGAGGCACTGGGGATGTTGAATGTGTTTTTTAAAGTATTTTGAAATTTGAATTAAAAAGTTTTATTGAAAATGTTATTCATGACAGTGCTCCACTTAATGTTTCAGAAAAGTCATTGCTGATGTCAATATCTATGGAAAATGTGACATAATTTTTGTTTCGGGTCAAGGACTGCAGAAATAAATTTTTACTAATGATTACTTCCTCATTTTAATGAGGTACTTTTTTAGTATTGTTACTCTAAGGTGGTGACACCTCATTACTTGGCAAATTTACATGGTTTTCAGATTTCTGATTTATAGAAAGAAGACAGTGTGAAGCCCTAATTTACTCAGTTTCATTATGTATACAACTGATTAAAAAATAAGTCATGAGGGAACCACTAACAATGTGACTGAAACTCTGTGGTTGTCTGCTAGACTGTTGAACTAATCCAACACACACACACACAGAAGTTATGTTCTGTCTAAGACTGTTATGGCAGGGCAACTTTCAGCTACTTATCCAAGTTCTTTGCCATGTAGCCTGGACGTGGGCGCAGCTGTCACATGAACACTTCAGGGGCTCTGTCAGCATGGGAAGGACAAGAAGTTAATGGGCTTAGGATTCCTGTTCCATGCCCATGCTAGATGAAACCTTGCTTAGAATATTCTTCTAGGATTCTTAAAAGAACATTGGAATGTCTCTGCATTATTCCTCAATGTTGCCTTCTGCTTCTCTGCTGGGGAAAGGGCTTATCACATGCGACCAAAGAGGAGCACTGTCTAGGCATCATTAGTTTCATGTCTCTTTTTTTTTTTTTTTTTTTTTGCCTGGGCATGTCTCCAATCTCATTCTTTCTCTGCTGTCTAATTCTCTATATTCTTGCTTCTCAAGGGGAGTGTCATGAACCAGCAGCATCACCTAGGAGCTTGTTAGACAGGTGGGATTTCAAGCCCACCCCCGCCCCCCCCACCGCAAACAGACTTGCTGAATCCAAATCTGCATTTTAACAAAGAAGCCTTACACGCACATTAAACTTTGAATCTCTCCTCTACATTCACACATGCACAGGTTTCCCCTGTCTGGCAAGGTTATCATCATACCTTGCCCCTGTTTCCTTCCTCTAATTATATTTTTCCTTTCTGTTATGGCCTGACTTACATGTGCTGCTTCAGATATTCCCTCCAGAACCTCTGTAATCTGGCTTCATTTCTACCTGTAGTGCACATGTAAGAGTCATTGCCCCTCAGCATCCTTTCTCCTTACCTCCCAGGGGATCTACCCTGCCTCCCTTTTCAGACCAGGGGCTGCATACCCTTCCCCCAGGCTACGGCGTATAACCACATTAAGTCAAATACTGCATAACATTCCTTCTGCCCATGGTGATTGGTGCCCACAATGAGATTGTTTTGTGACCACTTAGAGCTAATGAGAAGTAATCAGAATTGATTGGGACTTCTGGAGAGTAAAAGTTCTTACTTTTCTTACTGTGGGGTTTCAAGATGACAGGATATAAATGCTAGGGTTTCTCCTCCAATCAGTCCTGCCTTTAGACCCAGGCAGAAGTGGCTTCTGCTCTGGACCCAGGGTTATGGTTTTCCTCTAGCTCTACTTCTTCACACTGGTCAGGGAATCTGAAAGGCCATGAGGGTTTACCACCCAGAACCCATGATATCCCCTTCTTCAGGAACCCAAGACTCTGAAATTCTCTGTCCAATGTACTCCAGTCTTGCTTCCAATGCTTGTTCAGGAAAAATTCCTTGGGCTGTCTCTCAAGGTGTGTCTTGCTACTGGTGGTATTCATACTTCTCCAGCTTGAGTGGTGGCCAGGGAAAGGTTTCTAGGAGGGGAGGGGACAGAGCTTTGTTCTGTGTGCCTTAGTGTGCACATGTGTCTGTCTGTCCAAGTCCCTTTGTTATACAGGATGGAGCTGAAGGTGAAGAGAAGCAGACACCGACAGCCACCACTTTTCATTATTGTTGGTAGCTCATGAAACCTACCCCCACCTCTGCTCTGGAATGTCGCTGATGATGTCTTCATTGCCACAACTATCCCTCTGTTTTCTTTATTTTTTTCAGCACTTACCCTTTCATTTAGCACTATCAGCTCCTTTAGCATTTAGAAAACTCAACTATTAAGTACTTATATTATGCAGGAATCAACCCAATCTGTTCCCACCTCCCACCCACCCCCACCACCTCCCTGCCTCAGGTCTCTTCATATCCTTAGGCCCTTCCTATTAAAAATTGTTTTTAACAGTCACCCCTTCTCCTTCCTCACTGAAGATGTGCTGGTTTAGTCACTTCAGTGGATTTCAAACTAGTCTCATTTTTCTTTAATGCTTCTTCTACATAATAATGAGAATGACCTTCTACCAGGAAACTAATTATATTCCTTTCCTACTTAATCATCAGTGGTTTCTCTCCACCTAGAGAAAACAGACAGTCCTCATCACAATCTACAAATCCCTTTATGTCCTGTCCCTTCTTGCATTTTAACAAGAAGCCTTACATGAGCATTAAACTTTGAATCTTTCCTCTACATTCACCCATGCACAGATTTCCCCTATCTGGCAAAGCTTACATGTCCCACCTACTTCACTCACTCAGCAAATATTTATTGAGTGTCTACTTTATGGCAGGTAGAATTCTAGACAGTGGGGATGCCATGATGAACAAGCTAGGGTTCCTGCTTCTAAGAAACTACTGGGGAAATATAGTAGACAAATAAACAGATAAGCCAATAGGAAAATTAAATTATATATACACACACACATAACACACATCACACATATATGCTGCTCAGGGCTGAAAATATGGTTATTTGCTGAGCAGAGAGGGAGGAGCTCAGTTAAGTTGTACAGTCTGAGGAGATTTTCTACACATATGACATCTATGCTGAGGCTTGAATGACTGGAATAGGACACTTGAGGTAGGGCCGAGTGAACTTTCTGAACAGAGCTCCCAGACAGTGCACAGACCCCAAAAGGGAGAACTACCACTGGCTCTTTGATTCTCATTGTATGCTTCAACTCAACTCCAGACTTGCAGTTCCCTGAGCGTGGGAGGCTATTTCAAGCCCTTGGTCTTTGAATATGCTTTCCTTTGTGCTGCCCAGTCAACTACCTCTCTTCTTTCTAGTTCACTCCCACCTGTTACCTGCTGTCTTAAGGCTGCCCTGTCTACTCTCCCTTGGCCAAGCAGATTGAGAGGCTCCCTCCTCTGTGTTCCCCTTTCTGTGCACAAACTTGAACCATAACCTTGTTATGGCATTGAGATTCTCTTAAAGATGGAGAACATGTTTTATCATTGTGTTTTTCCAGAGCTTTTCATATACTACACACTCAATACTTATTAAAATAGATGAAGGAAACTTTTTTGAAAAATCTCTCTTCTATTAGAATCCTTCATGCCACTCTGCCTAAGAATGTTCAAAAACTCTCTCGATTTCCTTATTTTTCTTCTTAACCTACTCCTCTTTCCTTTTTTTCCTCCTTATCTAGTCGTTCAGGTTTTCTAGGGACTAAGTCTCACATCTTTCTATTGCAGAGATTCCTTGAATTTTCAGCACTTCCACAACCATTTCTATACTAGTGATTTAAAATCTAATAAAACAAAGCTAGTGGGTTTTTAAAAAGTCTTTATTTATATTTGGTACACTTTCAGTTCTTTGTTTTATTCCTTGTACTGAAGATCTGTTAAGAGAGGAAAAAACAGGGATAGTAGGCATAAAAATCGGTCAGCGTGTATTTTCAAGGAATCTTTGCTATCTTCTGGTGTGATAATTTGCAAGTAACTGAGTCTGACATGCTAAGTGCTTTTCAAGTGTAATATTAGTCATCCAGCTTTGACAAGAGTCTTATAACATGGGTATTTTATTATTTATACTTTACGGATGGGTCAAATGAGGCTTAAAGAGATTGGAAATTTGCCCCAAGCTACCAGTATGTGTTAGAGCCTGGATTTTAACCTGCATCTGTCGAATCAACATTTAATCAGTAGTTCCAAAGGAACACTTAAGACGTGGCTTCAACATAGAATTTTTTATGACAATTCTGTACTTTCTCAACTTATCATTGTATAGTTATCTTTCAAGTAAAGCTAAGAGTGCAAGAGGTCTCAAATTCCTGCAGCCATTTGATAATTGGGGGTTATATTCAATCTTTTACTGTCTTGCTTTGTCTCATCGATAAACAAGTATCTATAAAATTTGACTTGTCTGAATCCACCTGCAATATTTTTGTATTTCTTGCATATACAAAATCATTTTACAAATGTAAAGGGCAAGAATAAGACTCAGTGGCTTGACAGAATTTTTGCTATGTAAGTTAGGAGGTGGAAATTTGAAATTCACTAAGAATGCTGAGAGAGGTGCATTTTGTAAATCAAACAATGTCACAATCAGGCTCCCGGTACACCAAATGGCTTCTTCTAGTTGATGTTTTCAAGATTAAGTATGCTTTTCCTAGAGAGCTACACTAAGACATGACAGCGATCAGATTTCTTGGCTGATTAAACACTTAGTGAACACTGAAATAGACTTCACACCTCTTTTCCTCCAGGCAAGACGACAGAAGCCCATGTGGGAGCACAACAGCAGTCATCCTCTCTGGAGAAAGGGAAATAAATACCTAATCACTACAGTAATTCAATATCAGAAGAGAAACCCAGGAGCTGAGCACATTGCACAGTCCTCAGCAAGTAGTAAATAGCCAAATGTGACTTCAGTGGCAAGTCACTCCACAGGCACTCAAAATCTTTTGATTTCTGAAGAAATAGTGTTGATCAATTTAGTCTGTGAATTAAAAAAGCAGGTGAACTCTGTAGTGATGAATTCTTATGACTACAAATAGCAGGGTGGGTTCACACAACAATGGATTTGAGGGTAGTTATGCAGTTCTATGTTGTCCTGGGAGTTGTGGAGGAGGTTGCGAGAATGATTCTGCATTTGCCAAGTAAAGAATAATGCAAGCTATCCTCATCTCCAAGTTTAGATCTGACTGTCTTCTTCAAAACAGAGTTTCACATGGCTATGAGGGGATACTTGGGGAAGCTCTGGAGTTAGGCTACCTGGGCCAGAATCTTGACTCTGCAACTTACTAGATGTTTGACTTTGGACAAGCAACTCTGTTGCTTTCTTCACCTTTAAAATGAAGATGTTAAAAGTGCCTGTTTTGTAGGATATTGGGAGTATTCGACTAAAAGATTCACCCAAAGAAGATAACGGGCTTCAGTACTGTGCCTGGCACTTAGTACTACCCAATATATGCTACTTTCCTGTGATCCTACTACCTAGTCAAATGTAAGTAATCTGGCTTTGCCTCAAGTCACATTTTAAAATAGTGAAGTTGATGATCATTGTATTCCATATACAGTAAACACTTAGACATTAACCTTGCTTTGTATCAGGGCACAAAGAGAAGTGTGCTGAACCCAGTTTGTATGTTCCCATCACGCAGATTTTCTTGGCATCGCCTGTCTACCTACATGTACTCTTTTCCTATTGTCATAAAGGTCATCACAGTAATCACCTCATTTCCAAAAAGCATCAGTTGTTTCTGCCTCCTCTAAGATGAGATGAACCTTTATAGCTCATTTCCAGCACCTAGGTCCAATCTAACAGGACCCATGGGGGCCTAGGTTTGTCCACTGACTGCCCAAAGGAGCTTGGCAATGCACTTCGGTGTTACGGGAGTTAATGCCCTGTGGGTGAACCTTGACTAATGAAAGAGAGAAAGGAAGAATAAATAGAAGAACTCACTCATCTTTTTTCCCAGAGGGCCTGGTCTGAGATACAATGGTTTCATGTGGAACCACTGTATTCATGAAAAATCACCTAGTATTTGCTTCACTCTTTTCCTACCTCATTTCACTTTCTCTTTTACTCTTGCTTCCTTGGCACTGTAGTTATCAATAAAGTGTCAGTAGGTTAGTTTCGCCTGAAGATACTATTTTCTAGGGATGCAGTGACAAGAGGCAATAAATATTTTCCCATGATAGGTAATATTTTAATAGCAACTTTAAAACAGTGTGATATTGACTACTTTATTGCTATGGCAACATAGAAGACTGAGGAATGTATTCCTCAAGAAGGAAGGAAGAAAGTGTCAGGTAGATTTTTTTAAAAGGATGAATAGAGTTTATGAAAGATCAATAGAGATGGGCAAAAGAAGCAGAAAGAACAAATTGAGTTAAGGCAAATATGTATGCATGAATGCAAACTTACTGTAAAGAGTGCCCTGTGACTGAAGTGGAGGGTATGTGGAGACATTGATATAGATAAGTTAGAAAAGGATGCATGACTCAGGTTGTGAAGGGCACTGGATGCTATGGTGTTATACTTTGGTTACACTCTAGGCAGAAGGAAGCTTTCAAAGATTTTGAGTAAGGAGGTGATATGATCATGTGAAAGATACTGGAGGTAAGCAGCCCACTTAGGTGGCTACTTGCAACAGTCCACATATCAAAAGACAAGAGCCCAAACTAATAAAGAGGAAAAACTAGAAAGTGAAGAATAAATGCTAGAGATACTGTGGAGGTAGAATCAAGAAGACTTGGAAAATTTTTCATGTGGAGTAAGACATTGGGGTCAATGATGATGTTCATATGTTAGCTATAGGAGAGAGGAAGACATAATTTTGAGGAAGAAGTTAATTTTATAATAATGTAGTTAATTTTTCCAATGAACATCTAGGTAAAAATTACTAAAAAATATTTGGAAACACAGATCTAGAACTAAAGAATGTTGCTCCCTTTTGGATAGACTACTCTAAGGATTTCAAGACATTGTAGAATAATGAAATTTATAAATACAAATTCATCATGAAGTCCAACCATCTATCCCTGAAAAAGTGCATAAAAGATAATGGGAAGCTCTAATAAGCTTGACTAAGGATGACTACTCATGCAATGAGCAGTAGAGAGAACAAACAACTGGACTGAGATGTAAACTTATTAGTTCACTCTAACTTGAACATCTGGGTACCTTATAGAACACAGGAGTCAGATATAGCCTTCAGAAAATGACAAAATGACAAATTATTATGTGCTTGAGACTTTTAGGATCCTTCCTGATTGTGCAAAATTGGGACTAGTAGGAATTATTTATAAATATAAAAGACATTCATATTCAGGGATAAATGAAGAAGGCAAGACAGTGGAAATATAGACCTAAAAGTGTTTTTGGAATATAAAGATTTATTAGGAAGGAAAGAAAACCTTAAATATGTTTATATTCCAGTAAAATGTGGTCCAATTTTTAGAAATAATAATAGCTAATATTTATGAAGACGTTGTTATCACCTGCCGGACACTGCTGTAGGGACTTTACATGTGTCAACTCTCTTAATTCTTGCAAAATCCTGATGATAGGTTTTATTATTACCAGTTCTTTTGAGATGAGGGAGCTGAGGCACACTAAGGACATAGATCACATGAGTGATGAGCCAGGTTGGAATGCTATGTCAGTGCTCCAGCCTTTAACCACTGTGCCATTTAACCTCCTTAACCCTGTAAGAATAGTAACGATATTTTTCACATTTGTATAGCAATTTATAGTTCTTGATGCATTATTTCACACTGATATACAACAAAACTATACTTGGAAAGGATAAAGTATTATTAAGGGAATTGAGGCTCAGGAAGTTTGCGTTCTGCAAGGTTATACAAGCTATTTTACAGCTTTTCTCTCACATGAGCTTACTTTGAAGGTAAATAATATCAAGCCTAGAAAATACTTAGATCTGAGTAGAGAAGATACAAAATACAAAAGTAAGCAACCAGAATGTGATATAGGAAATGAAAATTTTACTTCCTACAACAAGCATTAGCCCTAGCAGCCTCCTTAGGGTCTGTTACTGGGGAGGGAGACCCCCGACTGCCAGACTTCTCCATTGAACGTGTGTCCTCCCTCCACAGTTTGCAGGAAAATAAATGTACTCTATGAGATTAAATTAAGGGAAAGAAGACTCCAAATCATTTCACCCAAAGCCTACTAAGACATAGTGGACAACTCTTTTACACCCCACTGCCCTGTGTAATCTGGCCTTCAGTGTGTTCAGAAAATAGGACCATTTTCCCTTTATTGCTCCAAGAAGTTTTCTGGATAACTTTATATGAAGATGAAACAAAATGGCCATCCTTTTTCATAAAATGACTTAATTAATACTGTATCCTTAATGTTATTATGGTTTAGATATCACCAAACAATTGTGGATGAAGATAGAAACTCAGTCATTTATTCAACAAATATTTATCTCTAGTAAAGTGCGGCATTTGAGAATTGACTCTGGAACCAGACAGGGTTCAAATCTTGCCTCTGCCTTTTATTCCCTGTGAGATTGGTCCATGCCACAGTTTTCTTACCTGTAAATAAGGCCTAATAATAAATAGTACCTAGATCACAGAGTTGTTATGAAAATGAGATGCCTGATACATAGATTCTACATCAGTATTAGGCTATTATCAAGGGCTGCTTGTGTTCCAGGCACTGTTTTAGGGACTGGGAATAAAATAATTATCGAGATAGACAAAGCTCCTAATTTTACATAGCCTGTATTTAGTCATTCTAGTCAGAAAGATAGATAATCAGCAAGCATCAAGTTCAGTATACCCTATGGTTTCAAGTTGTGATCTAAATTGCGTAATGGTTGTACATATTCTTATATTCAACAATGTGATACTTAGATGGTTATATTAGCTAACTAGCACTTAATGGTTTTCAAGCACCATCCACATCATTTATAATCATTGCACATATTTATTAGCTCAGCAGTTACTAGGCACATATTATCTTGAATCCTCCTCCAAATTCAGAAGGATAAGAAATTGAGATTCAGATAAATTCAATAACTTGGTAGGTGGTGGAAGTAAACTCTAAATCCATGTTTGTCTCGTTTTGAAGAACATGCTGTTGACTTGCTCTGTACTGCCTTACAACCATAAGATGTGATGTAACCGAAATTATATCCTTTTCCAGCTGAGGAAAGTGACTCAGATTGTCTTGGGTCAAGGTCACATAGCTTAGGAAGTGAAAGAGCGGGAGTATGAATCCAGGTTCTTGGATTCCCATTTCCATTTTTGTTTTTGCTTTTGTTTTTTAACTATAGTAACAGAAAAATTTCACAAACACTTGAAGAATTGAAATACTGCCTAGATGTTCAAAGCACTCAAACTTTACTGTTACTATTCATATTATTTTATGACTTAAAACACATATGCTTTTAAAAATTCTTATCAACTGTGTGTGTGAGTCATTTTTGGGGAGAGAAGAGGAAAAGAGGAAGGAAATTTCCCAAAGAGACAATTTTTAAAACAGTAGTTAGGTTCTTAGACGAGCCTATGAACGCCTCCTTAACATTTAGGGGCATGGAAATACAATGTTAATGGAAGTCACCAGTTTCTAATGATTGATTAGTTCTGTTTACTTACATAAGAGGAGTTTTCTTTCTAGGACAATCTGAATCAAAGCAATGGGACCGCTGTTCAGTTGGGAGAGGAAGGATGGATGTCAATACAGAGTGGAAACACCCTGTTCCTCAGTGGGTCATTCATTATTCTGAGAAGGCTCTCATTGTGATTCTCCTGCAGCAATCCCATGACAGCATTAGTGTAGATGTTTCTGACTTTTGTGTGAGATGATAGTCATATTCTCTACAGTTTTTAATTGTTTAAAAATAGCACAACTCTTCTTATATTAATGCAGTGATCTGTCAATTCCCCATCCCCAGTCCCTCCAAAAGGGATTATGTGTAGAAAGATTATTTGGAAATCACTTTTCAAACTAGTATTTCTCTGATACTTCTACAGCCTCAGTGATATTGGGAAAATCTTCCAGGAGAGAGATCAACAGACAAATCAGTATCAGCAGCATTAATATAAAAAGAAATTGTGTGGTAATGCCACAAACTATCCTTGTAAGGCTCTTAAATTGGCCAGAAATCTTCTTCTGCATTATGTGGTTTACCTTTTGGCAATACAAACAAGTGCATCCAAATGAGTCCTAGAGCTCTTTTATTTTTCAAAACTTTTACTTTCATCTACCCACCAGTGAAAATAAAAGGGACTTTTCTTGGTTTAATTTCTTCTTTGGAATCCTAAAGCATTCCCCTAAAGTGTTTTTGATCCACACAAATTTTAGGAAATCACTTTTTTTCCCCGTTTACTAAATGGTTTCTTTTAACCACTTATACAAAACATTTATTTAAAAATATGCAGCATCATGGTTTCCGGTGTGTTGGCACATTGATGATTCCAGAAAGAAGACTGATATTAAATATTATCATGCTATGGTAGAAAGAACACTGGATTAAGAGCCCAGTTCATGCACTAAGAAGATTCATCTAACTCCTTTGAGTGCCATTTTGTTGTAGTGCTTCATACATTGTTGTATGTTGCATGTGTCGGGGCTTAGAACAAGATACTCTGGAGTATGGTGCCTTGGCCTGCTGAGTAATTCAAACTGAAGGAGAATGGGAGAGCCTCCGAAGCAATGCCTCCGTGACCTTCCTTGTCCTTCTTTTACCCTCTTTCCGTTCTCCCCAAAGTAGGTCATAGAAACTTGAATTCCTCTCCCTAAAGCAAACCATAAAGCCTAGAAAGGTCACTTTCTTTCTGACCTTCCCCTGCTTTTCTGTGTGAACATAGTCATGAAGGAATTCTTGGACCTACCTGGCCTGAAAGTAGGTCTTAAGACCTTCATTCCAGAGGGGTTCTATCCCAGACTTAGGAGGAAGGAGATGCTATACAGAGAGGTCAAGAAGAATCTGAACAAACAGGCCTTTTTGTTCAAACATATTTGTATACCCCTGTATATTCTTCATCAAACCCTGGCACAAAAAATACATGTTTTTCTGTGGGTCTTTCGGTCTTCATTTCTGAAGGCTCCTGCTAATTTGTCTTTTATCATAGGAGTGTCAGCCATAATCCTTGTGATGGGCAAGTGGAAGGTATTCTTTTTTTCTCCTCCACATATGAATAAATATATATTGTGTGAGATTACAAAACAAAGGTACTCTTAAACTTAAGAAATTCTAAGTAACCTTTCAAAGATAAGAATCTCTCTTCAGATTGTATCCTAGTGTCTCTCTAATGTCCTTCATGTGTATCTGTAAATGGCTCTGGCATCATTAAAAATTGAGCAGCAGGCCACTTTCTAGATAATTAGCATATTATTAATCTCCTGCAAAATTGAGTGGAATAGGAGCAAATCTGTTTTATAGATTTAGATAATACCTGTTTTGTAGGTATAAAATAGGTATTTGCCCCCACATAAAATAACTTTCTTATAATAACAAAATTCACTAATTAGGTATCTTCAAGAAGTTAGTGCTTTAAAATGATACGAAAAGTTTAAAATAATTTAGTTGCATAGAATAATTAATATGAACAGTATCTTTGGTTTTAGTCTTAAACATATTTGATATTTTGTCTTTTCTTACATATGCTGAAAGTATTTTGGTCATGTTTATTATAAAAAGCCTGATTGGTTCCATCTGGTCTTTAAACATAGATTTTGATCTTAACAATGTAAAATTGCCAGTGCCTATTCCATTAATGGGAAACTGATTACTCAATTCTAGGATGCCTGAAAGTAAGAAGAACATGTATTTGTTGGGCAGCATTTAAAACTCCTCTGGAGGAACCTTATTAACTTAAAAAAGCTAATATATGTAATTAAGATAAACTATTTCCTTCTTACTGGCAACATCAGTCTTAGGATGACCTCCTAAGAATACCATATTAGAATTTAGGGTGACACATTACCTCAATCTCTTTTGCCTGGGGCTAGTTAATTTCATTTCTCAGAAAGCTGGTGAAATCCGTAGGCTTGTATTTATTTAATATGGACTCTATGACTTTAAGCTCTGACTTTAGTAATTCTTAATTTTTTTTCTGAAATGGAAAGTGGGAAATCACTGTCACAGTTTTCCAGTTAATTGCTCTTTTTCAGCAATGGCCACACACATCTGGATGTGTGTCTAGTTATTACCCTAGGTATTGTGTAAGAAGAAAGTCTGTAAAATATAATTGGGAAAAGATGAGAAACTGTGCTTCTTTTATTAGTGAGGTTATCACTTAAAATACCACCAACAATTACATTTTAGCAAAACTCTCATATATTTCTAAAAAAATTCTGTATCAATTTCTTTGATAGGACCATATTATCTTTTTTTTGGAGAAATTTTAAACAAAGATATAAATTTTGTTTCCACTAAAATCTGATATACAAAAGGAATCTAGTATTTGCCATTCAGTCATGCGTGCAAGCTATGTTCAGCAAACATTTACTGTATCCCAGACACCATGCTTGCAGCTAGGAAAATAATGGCGAAGAAACAGAAACACAGGCCCTGGCCTCCTAGAACTTATCCGAAAAGCAAACATGAATTCTTCACAAAAATTTTTTTTTTTTTTGAGATGGAGTTTCACTCTTGTTGCCCAGGCTGGAGTGCAATGGCATGATCTCAGCTCACTGCAAATACTGCCTCCCGGGTTCAAGTGATTCTCTTGCCTCAGCCTCCCCAGTAGCTGGGATGACAGGTGTCTGCCACCACGCCCAGCTAATTTTTGTATTTTTAGTAAAGACGGGGTTTTGCCATGTAGGCCAGGCTGCTCTTGAACTCCTGACTTCAAGTGATCTGCCCGCCTTGGCCTCCCAAAGTGCTGGAATTATAGGCATAAGCCACCGTGCCCAGCCAATAATTATTGTGGAATAATTATCTTTTTATAGATACTCTAAAGAAGGCTTTTCTGTGGAAGGGCAAAATCCAAAGGTAAAGAGGGTGGAAAGCATTTCAGGTACAACATTTCATTTTTTCGGTGGAAGA
This sequence comes from Pongo pygmaeus, assembly GCF_028885625.2. Taxonomy (NCBI): domain Eukaryota; kingdom Metazoa; phylum Chordata; class Mammalia; order Primates; family Hominidae; genus Pongo; species Pongo pygmaeus. The sequence continues at coordinate 66,476,031 of NC_072379.2, forward strand.
AAGCTGAGAAAATTCCAAGAACTAAAATAGGTCCTCTGGAGCAGAGCAAATCATTAAAGAGACACTTGATGAGAATGGAGAGATAGGAAGGAACTAAAGAGACCACGGAAGGACTTATTGGCCAAATACTGATTTTAGCTTTACCCTGAGAACAAAGGAAAGCTATTTAAGAATTTTAAAGCAAAAGCATTGCATTTACTTTTTGGGGGGAAAAACTATTTTCAATGTAAGAAATGATTTATTGAACACCAAAATGGATAAAGAGAGGCCAGCTGGGTTACTATAGTATTCCAGGTAAGGAATGTGGGTAGTTTGGAGTAGGGCAGTGTCAGTGAACATGGAAAGAGGAGTACAGGTGAGATCTACTTAGGAGGTAAACCTGACAGCAGGGGGTGATAGATTAGATACGGGGGGGAGAGAGGAGCAGAAAGAAGGATGGGTCCCGGGATTTTGGCTTTCAAAATTGAGTGGCTCATGGTACCACACTCCCTGAAGTAGCAAACATTTGGGGGCTAATTTACAAGTCCAGTTTAAGACTAAGATGCATAGGTAGAAAGGAAGAGAGCTGGATATCTGCCTCTGGGGTTCAGAGAGGGACTGGGACACGGATTTAAAATTGTTAATGAATGGAGGGTAATAGAAACAGTGACAAGGATGAGATTGCTCAGGGAAAGAGATGAGGTGCTAGGGCAAGCTGAGCAGAGGAAGGAGAGTGAGCCTGCAAGAACAGGAAAAGATCAGCCACAAGGAGAGGGGAGGTACTGTGAGAGTGTGGTTTCTTAGATGCCAAGGGAGAGTAAGTTCCAAGGCATGATCAGTGAACTTCACTGTCGAAATTGCATCCAGCTCATCACCTTTTTCCAGCTCTCTGCTACGGGAACATTGGGAACATCTACTTAGTGGCCCACTGTGGGTGAGTGTGACCATGTGTTTAGTTTTGGCGAAAGACTTGTAAGCAGGAAGGATGTGTGTTGATTCCGGGAAGAGTTTATAATTGCCTGTGTAAAGTTCACCAGAGATCTCCCTCTGTGAAGACACCAGTGTTCAAAATGGAGGCTGCTCAGATGGTCTAAGTCTTTGAGTGATTAAGAGAAAGTCCTCCCACTACTTCTCAATGGACTGGCAAATTGAACAAGAAAGAAATATCTAATGTCCTGAGCCTGAGATTTTGGAAGATTTTTTGTTCATTGCTTTTTTTTTTTTTTTTTTTTTTAAATCTATGGCACAATTTAGACCATTCTGACAAGTTTGAACATCTGCTGAGAAATCAAGAAAGATAAAGATTACAAAAAAATTCATCGAATTTAGAAAAATGGCCATAAGGAGAACTCGATGAAGGGAGAAGTCCGATTAGAAAGAGTTGAGGACTGAGAAGATAAGGAAATGAACAGCAAGTGTATATGGAGAGATTCTGTCAAAACATTGATCAGTGATAGGGAGCAAAGATGATCATAGTTGCTTGAGAGAGATGTAAATGTTTGTTATTTTTATAAAATGGGGGACATTGGAGAGATGTATGGATAGGAAGGATTCAAATGAGAGAAAGAGGTAAAATATACTAAAAACACAAGAGATACTTGATGTTAAATATTTCTTAAAAAGACAGGAGGGATATGCCTCGAGAATTGCTTAAAGTGTTTGGCAAATTTTGACTAATAAGTAATTCTTGGCTCCTTATAAAGAATCAATTATTGGAACATTAATGAATAAATAAATTAATTCTGCAATGATTAAAGAAGAAACAATGATGATACTTTTGCTATATTTAATTTAATTCATTCTTCTTTTCTGGCCCTAGCGCCATCCACAAGAAGAGATAAGCTCTTGCTTTACATTCACTAGAATAAGACTTTTCCACATTTAGAACTGACCCTAAGCAAAACTCTCAAATATTAACTTTTATTTGGGCCACATTAGTTAGGTTATTTCATGTTTCAAGAAATAAAAATAATGAAGGTGTGTTGAAAGGATGAAGAACACATTTAGGAAGCACGGTAAGTCAGTAACACATGTTTACAATCAGGAAGAACTTAAGTATAGGTTAGAACATAACTCAGTACAGTCCTCTACAATGCAGACTCATGAAACCATAGATTTGTGTTTATTTTCTTCAATGCAATATAGCCAGCTCTTAGAACAGTCCCTGGCACACAGTAAGCAGTCAATAAGTATTTGTTGAATGTAAGAATAACTAACAGCTCACCTTGCCTTGCCTTTATAAATGGGTGTCTAATATTGCCTCATTCTGGGATCCTATCATTCCTGTGACTAGCTGTTCTCTTATTCTGCTTCCATCTCTTTCTATTTCTACTGCCACAGCCAATCACCAGCCCTCCACCCTGCTGCTCTCTGCTTCTACAGCCAACTTTTGACTAGTTTGTAGTTTCTGCTTTCTGTCTTGTTGTGGTGCTTATCCTGGTTTTGCAATACTCCAGAGTTTGTACCTCTACTTGAAGTTTTCTGCTTGCATGCCAAAGAAAGAAAATTTGATTGGTTAGTTAGTTGGTTACTATCCCATATAAAAATATTCTAATAAGACATAGCTTTCATGCTAGATTATTTTATAAGCCAACTATCTAACTGTATAGTTTTCAAATTTGCCTACAGAAAGGAAACCACTTTATATTGAACTCAACACTCAAAGACACACACACCACACACACACACACACACACACACACTCACATACACATTAGAATGAACAGTTCATGAAACAACACTGACCCTTTTTAGTTCAATGTATTCTGATTTATTCTATTGTACTCTATTCATTTCATCTATTCAGTTCCATTCTATTTCAATTTATTCTATTTCACTTAAAAATGTTGATAAATTGATTAATGACCCACAAACTAACAAAATATATTAGGTTGGTGCAAAAGTGATTGCGGTTTTTGCTGTTACTTCCAATACAATTTAAAAAATCCTGATCTAGTTGCAGATGGTCAGTTTTGCTTTGAACATCAATTTTCCACCCAGTGATCTGTGGTCAATCATCTATGGTGAGTCAGGGCAATGGAGTCATGTAGTACCGGGCAAGGAAAATTGGATCCATGGCTTGGCTCTTTCAGGAGAAAGGAAAACCACGTGTGTGAGAGGCAATTCTTTCTGATGCAAGCAGATTCCTGCATTTATTTCTGCAAATAAATATCCCTCTGTTTAGTTCTCCCCTTATCCTTCCCCACTCAGCCCTGTTCATAAACTTACCCTTGCCAAAATGTCAATTGATGAATCCTTGCCATGGCAATCCCTCTAAGTTGTATTTCTGTTTTAATGCCATCTTGTTTAACTAATTTAATTTAATTGTTCTTGAGAGCAAACCATGTTTGAAACTGAATCATCTGTTTATCATAATAAAATAATAGGTGACAGCTCAGAGGCAGGTGATGTTTTGGAGACACCATGCCTTTCTTTATGCTTCTTCAATCATACATCTTCTTCTAACACAGGTCCTGTAGCAAATCAAGAGACTGTCTCTTTTCCCCGATGGGTAGCCTATACAGGACTCAACTCCAACCTAGAATGTTACACGGAGAATTTCCTGAGGAAGTAACCCTGTATGGTAGACGAACAATGGCCCCTCCAAAATGTCCTCACCCCAATCCCTGGTATATGTAAATATACCAGGCAAAGGGAATTTTGCTGTTGTGATTAAGGGTCTGTACCTTGAGTTGGTGGGTGGGAAGGGGCTGATCCAGATTATCCAGGTGGCCTCAATGTAATAATGAGTCCTTCAAAGCAGAGAAGCTTTCCTGGCTGTAGTCAGTGAGAGAGATGTGATGACGGAAGGATCAGAGATGCGACAAGAGAGCGCTCAGCCTGAAGCTGCTGGCTTTGAAGAGGGCAAAAGAGATCTGCCCCCAGAAATGTGGGTGGCCTCTAGAAGTTGGAAAAGGCAAGGGGATGGATTGCCCCCCTAAAACCTCCAGAAAGAATGTGGTCCTGCTGACACCTAGAATTTAGCCCAGTGAGACTTGTAGCAGCCTCCTGACTGCCAAAACTGCAAGACATGAAGTTCATGTGGTTTAAACTACCAAATGTGTGGTAATTTGTTGCATCAGCAATTGAAAGCGAATACAGTTAGAATGAACATGTTAGCACCAGAAGAATGTGTGAAAATATAAGAAGCCAGCCTTATGTAGACTCCAACATCCAAGGTGGAAATTCTAATGGGGTATTGCATGGGTAACTTAAAGCATTCCTCTTCTATGTCAGAGAATACTGGGATTTGGCCCCTTGTCAGTGAACCTATCTGTGTCTCTGTGTTCAACCTTTTAATCTCAAGTTAAAGAATAGAGCTCACTGTGGCATAATATTTATTAGGTACGTTAAAAAAAAAGAGACAATATTCCCAGGATATAAAATGTACTGCTTCTTTCTTACAGAGTTTCCAATTGTCAGAAAAATTTATCTACTCATAAAATCCCATTGATGGTGTCCACAGAACAGTATGTGAATAGATGTTAATATTTTTTAAAAGTTTTGCACTTTCTTGTGCAAAATTTAAAAATGTGCAAGATATTTACATATATATATATAATGAAGCCTATTATCTAAACATATTGGAAAATGAATTAGGAATATCTGCCACCCCCTTGTCTTGGGTTTATAGAATATAATTAAACATTGATACTCCATTCTCAAAGAACTTACTCACTAGCTGGTATTCCAGAAACTCAGAGTAAATTATTTTTCCCACTAAAGTGGGTGAAGTAATTGATATGTTTGTCCACACACAGACACGTACACATATATTTGTTAATGGAATGCACAAAAAGTGCTATTTTAATAGAGAGACACAAAATATTACATATTCGTGGGACTTAGGGACAAAACTATGCCTTGGAAATTTTCTGGAAAATCACATAAGCTCCAGAGAAGTTGATACAAAAACGGCTAAAGATCTTGGTTTGATAGTGGCAATTCTACCATACAAATACAAAGGAATCAACAAATGGACAACTCTTTAGATTACAGTTATGACACAAGTAATCCATAGGAATGCCAGTGAAAACTGCACAGAGCTCTCTCTGTTGTTAGTTGCAAAAGGCTAGCATGGAAATATCTTGTGCTCGTGTGAAGAGTTGGCCGATATTTCCTTGCGTGTTATCCTGAAAGCAACAAATGACAGAAAAGAGTGATGAACATCTAAACCACAGCTTTGTGGGGGTCATTTTATGGATGATTCATCTTATGGTTGAGTAAGGCTCCAAAAAGATGTAATGAAGGAAACTATGAAATTGTTAACAACTTGGCTCACTTTCTTAATCTGGGGAAATAAAATCAATCTGACCTAAATTTACTCTGGCTCTAACATTTTACTATGATTTCAGCTAGTCACTGAAATTAACTGGTAAATGGCATAGTCAAATGTTTTCAGAAAGTTACAGGATGATAATGACTCAGGGACAAAGTGACCCAGAAAACGGATGTCATAGCAGCCCAGGTTCTGAGAGTCAATACATACTGAAACAGGACAGAGAAAAAACTCCAGGGGGAACTTTCTTCCAAGCTTGCAAATGTGGCCTTTCTCTTTCCAAGATAATGTCATACTAAGAAAAATCTGAACAAGGAGGGAATATGCTGTTTCCTATCACTCTTTCTGGTATATTTGTACTACAGGGGCCAAACATGAGTGACTTTAGCATACGACATAGGTCACTGAAGGATACAAAAAAAAGAAAAAAGGAAACAAAAATCCTTTTGATTATTAAATAACAATAAGCAATAGCTTGTGTGTTTGAGTTCCCTCTCCAGTGTAGGAAACCACTAGTTCTGCTCCCTCTGAGATAGAGAAGGGGTAGAGTCTAAATTCTAACCCTAGTTAAGAGAAAAAAATTACCTCTGCATTAATGAGCAACCTGACAGCTTCCATGTGGTCAGGCAAATTTTAAGTTAGAAGGAACTTTAAGCAAGACTTCCTCATTTTATTGACCAGTTTAATGTAGGTCAAATATATATACATGTACTATAGCCAGGCACTGTGGAGATTTAGGATATTCAGAGATAAATAAAATCCAGTACTTGATCTGATGGAATCTAAACATACTGGGGTGGGTAGTGACAATGTGGTAAGAATTGTGTGAGAGGTACGTATCACTCAGAGTTTTTAGCTTCAAGCAACAGCAAATGACTGTGGCAGATCTAAACTGAAGAGCAACACACCAAACTTCAGTCCCAGAATTGCTGGGAGGGGCTTAAGAATCAGGCACACAGCTTGTGAAGTCAGAGCAGCAGCCAAAGCAATGCCACTGAATAGGCTCCTTGTTTCTGCTAAGGCCCAGGGACCACAATTTGCATGAGCAACGCCATGAGCCCTGGACTCTGCACCCCACGGCCACCACAGTCACATCCGGAACAGCATGTTGTTTGCACAGCTGCCTCTGCTCACCACAAGAGTGAGTTCTCTTCTGTCCCTGCTTCTTTGTGTCAGCAGTTCCTAATTCCTGGTCCCAGATAGCCATGTCTGATTGCCATTCTAAGTGCTTTGCCTCTCCCTTATCTACAAGGGCAGCTGGGACAGTGAGTCATTGGGATTTCAGCTTCTATGTTGGTTGTGACCATTGCGTAAGTCAGTACAAGAAACATGGTAGGGGTAAGGAGGTCAGAAAAGACTTTCTTAAGGAAGTGATCCTGAGCCATGTGCTGAGGATGAGCTAAGGCCCCAACTTTACATAGCTGGTGATACTCACACAAGCCGGCTAAGGGGCCTCCAGTCCTTATGACATAATTAGAGGAGAGCTGGGAGGACTTTCCAGACAACAGCCACCTTCACCAGCCAGCCCTTTTGTCTGATGGTCCACACAAAATTCATTGTATAAGTCAGCAGGATCTAGAAGGTTCACTTCCTCCACAGTGGCTGACAGCTAGAAGACACAGCAGAGCATGTGGGGACCAGGAGAATCCCATAGAGGCAGAGGTGTGAGGAACTAGCAACTGTCGAAAGAATTCCCTTCCCTGAGGGAGGAGATCAGTGGTTAAGAACTATTTAAATAGTCCAAAGTGCAGAGTTTAATCTTTAGAGCCCATAGATTAGATAATAGGAGAAGGGATCCATAAATGCTGGAGCTGATAATCAAAAATCATAGAGGTAGGGCCAGGTCTCCAAGACCATGGGACTGAGGACTCTAGGGATCCCAGTCCTTGGGGAGCTGTTAGAAAGGCAGGTGCACAGCAGGGATTGGAGCTGGTAAACAGTGAGTGCTGACCCACTAGGGCTTTCATTTTGGGTACTGTCAAGGATTCAATTGCTAGATTTAATACTTTGCCTTTCTGCAAATAAAGGCTGTGGGAGCCACACCAGATTAGACTGCAGGGGGATTCTGATAACAGTACTCATGCATGGCATTTAGGTAGTTTTTAAATGTAAATGTTTTCCGGGACAGATAAAGATGGCATTAGGCATTAACACACACACACCTTAGAGTTAACATCTCAGTTATTTTATACGTTGATTGTTTATTGCAAACATCTACTTGTACATTAATGAGTTAATGAGGTAGGGATACATTGAGGCCTTGCCTTCAAATAGGAATGTAAGACTGCATATGTACACACACACCCATGTAAACCAATGAAACGAGATATACAATGTGTTATGAGAGGAGCGGATACAATATTATGAAATTGATTAGGAGGAAGAGAATAACTCAGATTAAGACAAACTGAGGAGGACATCTTGATGAAGAGTGTTTTTCATTGAGCTTTGGAAAAAATGAAATCTCTGAAGGTTTAAAGTTGAGCAAAAATGGTTTCAGGGAGGAGAAATGCCATGCAGAACGCCCTCTGTAGGGTTTGGGGAAATTAAGAACCATTTGTTTTGGAAAAAATATAATGACATAAAGGAAAGCTAGGTTCTAGTAGAGAGTTGAGGAACCTGTGACAAAGAGAAACAGAACAGCTCAGTTTGGATTGTGGGATGAGTCAAGGGGAAACTTCAAAGGGAATCTGGGTGGATTAGGTGATCTGGCAGCATGACAGCCCGGGATGCATCAGGGAGGAAGGGGTGGTTAGAACAGTAGGAGAGAAAGTGCAGAAAAGGGAAAGGAAACTTTTTCTTTGTCACTATTCTGCCATCTACTTACTTTAGATGAATCCTTCTATTATGTTTCTGAACCCAGACCCAGCCAGGACTTGTCTCTATTCATTTTCTGGGCTGTGTCTAACAGGAGATAATAGGCTAGAGAGAGATGCTGTATGAACAAATAGAGAAACACATTTGTTTTTAACATTCTCTGTTGCTGTTGTTGGAAAAAAATGTGAAACAATTATTGCACATTTCATTTTACTAAGTTTTACTTTTTTTCCCTTTCCCCTAATTTTCTCTTTCTTGAATTTTGAACAAAATATACAGAAGGAAAACACAAAACACAGAATTGGAAAGTAAAATGGAAGAAAATATCAAGAAAACTTTATTCTTGCTTACATTTTAAAAGGCACATTTTAAAGTGTTATCTTAAAAATCCAGAGCATTTTAGAAGATGAAATCCCAAAAGGTCTCCATTATGTCTATATATCTATGTCTTTGAGTGACAATCACAGTGCTGATGTAGGGGGAAAGGGGGAACTAGTTAGACACTGTCACTCACCTGGGAAGATTTTATTCACCTGTTCCACAGGGCAGTGAGGCACCCTCAGCCCTGAATCACCGAAAGAGAATCTGGTGGGGCAAGTTCCAGCTGCATGAGCATTTGTTTGCATAAATATTTTTTAGTTATTGCCAACACTGAGAGTGCCTTCTTACTCCCTGGCAAACATTAAACCACTTTTATTTCCTTTCATAGAAATAAGATTATCTTTACAGATGGTTCTTAGATATACTCACCTGATTTTTTTTTAATTGCTTTTCCACCTGCTTCCCCTTTCTTCTTAGGGTGAAACTCTAGCCATACGCCCTCTTCTGGTTTCGGGTGAGGAGCCTGAATTGTGGGTATCGTAGTTCTCTTGCCTTTTGGGGTTTCTGGTTGGGCAGCTTTGGAGCCACACTGGTAGAACTTCAAGTCCCAGGTGGCTCAGGAAGCAGGGGTGCAGTTGCCTGCCTGAATACGGAGCAAGGCATGTTTGAAGAGTACCCGGTTTTGATAGAGTGACTTCTATTCACTAAAACCATGTGTCTGAACTGAAGAAGCTGGGGCTCACTTCCACAAATGTAAGTGCTGCTTTTTTAAAAATAATATTCCTTTCACTATTGATATGTACTACACACTAGGAAGTTGTATAATTTCCAGAAAAATTTAACAAACCAACTGCTTAACAAATCAAGTCCTGCTTAAATAAAGGGAAGGTAACTGGTATTCTGTGGGCTTATGGGACATGTGTTAGAATAAACCTCATGACATAAATAGAATAATACCTTGAGACATGGTTTAGAATAAAGTAGTTTATTTTAAAAAAAGGAGGAACCCAGGTGACATTAACCATCAAAGGCAAAAACAAAACAAAACACTCTGAGTTGCTTAAAATATGTAGATGGCTGAAATCTCCTAAAAAGTTTAAATATTTCAAAAAGCATACAGATATATTAAAAAGACTGTACTTTGAAGATAGATAAAGTTGCAATCAGCAGCCCCACTGCTTATTAGATTTGTGACCATTGACAAGATGTTTCACCTCGAAAAGTCTCAGTTTCCTCATCTGTAAAGTGTGTGGCATAACCTACCTCATTAGGTTAATAGCATTAAATTATGAATAAAAGATAATCATGTAATTAAGTTAAGGGGGGCATTAAATTAGCACAGTGCATTGTACTGAATAGATAGATGATACATGATGGAGGGTAACTTGGCTTCATCCTAATTAAGTTTCAATTAAGCTTGGAAAACACACCAAAGAAACAAAAAGACAAATACTGGATGATTCAACTTACAGGAGGTATCTAGAGTAGTCAAACTCACATAAATGATACTTAGAATGGTAGTTGCCAGGGGCTTGGGGGAAGGAGAAATGAGAGTTGTTTAATGGATATAGAGTTTCAGTTTACAAGATGAAAACACTTGGAGACTGTACAACAATGTAAATATATTTAATACTATTGAACTTAAAATTTGTAAGTGTAAACACTTCAAATGGTTAGGATGGTAAATTGTATGTTAAGTTTTTTACCACAATTAATAAAGATAGATTAAAAAAATTATTTTTAAGATCAAAAAGCATGTAGTGAAAATTCCAATGCCTTCCATTTGTTAAAGGTCTTCCTAATTCCCTAAAAATGTCTTAAGTCTATATTCAGTGGGTCTAATTTAGGATTGATATTGACTTATCTATGTTAATGTCTGGTTTTTACATAGCAATTACTAGGTGATAATGATGAATTTCAGGTATATTCTTAAAGTTGTCTTAACCTCTGTGGTGATTCTTTTATGCCCCCCTTAACTTAATTACATGATTATCTTTTATTCATAATAGTGATTTTTAATATGATTTCATGGGTAGTTTACAGAATCTAGAAATTATCAAGTCATAATTATTAGTTACAATTTGCTTAAAAGCTTTAGTTGTGATTCATTTTTAAAACTTAAAGCAAAAATATTATTTATTCCAGTTTTCTCAACTTCCTTGTAGCTAATATACAAATAGAATATTTTTATCTGTTTGTGTTTTAGAGATAATAAAAACTATTACGGTAAAGTTTGTTAAACACCATCTTGTCTTAAAATGTATTGGCTGATTTGGAGGACAAAAGACATTTTGGAATTATACTGATTTTGAACTTGAAGACATGTCTGTTGAATTTTTAGAGAATTCTTTCTTGAAAGACCACACATATGCCTAGGTGTCTATTAAGACTAAACATCCCTTATGGTATTTGATGATAACTGAAGGTGATAACAACCAGCATTTCAGATGAGTGTGCAGAGTTTTATATGTGACATGCCATATATTAATAAATGTAAACCCTATGTCAGCAAGTGCAGGATAGCATTAGAATGAAACTTGTAATTCTCCAAAGGTGGAGGAAAGCTGTGGAGGCACTGAACACTGTATACTTCTAAAAGGGCAGCTTTTGTTGTTGTTGTCAAATGCTGCCTATGGTGTAGTGTCACTGGGAAGTGTCATTCATTCAATTGACAAAGATTTCTAGCAATCCTGCAATATACTCCCCCTGGGCTGGGTTTAGAGGCTAGAACAAACTCATGCACAGCCCTTGAGGGGATCCTTATCTACTAGCAGAGATATGAACTCATAAATAGTTAAAGAGAGTAAGTGCTAATTCATTAGTCATTCATGCTGTTCATAGAGTCACTCCACAGAGAGTGTGATGCTCAGTATCAGGGGATTAAAAAGACCCCTTCCAAAACCTTTCTTTCAGCTATAATTACTGGAAACCAAATAAATAAATAAATAAACTTGAGATGTATACGAGTCATTCAAAAGCAGAGTGGAGTGACTTCCTAAAACACAGAAGCGACGCATACCCAGGCTGCCAGAGGAAGGGGCAGTCACAGTGCCCTGAATTTCAAGAGGACATTGTGGGAGGTGGTGGAACTTTAAGCAGGGCTGGAAAAATGTGCAGAGTTGAGATAGGCAGGAAAAGGTAATGAAAGTATCTCATGTACAGCAGTGTTTTCCAAACTTTTGCACATTAAATGATTTTCGGAAACATATGGACTGATCAATCAATAACAATAACATTAAGATGACAGATTGAGAAAGTTATATTTTTTGACTTACTTTCAATTTTTCAGAAATAAGTTTTATTGTTTTTGATATGACTTAAACTTCTCCAAACACTTGTTTAAGCTTCCTTTATAACACTCACAGAATAAGCAATAAATGTTAGCAGGCAAAAAGTACTTAGTTTAATTTAATTACTGCTTTAAAATAACATTTATATATAGTTATTGCCTATTTATTACAATAGATATCAGTTTTTTTCATTTATGGTACTAACAGACATTAACCTTTCAAATATTTGTCTTACTTAAAATAAGAGTGAATTTACAGGAAATATTAAGTAAAAAGTAGTTCAGGTGGCAATTGGTAGTGGAAAAATCATGATGAGGTACCAGAATGAGTGAAGTTTGGGAAACACTGAAGTAGGGGGAATATCAAGCACAAGAATTAGGAAGTGAAATTGAATGGGCTGTTTTTATGTGTAGCTGGAAAGAAAGGAGGGATACTGGGTATTCCATGGAGGGTATTCTAGGGGATTTTGGATGAGAATGCTGGAATAAGGTTGGTTGTGGAAGCTTTAAAGGGATTTATTCTTCAGCAGCTAGATAGCAGGGGGCTCAAAATGGTTCTGACCAGGAGCCGACTGTGGAAATCCATACTTTTAGGGGGTTCCTCCTGGGCATAGTGTGCAGGATTGGAGCATAGGGAATATGACACCAGGAGAGCTCTTTGGAAATAGGTTTCAATAAGCTGAACATGAATAAATGAAGAGTGGTAGGAATTAAAATGGAAAAGAAGCAGGGGATGAAGGAGTCATTCAATAAAAAAGAAAACTGAATAGTAATAATTAATGACAGCCAAGCTGCTCTTGAGTTTTTATTTATTTTATTTTTTAACTTTTATTTTATGTACAGGGGTACATATGCAGGTTTGTTACATAGGTAAACTTATGTCATGGGGCTTCGTTGTACAGATTATTTCATCACCCAGGTATTAAGCCTAGTACCCAATAGTTATTTATCTTGATCCTCTGCCTCCTCCCACCCTTCAATTGGCCTTGGTGTGTGTTGTTGCCCTTTATGTGTCCATGTGTTCTCATCATTTAACTCTCACTCATAAGTAAGAACATGCAGTATTTGGTTTCCTGTTTATAATAGCTTCCAGCTCCATCCATGTCCCCGCAAAATACATGATCTTGTTCTTTTTGATGGCTATGTAGTATTCCATGGTGTATATGTACCACATTTTCTTTATCCAGTCCATCATTGATGGGCATTTAGATAGATTCCATGTCTTTGCCATTGTGAATAGTGCTGCAATGATCATACGTGTGCATATGTCTTTATAATAGGATGATTCATATTTCTTTGGTTATATACCCAGTAATGGGATTGCTGGATAAAATGGTATTTGTGTCTTTAGGTCTTTGAGGAATTGCCAGACTGTCTTCCACAATGGCTGAACTAATTTACACTCTCACCAATGGCATATAAGCGTTCCTTTTCTCTACAACCTCGCCAGCATCTGTTATTTTTTGACTTTTTAATAATAGCCATTCGGACTGGTGTTAGATGATATCTCATTGTGGTTTTGATTTGTATTTCTTTAATGATCAGTGATGTTGAGCTTTTTTCATATAATTGGTAGCCACATGCATGTCTTCTTTTGAAAAGAGAGCTTCCAAAGGGAAGGGTGGGCCACCATCTTTGCATTTTCCACATCTTAATTATTCCAGCCTGTGGGCTTTGGAGATGCCAAGTTGACCAAGGTGGAAGTGGTATCCCAGCACAGAACAGCTGCTCTACGAAGACATGACCATACAGCTTCTTTAAGCCGGTCCCTGATCTCATTTCTTTTTACTAGGTGGGACCTACCAACTGGGGTCTCCAGCCACTCCCACTAGTATTCTCCGGCCTACAGAAATTTGAAAACTCCCTGGGCCAGAACTCCCAGAGGGAGGAGTGGGCTGCCATCTTTGCCGTTTGGGCATCTGGAGTTTTTAAGCTTGGTGGTCTGAGAGAAGGACAGTAGCACTGAAGGAAAAGAGAGGGAACTGGTTCTCATGGGGAAATGCAGCTTTTTATCTCAGGTGATTTGAAATTGAGAGGAGAATGGACCTTCAAGCAGAAAAGGGAAACTACATTGTTAATCATGTGGGAATGGAATTCTGGAGCAACATCAGGGAGGGCCAGATAAATGGAGGAGACAAGTATGTTCTTTATTGAAATGACACCTAGCTCTGCTTTTCCTCCTGCCCCACTCAAGTTTCTAGGAGAAAAGAGCTGAAGAAAGAATCTTCAGGTACTCAGGGATGGGAAGGCAGAGGAAGGGCATGCTGACTCTTTCCTCCCAGGTTTTATTTTCTCCTGGGTGTTTTCTCTTGGTTACTATGGCCACCACCTTGCCCAGAGATAAGAGGCTTCTTTATAGGGGCCTTCCTTGGAATAAACAGAAACATCTTCATCTCCAGCCAGAACAGACATCAGATTTAATTTCCAGGAATGGTAGAAGAGTTTTGTATGTTTTCTATTTCCACTGGGAAAACACCTAATTTAGATATTTCCCCAATACATGTAATACATAGTAGATATTTAAAGATAGATATTGCAAAGACTTATGTACTCACCTCCCAGTTTAAGAAATAAAATATTAAAGATAAAAAAGTACCCTCCTTAATCCTATTCTCTTTTCACCCTCAGAGGTTACCACTATCCTATCTTTGTCGATATCATTGCAGTGTATGTTTTTATTCTTTTATTTGTTTTTTAAATGCTTTTATTCTTTCCACTGCTGTGTATGTGAAGATGTCCATAAACAACAGTCTATAATATTGTTTTGAATGTTTGAAAATTTTATGGAAACAATAAAGTATACATTATTCATCTGCAACTTGCTCTTTTCTCTCTACATTATACTTTTAAGATTAATCCATATCTATTCTTATAGCACAACTTATTTTCATGGCTGTATGGCATTTTGCTATCATAAGTAGTATTATAAAATATTATAGTACATTCCTATTTGTGTCCAAATGAAAGAATTACTCTAGTGAATATTTCCAGAAACTGATTTGCTGAACCATGGGCATGTGCATCTTCAACTTTGTGAGATATTGAGAAATTGCTTTCCAAAACATTTATAACACATTATATTCCCAGCCAAAATAGGAGTTCCTGTTTCTATTCTAAACACACTTGTTTATCTCAAATGTTCTAATCAAATAATCTTTCTAGATGTAACTGAAAGCCAGAAGCTTGTGGCATCTGGGAGACTCAGATATGTTTGGAACACTCCCATTTCTAAAATATAGTGCAAAATTTGATCTGAAATCAACCTCTCTGTTTCTCAACCTATGGTGTTAGAGATTGTCTGACTTTTCCACAGGTATTAACTTTAGTATTAATCATATGACTTTTCCATTTAACAGGCACTTACTTTAGTATTAATCATATTAATCACAATAATGATAATGATAATATTGATAGTAACTATTAGTACCAACCGAGTACTTACTATATGCCAAACACATTAATTATATTATATTATTTAATTAATTTTTGGGAGGAGCAGATAATGCTATTATACCTCTTTTAGAGATGAAGAAACTGATTCCCAGGAATCCTGATGTTAATAGTTAGTAAATAGAGATTGTTAGTCTATTCCATCTAGGACAGTTGAGAAATGATAGATGGAAGCAAACTGAGAAGAGAGACATCAAATTATTACAGTCCTTAACTTTTAAAAGTTTAGACTCTAGACAC
This sequence comes from Pongo pygmaeus, assembly GCF_028885625.2. Taxonomy (NCBI): domain Eukaryota; kingdom Metazoa; phylum Chordata; class Mammalia; order Primates; family Hominidae; genus Pongo; species Pongo pygmaeus. The sequence continues at coordinate 66,491,405 of NC_072379.2, forward strand.
TATGTAAATAATATCAAAAGGGCATACATACACACATAATAGGAGGGAGATATCAAATAAGTGCTATATTTGTACTGAGAAGAATTTAGTTTTGCATAGGAAGATTGGAAAATGATTCTTACAGGTGACTAAACTTTACTAAGCCCTGGAGTCTTGACAGAGGAAATTAATGAGGCAAAAATTGGAGGCAGTAGCTCTTTAGAAAATATGGGAAAGTGGCAACTACAGAATATTTTTGAGAAAGTTAATTAGTGTATTTAATCATTAATTAAACAAATAATTCCTGACCATCCATTAAGAGGTTGTGGGGCTACATTCTGGGATATAGCAGTGAACAAGAAAGACGCCATCCCTCCTCATTGATGTCAGTGCTAAGAGATGTACTTGGGGAAATGGGGGCAAAAATATGAAAAGAAAAAGATTGAAAGGATAGATAACATCTAATTTTGAAGGATTTTCAAATACCAGCGTAAGAAGCATGCACATTATTTCCTGAAGGCAGAGGGGAAACAATATAGGTCACTGTGACATAAGTAGCATTATTCATTCATGTATTCAGTTAGCATGTATTTTACCTGTATTTTGCTTAGCACTGGGTACATAGGGATGAAAGAGGTCATAGGGCAATGAAAGTGACAAATACATATATAAAATTTATAATACAATGTGAGAACTATGCCAGAGGTTTGTACAGGACAGTGATGCCTAACCTAGGCTGCGGATGTGCAGTGAGGAGAGAGGGAGACAGTGGAAGATACTCTAAGATGCTTTTTTGGGTAAAGAAATTTGCTTGAAAAAATCTGCCAACTTGATTTAGACTTTTTATAAAATAACATGTTTTTTGCTGATTTCAAAAGTGTTACATGTTCACTATAGAAAATCTACAAATCACAATTAATGCCTACCAAGGATGCATACCTTTAAGGTTTGTGTGTGCATTAGTTCTCATGTTGCTATGAAGAAATACCTAAGACTGGGTAATTTATAAAGAAAAGAGGCTTAATTGACTCACTGTTCCGCATGGCTGGGGAGGCCTGAAGAAACTTACAATTATGGCAGAAGGCACCTCTTCACAGGGCAGCAGGAGAGAGAATGGGTGCCAGCAGGGAAAATGCCAGACACTTATAAAAGCATCAGATCTCACGAGAAGTCACTCACTGTTACAAGAGTAGCATGGGAGAACTGCCCCCATGATTCAATTACCTCTCATCAGGTTCCTCCCACAACACATGAGGCTTATGAAGATTACAATTCAAGATGAGATTTGGGTGGGGACACAGTCACAACCATATCATTTCACCCCTGCCCCAAATCTCATGTTCTCACATTTCAAAACACAATCATGCCTTTCCAATAGTCCCCCCCAAGCCTTAACTCATTCCAGCATTAACCCAAAAGTCCAAGTTCAAAGTCTCATCTAAGACAAGGCAAATGCCTTCTCCTTATTAGTCTGTAAAACCAAAAACAAGTTAGTTACTCCCTAGATACAATGGACGTACAGGCATTGGTTAAATATACCCATTCCAAATGGAAGAAATTGGCCAAAACAAAGGGGCTCTAGGCCCCTTGCAAGTCTGAAATCCAGTAGGGCAGTCATTAACCCATAAAGTTCCAGAATGATCTCATTTGACTCCATGTCTCACATCCACATCATGCTGATGCAAGAGGTGGGCTCCTACAGCCTCGGGCAGCTCTAGCCCTGTGGTTTTGCAGGGTACAGCCCACTTCTAAGCTGCTTTCACAGGCTGGCATTAAGTGTTTGTGGTTTTTCCAGGCATATGGTGCAAGATGTCAGTAGATTTACCATTCTTGGGCCTGGAGGACAGTAGCCCTCTTCTCACATCTCCACTGGGCAGTGCCCCAGAGCAGACTATGTGTGGGGGCTCCAATCCCACATTTCCCTTCTGCCCTGCCCTAGTAGAGGTTCTCTATGAGGGCCCCATCCCTGTAGCAAACTTCTGCCTGGATATCCAGGCATTTCCATACATCCTTTACAATCTAGGCAGAGGTACCCCAACCTCAGTTCTTGACCTCTGTCCACCTGCAGGCTCAACACCATGTGTAAGCTACCAAGGCTTGGGGCTTGCGATCTCTGGAGCAATGACCTGAGCTGTACCTTGACTCCTTTTAGCCATGACTGGAGGTGAAGCAGCTGGGACACAGGGAACCATGTCCCAAAGTTGCATAGAGCAGTGGGGCCCTGGGCCCTGGCCACGAAACCGTTTTTCCCTCCTAGGCCTCTGGGCTTGTGATGGGAGGGGCTGCCATGAAGTCTCTGACATGCCCTGGAGACATTTTCCCCATTGTCTTGGTGATTAACATTTGGCTCCTCGTTACTTATGCAAATTTCTGCAGCAGGCTTGAATTTCTCCCCAGAAAATGAGTTTTTCTTTTTTATCACATCATCAGACTGCACATTTTCCAAACTTTTATGTGTTGCTTTCTCTTGAATGCTTTGCCACTTAGAAATTTTTTCTGCTAGTTACCCTAAATTATCTCTCTCAAGTTCAAAGTTCCACAGTTCTCTAGGTCAGTGGCAAAATGCTGCCAGTCTCTTCGCTAAAACATACCAAGAGTGACCTTTACTCTAATTCCCTACGAGTTCCTCATTTCCATCTGAGACCACCTCAGCTTCAACTTCATTGTCCATATTACTATCAGCATTTTTGTCAAAGCCATTCAGCAAGTCTCTAAGACGTTCCAAACTTTCCCACATTTTCCTGTCTTCTTCTGAGCCCTCCAAACTGTTCCAACCTCTGCCTGTTACCCAGTTTCAAAGTCCCTTTCACATTTCAGGTATCCATATAGCAGCACTTCATTTCTTGTACCAATTTACTGCATTAGTCCATGTTTACACTGCTATGAAGAAATACCTGAGACTGGAGAATTTATAAAAGAAAGAGGTTTAATTGACTCACAGTTCTGCATGCTGGGGAGGCCTCAGGAAACTTACGATCATGGTGGAAGACACCTCTTTACAGGGCGGCAGGAGAGAGAATGAGTCCCAGCAGGGGAAATGCCAGACACTTATAAAAGCATCAGATCTCATGAGAAGTCACTCACTGTCATTAGAACAGCATGGGGGAAACTTCCCCCATGATTCAATTACCTCCCACAGGGTCCCTCCCATGACACATGGGGATTACGGAGATTACAATTCAAGATGAGGTTTGGGTGAGGACACAGCCAAACCATATCAGTGTGTATATCCTGTTAACCTTTTAATGCCAATAATAGATACTATGAATGGATAATTTATAAAAGTTATGTAATATTTTTAGTTCACTTACCTATGTATTACACAATTTTGATATCTTTGTGTATTCTTCTATAATACAAGTTTAAATTTTGCTCATTTGTATGTCATAATTTAAACAATCCTTTATTGATGAAAATACCTGTTTTTTTTCCTAATATTTGTTATTAGAAATTTAACATGGTGAATAGCACTATGTTGCACATTGTTCAAAAATCCTAGGACATATCTGATTTATTTTAAAGATAAATTTCTAGAATTTGAATTATAGGACCTAACATATAAAAGCGTTTGACCATATTATAGAGGAGAAGGAAAGTCCTTTTAAAATATTTAAAAATAGGCTGAGCACAGTGGCTCATGCCTGTAATCCCAGCACTTTGGGAGACAGAAGTGGGAGGATCACTTGAGGTCAGGAGTTTTGAGACCAGGCTGGCCAACATGGTGAAACCCCGTCTCCACTAAAAAGAAAAAAAAATACAAAAATTAACCAGACATGGGGTGGCACATGCCTGTAATCCCAGCTACTTGGGAGGCTGAGATAGGAGAATCGCTTGAACCTAGGAGGCGGAGGTTGCAGTGAGCTGAGATTGCACCACTGCACTCCAACCTGGGTGACACAGTAAGACTCTGTCTCAAAAAAAAAAGAAAAGAAAAAGTTAACAATGGATTGAATTGATGAAACTTGCATTTTAGAAAGATTATCCTAAAAATAATTAAAAGGGCAAATGGAAAAGATTGGAGGCAGTTTACCAGGTCAGATTTATCACAAAAATCTAGGTGAGAAAATAATAAAGCCTGCACAAAAGAAGTCAAATTACTAATGGAACGTGGCAGAAGATTTTAGAGATACTAATTTTGTAGAAGTTCATGGACTGGCAACAGTGACTTGGGGGCCAGAGGAGATAAAACTGATTGTGGATTACCTCTCAGTTTCTGACATAGGTATGTAACTGGGTGGATGGGGATGTCCTCATTCCTTTCAACAGGAAAGACAAGAGAAACAGGTTTGGAAGGAAGAACAGATAAGTTGAGTTTGGCCAACTTTGACATATTTGTGGCCATCCATGTGGAGAAATTCCTTAAGCAATGGAACAGGTCTTGGAGTCACGAGGGCAAATGGTTTAGAGATTAATAGATGTGGAAGTCAGCAATCCTTCAGTGTAGCTGTAATCATGGGTGTGGATGGCTCTCCCAGGGGTGTTAAGAACTGCAGCATGAGAAGATTAGGGTGCTCAGGGTGCTGCTGTCTGATGTAATAACATTAAAGTTTAATCAGAGAAAGAAACAGCCATAGAGGAGACTAAAAAGGAGAGGTCAGAGAAACAGGAGAAAAATCCAATGGAAGGTAGAGTGAATAAGGACAAAGAAGAACTTCTCAAGAAGAGAAAAGCTAACAGTGTCACATGTCACAGCAATGCCAAATAAAATAGAAAGGTGTCCTTTGAATATCACTGGAAGTCTTGCCTAGAGCAGTTTCAGTAGAGTGGCAGGGATAGGCACTAGAATGTCATGATTGTACCTGTGATTCAGGAAGATGACTGTCCTCACCATGGGCAGAATGACGTAGGGAAGGAAGAGACAATAATGTGGGAGACAAGTGTGGTAAAGATGGGATCAGGACCCCAGAAAGGAGATAATAAAGGCTAACCCAAGGCAGGCACCATAGTATCAGAAAGAAGGGGCCTGGGTAGTGGATTTACCAAGTAGATGACGATAATGTGTGAGAAAGATGATGGAGTGGGGCTCTAAGATTTTCATCTAAAACAACAGAGAAGATTGTGAAACTGTCCCAAAAGGCAGAACTAAGGAAAAGAAATAGACATTTTTGCTGATGGAGATAAGACATTTTTGTTGATGGAGAAGAGATATATTGATGGAGGTGCCTGAGGGTATATATGGAGGTGCCTGAGGGTAGGGTCAGTGTTCACATGGAAACAGTGTTCACATGGAGACATCCGGAAAGTGAATGCTACAGTTCTGCAGCTCTGGGGAGGGGTGTTGGTTGGGGACAAACATCATTGAGCTTTCCCATAAAAATAGGGATTTCAAATCATGGAAAAGGATGGAACGACTCAAGGAGATTACTGGAAGTGAGAAGAAACAAACAAACAAACAAAAAACCCTTGGGAAATGTTTAAATAAACAGATATCACAGGAGGAGCCACAGAAAACAGGGAAGAAGTGATCAAAGCAATAGCAGGAAAATAAGGAGAATATTATTTCAAATGAGTTTATATTTTTTGGTAACTAGGTGAGCTGTAAGAAACAAACTTTCTTTTCACAGGCGACTACAAAAAAAAATAGATTGAATTACAGGTGAGGTGATGAAGTGGTTTTAGGAAATTGAGATCATGACCAAATCAGACCACACCACAGATCAAGCAGGATCAAGGAAGCCCCTTAGTATCTGGGCTTTTCCCAACTCCTGCTTTGTCCTGGAAAATATATTTTAAGAATATCTACTGTAATACTGTGATTTATTAATATGTTGTCTTTGAGTTATTTTTTCCAACTTCTATGTTCTTTTGGTATGAAATTAAGCACCTAACTTTAATTCTATGCAATAGCTTTTGACTTACTTTCCTCCCAACTGAAGTTACAGCAAAAAGTTTATGATCAAGGCACATTGCTAAAAACTAATCTGTTTTGACACCATGAAAATCCATCAGAGGTAAAACTTTATGAGACTTTCTCTTCATGTTTTTTTCATTCTAAAAAAAATAAATTGTATTAATAGCCAATAAAGTATGAATTCATATATCAAACTTTTTAAAATTTACTGAAACTTGCTCATTGATAACTATGGTGTAAATTTAAATATAGATCCTTAAACTAGGGTGCTAGGAGAGGATCTTTATCCTTTCCTAATTGAAAAATGTACAATCTCTGCTCACTGGATCATCCTCATTTTGGATAATTTTAATAAACTGAAAAAGCAGTACAAGTATTACTTGTTTTAGAATATCAAGTATAAAGTATCATCTTTAAGATGTGGTGGTTAATTCCTCCTTATTTTCATGTAGCTTACAAACTTACAGTGTAAATGCAATTTTTATGTTATGCCTGTAATTCAACGTATTTTTCTGTAGACACCTGTGAAAAGTATATTTGTTACAGCTCACCTAACCAAAAAATATAAACTCACTTTTTCCATCATTGGTGTTTCATTCAGTTTTCCAGGTTGATCTTATAAACGAGTTGATCAATTATGTGGGAAGTGCTTTTCACTTGGACTTGGATTGAGACACAATGTCTCAGGATGTTCAGGCTGAAAAAAGATGTTTGAGATATTATGCCAAATAGAAAGACTCCAAGATCACATCCTAAAGAATTGAGCAGGCTGGGCGCAGTGGCTCATGCCTGTAATCCCAGCAGTTTGGGAGGCCAAGGCGGGCGGATCACGAGGTCAGGAGATCGAGACCATCCTGGTTAACATGGTGAAACCCCATCTCTACTAAAAATACAAAAAATTAGCCGGGCGTGGTGGTGGGTGCCTGTGGTCCCAGCTGCTCCGGAGGCTGAGGCAGGAGAATGGCATGAACCCGGGAGGCGGAGTTTGCAGTGAGCCGAGATCACGCCACTATACTCCAGCCTGTGCAACAGAGCAAGACTCCGTCTCAAAAAAACAAACAAACAAAAAGAATTGAGCAATAAATTCAGGCTTCAATGTGTATCCAAATATAGTATTTATAAAGATAATAAGGAGAAACCTAAAGCAATTCTTCTGTATAATTAAAAATCCAAATAATATAAAAGCATGTACATACATATAACTTCTATTTTAGAATGCAAATGGAAACATGTCTGGCTTCCTTTTTTTTGCTTAATATATTTTAGTGATAAGCCCACATTGCTTATGAAGGTACTGCTCTTTCCATTATGATTATGTAATTTTCCAGCCATTAGCTATTATTACCAGAGCCACCGTGATCATTTTTGCATAGAAACAGGTTGTTAAATTGAAAAAATTAATTAGAATTCCAAGACGATTGATTTCAGATACCAGAAAGAGGTATCTGGCAAAAATCCCAATTGGCAATATTTTCACAAATCTTGAGCTCCTCGCTGACTTCCAAGTTGCGATAAAAAATAAAGGGGGACTGAACACTGAGAGGATTTTGTGAGAACGATTTTTGAAGGACTATCCCAATCCAGAGGGGTAGGTGAGGAGATGAAGGATGCTATTGTTTCACCTCATTGCACATTCCAGGAAAGCTTGGTGTGTTTGCCTGCCTGGAAACCAGAGCTCAGGGAGGCTTTAGCTGACTTAAAAATTGGATGCATCATTCACTTCATAGGTATAGCCGTTGAAAGCTCCTCAGGATCTTCCAAAGTGCATGTATGCACGCACACACCATCAGCAGCAGCAGCAGCAGCAGCAATAAATATTTGCTGGTTCTCGAAAGGAGGGTCAAAGCTTCCAGCTTCGGAGCCATCAGTAGCAGCAGCTAGCTAGTTAGTCGGGCGAAGGAAGAGGTGAGGTAGAAAAAGAGGAGATACGCACTTGTATCCCTCTTCCCCAAAGGCTGTAGACCCATATGGTGTGGGGAGGGGAGGATCAGTCTTGCCCTAGGAGATTGGTGCTGATGAAAATTTACAAATTATACTGCATTTTGAAACTTAAAATAACCCAGGACTTTTTTATTTTTAATCTAAGAGTGACCAGGAGATATATGGGACCAACTGGGGAAATTTCATCAGTGGTATTAGAAAAAATTTCCCCCAATGAATAAATTTTTTAAAAGCACAGTGGTGGACAAAAATACAGTTGCACTTTGTTTCATCTTACCAATTGCTTTTAAGAAGGTTACGTGCTTATCTTTGCTCACATATAAAGAGAACATTCATTTTTAAACAAAGACAACATACTATCTGTGGATTTCCAGAGCAAAGTTAGAATTAATGAATTTAGACTAGGAATAATTGAAACTGAATCAGTACTCTAGAGTTACACTTTCCAATAAGGTAAGCATTAGCCACATGTGCCCTTTAAATTGATGAAAATTAACAATTCAATTTCTCAGTAAAACTAGCTCGATTTCAAGTGTTCAACAGCCACATGAAGTATGTTCAACAGCTGCATGAATGTAGCTATTATCTACCTGATTGGGTAGGACAGATATAGCACATTTCCAAAATCAAAAAGTGTTTGGTTCTCATCACAGATAGTAAATCATTTAATTCTCATAAAACATAGTGGAAAGGGAATAATAATAATTATTATTACTACTTACTAGATGTAAAATTGAAGGTTGGAGAGTTTTAGAAGCTCAATCAGGTTTTTTGGTTCCGGGTCCCATTTTCTTTCCTCTAAAACACATTGATTGACTATCAAGGCAAGTATGAAATGTATCAACCACTTTGCTCTATGTCCGAAATATAAAGAAGCATATTCTGGAATCTAGAAATTTCTAAAAGAAGGAAACTAAGCCCATCTCTATGTCATAGCTTTGATGGAAAACACAATCTTGTATCTGTTTTGAATACTTCCCATTTTACAATCCATAAAATGGGATTTAACCAAAAGACTGTGAAAAAATGGAAGAAGTTTTAGATAGCATTAGTGAATTGCTAAATAACTGCACTTGTCTACATTATCCTTTCACTTTGGTATGATTGTCAAAGAAACTATTCGCTGGCTTGGATGTGCGGACATGTTTTTGAGACCAGGCTCATTTTCTGCTGGCATTTGAACCCAGGTAGCTTTTACAAATGAAGATAAATAAAATTCATAATAAAATATTTATTCACACTAAACACCTAGGAGTGTGTGGGAATAACAGTTTTATTGGGGAAAGGAAATACAGGGGCCAATTGAAAAAACACGAAGAATAATTACCAGTAAGTGAGGTTTGAAACTCATTTCCTGTACAGGAAGACATGAGTCCAACTGGTGCAGAGGTTAAGGTTCACTTTTTGCATCCTTGGAGACAGAATCTCAAAAATGGAATCTAAGGTGGTCTTAAGTGCAAAACCTGAAGCGGGTAATTTATAATCCTTGGAGTTTAGGAGTCGAAAACAAGGGACAAGGTGGACTCTGTCCACTTCTCTCCATTCTTACAACCACTTTCCTAGTTCAGGCCACTGCCCTCGCTCCTTGTCCCTAGTTCTGCTTCAACTTTTGCTTTCCACCTTCCTAAAATGTAAATCACAGATGAGATCATGTCATTGACTGAACTTAAACTCCTCTGCGTCTTCTTTAGGCTAAAATTCAAGTTCCTCAGTCTGTGTTATAAGTATGCCATGACCAGCCTCTTGCCTTTCTCTGCATCCTTCCCTCTTGCCCCTCCCCCATCCTTACCTCTGCCCCTACCCCACTGCTAAGCCTCAGCCTTACTGAAGTGCTTGCTGCTTGCTGAACGACTTCTGCTCACTCTTGTTTTTACACCATTGTGGATCATTTTCCTTTTACCTGAAGCCCTTCATCCTGCTTCTCCCTACAAATTTCACTGTGGAGCTTGCATTTGAACCCAGATAGCTCAACCTTCAGAACCCATTTCATAAATTCTGCATAATTAGTCCATGGTGGGGACAGGCTGAGAGCCCCTCTTGGCCTCTTGTATTGCATGATCCTGCTGCTTCTTTCTTCCCTCTCTTTAGTTAAAACCTCAGACTGTGTCACATCCTTCTTTTGAGTGTGACCAGCTCTCATGCACCAATGAGATTCACTTAAATTTGATTCACCAATTCAGATGACATAGTACCACTTCTCTCCCTTTAGAATATTTTTTAAAATTAAAAAGCATAATAATAGAAATCCATCCCACCAAATAACACCTAGTCATCTTGGAAGTTTTTAATAGGGAGAGGAGCACTTCCTTTGTAGGCTTAGGTTGATACTTTTCTGAATGCAGAATGATATTAAAAATATTCAGCAATGAGTATGGCATGGACACTTGACTTGTCAGAATGGATGCTGGCCAGTATATGGTACTCAGGTATTCTTACTGGATATCCATCCTGCCTGGAAGCAGAGAATAGGGATGAAAATATTGAATGGCTCTTAGAAACTTCCAGGATTAGATAGCACCCATGTTTCTAGCTGGGGTTGTGGGGGATATCTCAGGTATCTGACTGTGCATCAGTGAAAAGATTTCTTCTGGCTCAAGCAAAAAAGAAATCAGGTGCTGATGGTTGAGTGCATTACTTCATCCCCCTTCTTAGGTAATTACATCACTCCATCTCTCATGTCTTGTGATGAGTTTGGCAGTTTCCTAAACTAAAAATTTCCTGTGATTAACCTATGCACTCTTGCCTGTTAAATTTTGACAACAATTTACTTTCTTTTCCAGGATTTGTCGTTATGACCAGTCAATTGGTTGGAAATACTGATATCAAAGGTCTCTCAGTAACCTCTTTTTTCCTTGGAAGTCATCGTGTGTTTTCTTCGGTATTTATCAGTATTTTGAAATATAACTTAATAGTGTTTGTTAATGAGGGATATAACTGTTATCTCTTCATCTATAACTGTCCATTTCTAGTAATCTAGTAATCTTTTAAATCTTTTTAATCTTTTAAATCTAGTAATCTTTTAAATCTAGTAATCTAGTAACTTTTAAAAGATTCTTCGTGTTTTATCAATTGGCCCCTGTATTTCCTTTCCCCAACAAAACTGTTATTCCCACACACTCCTAGGTGTTTAGTGTGAATAAATATTTTATTATCAATTTTATTTATCTTCATTTGTAAAATGAAATACGTATATATGTATGTATATATACATACATACACACACACACACACACATAATGGTATAGCCACTTGTTTATCTTTATTCTCTATCTTGTTAGTAATTGTATAGGATTTGGCTAATTCATTTGAGCCTTAAAACTTGGTTTGCAAGGTCGTTTTCCTTTATAAAAGTATGTATAACTCACTACTTTCTGATTGATTCATTTTATAGAACATTTAATTTTATTGTTTAAATTTATTTTTAAGATATCTATTTTTACTTTAAAAATAAGTCTTTCTTAACTTTAAGAACAAGAAAAAGGTAAAGATTTAAAGTGAATTCTTCATCAACATTTTTAAATGACTCTGTACTCTTTGACTCACCTCTGTGAGTTCCTCTTCATTCACTTTGGTTTCTAATTTCATGTTAATAAGTGCTCTGCTGTCTCTGTGTGCTTCCTGTTTCATTTGAAGACTTACTTATTCTGTCATTTCATCCTTATTTCAGAGCATGGCTTCCTGATGATTATGTGACAAGGGTGTGGGTGGGGGATAGTGGTGTTGGAGACGGCAGGTTGGTTTCAGGCCAAGTGGTTGCCAAGGCATCCATTCTGCCAATCAAGGCAAGCTGAGCGCTTCGTTGCTCTCTTCTGGGTTGAACTGAAGCCTCCAGTACTATCACACACACCAGGTCCCTTCTCCGTGTAATATACATAATATTGCTTTAGATAGCTTTGGCTGGGACAGTGCTTACTTTTTCCATGAGTATGAACAGGGGAAGATCAAACCTTGCCAACTGTTTATCTGTGGATCACATTTCTACCTTAGTAGCTAATAATTTTTCCTTCTCATCACAGATTTCTTGTGCAAGCCTTGTATGAACCACATAATCTGCGTCTGTCTCAATTTCTTATCTGCAAATGGAGCTAATAACATTGGCTACTTTTCTCCTGAGATAGTCCTGAGGATTAATAAGCTGGCTTTCAAAAGCACAAGTGTCTAAGATGATAGGCGCTCCATAAATTCAAATTACTATTATTGCCATTCTCCCTACATACTGGCAGCTGAATAATACACTCGCATAAAATATTGTATTTACATAGACCTTTACATTTTGAGAACTATTTTGTAACATTAATTTAGACAAGCCTTTCTATCTGCACAGTCTCAGCACCACTCTTCTATGGATAAAAGATTTGTTAGGCATCCTTGGTGGATCTCTCTTTTTCATTGAGTCTTCATTGTTTTGCCAATTCAAGTTACTATTATTATTTTTAGTCCTATTCTGTCTCTGATTTGAAGGAATTGTTCTACATCAAGTCTCCTTGTGGTGCATGGGATTTATTCTTTAGATTGAATTAATTAGATAATATACAAGTAATTTTGGCTTATAAATTGATAACCCTGTAAAAATCTTGCCTTGTTAGAAAGCGACAGAAGAAATTATAGGCTAGGCTGAGATCTAAAAGGAGAGCTCCAGAATGGAGGCTTGGACCAGGGGCAGACCAGGAGCTTATCAAGATACAATTGAATAATCAAAGGGTGGAGCCTGGACAAAATGTTTACTTGTCTGGTAAGCCTTAAATGTTTACATTGGCCAATTGATCCCCTTTCATCTTCTCTTGCCCACTAGGAGACCAACATCCATTAAACTCTAGTTTTTGGCAGTCCTGTTCTGTTCATTGTTTATATCCTGAACTAGCATGATATGCTTGGCTCTTTATCCCTCTATGATCTCCCATGCTGTCTTTGGATCTGATGCCTAATTCTGGTTCAGAAAAGCCCCTGGGACTTTACTTACGCACCAGTTTAGTGCGTGGTTTTCCCAGCTCCCACGAAAGGGGATAAAACATTGCTTTGATCAATATCTCTTTGGTAATGGTTTGCTTCTCTTTCCACTACTCTCCTCCATACCCACATACCACATGCCCTCAGGGATCTCCAGATGATATGGTCTTCTTGAGATTTCTTGCCAATACCCAGACATCAGACCCTCCTGTCATTCCCTTTACACCTGGATTAGCCACTGTGGTAACTGGAGGCATTCTGCCCCCAGGCCTTTGCTGTTTAAGGGTTTCGCCACCAGAGGGTGGTATTTTCCTCTTACGATCATTGAAATTGTTTATGTTGAAATGGTTTTTATTACATAAAATATTTCTATAAATGAAATAGCCTATTTTCTAGTAAACAGTATAAGCTTGTATAATATAAAAAATAAAAATAAAAACAATACATGGTAGATTTGGAAACATTTCTCCTAAAAGCCATGACACTAAGTCATGATAAACATGTGATTGAAACTTTTCTGTTTCACCTGAAATTGAGTTTATAAATCATGACTTTGAAATTTGAAGCTCAAGTAGGGCTTCTTAAACTTTCCATGATCTATCCAGAGTTTGTCTGAAATCTTTGTTCATCATACAAGTACATTTTAGTTAGTTTTTGTCTGTAGGTGTTTGCAAAATAAGCCACACTCTCAGGTAAATTCAGTCCAAGTTTATCGAGAGTAGGCGTATGAGAACATGTTCAGGCTTTACTAAATAGACAAGAGATCTTGATATCCATAATGTTAAAAGCTAAAGTCAGGACAACATGTAAAAATGCTCGAGAAAGAAAAACAAATAGTCACTAAGATTCCACAAAATTGTTATCTTGGCTAAGTTTATTTAACATACAAAAAACACAAAGCCATGTGATTCTTTACCCAGGAGGGGTCAAGAAATTGGTATCCAATAGAGATTCCAAGGGAATAGGCAAACACAGCAGCAGCTGAAAGCAAATCTGAAAAGAAGGTAGGGCTGGCCTTTGCTGCACATAAGCCTGGGAGGAGGGAAAATAGCCGTGCTGGGCCTGAGAGAAAATATTAACTGACTTGTTGAGTTTAGGAAAATCTTAGACTCTCTTTAGTTTTTGTCAGAAATTCCAAATAGCCCAACTCTTTTCAAAGACCAGAATTTTAATTTTCAGCCAACATTGGGATGGACCTTTCTATTTGGACAAAAATAAACTTCTAGAAATCAGGGACTTTGAGTTCTGGTGGGGTGACCTGGTCACTCACTAGGTAAATGTTTATAGATAATTTACAACTTCATCATATGTCATTTTTCAAACTTACAAAAGACAATGACTAAAATTGACTGGTAGTAGTCAAATGTGTACCATAGAAAATTAGGGGTTTTGTGGGATGACTTGAGAATGCTCTGCTGCAGTGAAAGTGAGTGGCTGCGAGGTGAAATTTGTGGGCTTTGATCCTCTTACCTTTCAGCCAAAGGAACTTTTGCTTTATTTATTTTTCAACCTTTTTTTTTAAGTTTTGGGCCATATTTCATTTGAGAAAACCGGTTCTTCATGCATGATAGATATATGTTTGGAACCATTTAATTAAATGATCGCTAAGTTCTTTTTAATTCTAAAGATGTTTTTCTATGACAATTAATGATAGTATATATTACATAGAGCACATACACACATGCATGCATACACATATATACATTGTTATATATATATATATATATATTTTTTTTTTTTTTTGAGACAGAGTCTCACTCTGTCGCCCAGACTGGAGTGCAGTGGCGTGATCTTGGCTCACTGAAAGCTCCGCCTCCCGGGTTCACACCATTCTCCTGCCTCAGCCTCCCGAGTAGCTGGGACTACAGGTGCCCGCCACCACGCCCGGCTAATTTTTTGTATTTTCAGTAGAGACGGGGTTTCACCATGTTAGCCAGGATGGTCTCGATTTCCTGACCTCGTGATCTGCCTGCCTCGGCCTCCCAAAGTGCTGGGATTACAGGCGTGAGCCACCGCACCCGGCCCATTGTTATAAATTTATACACTATCTTTCTCCAGTGTGACTTGATGTACCTAATTACAAAAGTACATAGTCAATAAAACTGAAAATTGGCCTGGCGCAGTGGCTCACGCCTTAATCCCAGCACTTTGGGAGGCCGAGGTGGGAGGATCACGAGGTCAGGAGATCGAGACCATCCTGGCTAACACGGTGAAACCCCATCTCTACTAAAAATACAAAAAATTAGTCGGGCATGGTGGCGGGCACCTGTAGTCCCAGCTACTCGGGAGGCTGAGGCAGGAGAATGGCGTGAAACCGGGAGGCGGAGCTTTCAGTGAGCCGAGATAGCGCCACTGCACTCCAGCCTGGGAGACAGAGCGAGAATCCATCTCAAAAAAATAAAATAAAATAAATTTTAAAAAAATCTGAAAATTATTACCAATAAAAGCTAAGCCTTGGAAACTAAAGATAAAATCCTAAACCTCCCACAGATTGAACAAACCCTCATTTGGCCAAAGGGACCCCAGAGAAGTCTTGAAAACTGAGTTCCCAACCATGATGAGACAGGAGGTCAGACACGCATTGTTACACCCCATCCCTTTGCAGTTTAGACACAACAACTGACCAGTATTAATGTTAAAATAGAGATCACAAGACTGACAGAATGGACTCTTCATGGCAATAAGACACCTAATTATAAACAGGACCTAAGGCCATGCCAGGCAAGGTTAAGTCACACACCCCTACACTTCAGGAATAAACTATGTTCTAGCTGCAACAAGGTTTTTCTTTTTTTCTAGCAGCTAAAGAAGCATTGGCCTCAAGATGAGCAATATTAAAATAATGACAACACATCCAGCTCACAGAAGCTAACTGATCCCCTGTTCCACAAGCCATAACTACAGCTTTGATTTCAATAACATTCTCCTGATGAAAAAACCAACCATAGATTGCACACTTGTGTGCCTTTGTGTCCTAAAAAGACCTTTTGATGTATAGGGCCTAATTGTAATACATTTAAATGTTATCTTTACCCCAAGGTAAACATGGGTCATATATACGAATATTTGCTCAATATGCATGTGTCAGGACCCCCTTCATGAATATTACCAGCTCCTCGTATAGACTGTTGAATACATATGTTACTTTAATTTATTCAACTTAAATTCCTGTCTAAACCCTCCTCCTTTGAAGTAGCTGTCTCTAGTCTTTGTTGGATGTTATGCTTTTCAGCCTGTGGAATGGCCACCTTGAAGGCTATAATCTTTTATGAGAAATAAAGTCTCCTTTCTAAACTCATAAATCCTGTAGTTTTTAAAGTTAACAACCTCATGCAATAATAGCAAGGTACGGCAGGTTGGAAGAGGAGCATGATTATATTAAACAAACAAACAAGAAAAATCAGAGGTGTGAGAACTTACTGCACACAAAACCCAGACCAAGTTTCCCTGATAATCAAGGTAAAACTTAAAGCATAGGGGATACTTGTTTTTTTTAATAAGAGAAAACGTTAAGATTAGGAGGAAAAAAATTTTCCTATCCCCAAACTTTGAGAATAATTTCTTATATGTGGCTTTATATGAAGGAAAATGTGTGACATAATGGGTAAGCTTTTTCTGATTAGAGGTTTACTAAAAATATAGGCAAATTCCACATCTCATCTTTACGACGAGTAAAAATCCAAGGAAGTAGTATTAAGCCATCACTCTGTAAAGGCAATTTTGTTAGGAGGCTGAAGTAACATGCTCTATTTTTAAAACTGCCTTTTGATTGCAATTGATTTAGGCATAAAACTAGGAGAACTGTGAGTTGTGAATGGCTATCATATCCTCTTTTAGTATTGAGATGGCATTTAATGGAAACTACATGGTAGGCAATTTTAAATTCTCATTATCAAGACATAGTTGAAAGATAGCCTTTCCTTATTGTTGCAAGAAGACAGCAAAATGATGTTTTGCATGAATGTGAAATTCCTGAGATGGATTTGCTTAATAGCTTTTCACTGGATCTCTAACGGGTGGGCCAAGAGGTTGAGGTTGAGCCAGCAGCTGAGTGAATCAGGTGTAAGCTTTTAAGGGTACCATGAAAGGAGCGAAGCCTCCTTAAGTGAGGCTCTTCACACATCTGCCATGGGGGCAGATTAAAATGCCTCTTTGTATGTTTCTTTCTAATGAAAACTAGAAAGAACAAATACATCAGGGGAGTACTCCTTTGTGGTCATGTTTTCTACGTTTGGAGCGGAGAAGACAAGCTGGGCTCCCTGCCTTCTGACATCACTGATCTCTGTGTCAGAACCTGGCTTTCCTTTTAATTCTTTTCTTTTTATTGCTTAAAATTTTATTATCCAAGATTCTATAATCTAAGATTAGGATATAAAAAAAGAGGCAAAAACCCCTCAGAGCAGCATGGCTTCCCAAATTCTCTGATTTTCAAATGGACTCCATCGTATTTGACAACTGAGTCAGATAACGGTGACAAGATAGGATGTGGGTAGTTCTGTGGTGGAAAACCACTCATTTTGCAGATGGAGACATGGAGGCTCCCAGCAAGTGAGGAGTCACCGCAGATCAGAGAACCGCTGGCCCCAAACCTTACCTAAATTCCAGATCTTGCTGTTTCTGCTCTACCTTTCTAGCATATCCACAAAATTATTAAAATAGCAAATGTTTTCTTTAAACATGTCTTCTTAAAGGTGTGTGTGGGGGCGGGGGCATAAAGATGGCAGAGACGGGATTGGAGAACAGTGATGTCAGCTGTTTGCTTTCTGGCTCCTAAGGGTTTTACTTTGTCATTCATGAGACAAAAGAAAAAAAAAAAGAAGGAATAGAAAGAGGCCAGACTTCCCCAAGAGTCTGAGTTTACCTTCCTAATGACATGTTTATTTTTCCACATTTTACAAAGTGGGACATGGCCCTCTACAACCAGGCCTGCCTTCGTGAGCTTTGGGCATTGCAGTCATTCCCTTAGTTTAGCTACAGCTTTGACAGGGTATTTCTTATAAGATCGTAGAAGCTGAATTCTGGAAAAGCTTGTACCACTTACCATTGTCTATAACAGGATGCAACTTAGATGAGAAATGAGAATTGAAAAACAAACACTAAGAGCAAAGTTGTGTCTCATGACCATCACCTCAACATAATTGTTTTCACTTCTTCAAATTTCCTTCCAAGTTTTATCTGTAATATATACATTTTTATACTTGTAATCACAGTTTATATAAACTTTCAAGATTAGCTTTTGCACTTAGTTATATTATAAACAATTTCTCGTGTTGTTAGAAACTTTGTAACCACTTTTTATAAAGATGACATCATGCCCTAAGTTGATAGCTTATAATTTATTTAATTATTCATCCATTACCAAACATTTAGGTTATTTTCAGTTTATTTTTCTATTATATATGATGCTGTGATAAAGAGTTTTATAAACATAGCTGTCCCCCTTCCTCTTATTTTCTTGGAGAAAATACTGATTACTGAGAAGGGCCAGAAGAGTTTTATGATATTATTGTATACCTTCTGGGGACAGATTCTATTTTGCGGGGCCTAAAGTTTATATCACTTGGCAACAGGGGCATCTTAAGAAAAAGAATATGAAATTATAAACATAAATTGCTAGGGAACTTTCCACCTTGAAGGGACTCATCACAGTGAGGAGCCATAAGATCAGCTGGTGTCAGATTCACATTGTCAAAGACATTCCCTCAAATCCTGTAGTACCTTCCAATTTCATCAGTACAGGATGAGTACTTCATCCCTGAATCTTCATGAGTACCATGTTTTCTGATTTAATTATGTTCAGCAAGTGTAGCACAACTTAATCTGGTTACATTTAACATGAATAATTTGCTTTAGTGTGCATTTCTTTGTTAAAAAGGCCATGTTTCAATATCTATTGCTACATAGCAAACTACTCCAAAACTTAGTGGCTCAAAACAATGGTTGTATTATATTTCACAATTTGGTGGCTGAGAGATCTAGTTAGGGACAGTCTGGGTGATTCTTCTACTTGGCCTAATATAGACTGTAGTTCTTAGCCTCCAGATGGAGTGGTCGGAAAGTTTAAGATGGCTACCCATTCATTTCTGGCACTTGGGAGGAGATGACTAGAAGTCAGGGCTTAGCTGGGACTGACAAGCAGAGCTCCTTTATATGGTCTCTCCGGCATGATGATCTTAGGGTAATTGTTCTAGATTTTGAAATCTGTGAACAGTGGTTTTCCTATATCTTATTAGTTAAGCAAATCACAATGGCTGGTCTAGATTCAAGGGCAATTTCAATGAGAATAGCAAAGAATTAGAGGCTATCATTAACCACAGGGTGATATTTTTTCCCTAATTGTTTTCTTCTTTTTCCCTAATTGTTTACCTGCTCAATAATATCCTATATTGGAATTTGAAAGAATAATAAAGATATAAGTAGAGCATTAACATGGTTTCATGAAAATAAGAAAAGAAATTTATAACTTGCATAAATCTACTAAATGTACTTAACATTGAAAAATCAGAATTTCTTTAATAGACTTAAAGTCACTAACTTAGAGTTATATTAAATATATTACATATAGTTTTATATCCTCATCCTTCATCGTATTATTTATTTATTCATTTATTATTCTGTTCCTTTAGTAAGATGATAAAAAACAGACATCAAATTTCCATTAGCAACTTTAGGCATAATCATCCTAAATAAATACTACAGAAAAACTGGCATTGAAGACAGTAGATATGCAAGCCACTTACCTCCTTGCCTTCAGTGTTGATTTCTGTCCTGTGTTCTTTTATGTGTTGTAGGTTTCTGATACCTCACAGATTACCTTTCCAAGTTTTTATTGCCAGCCATATTTTAGTTAGATCTTGTCAGTGAGAGGTCCTGGAAAGGGAATGAAAAAATGAAGAAGAGAGAAAGTGTGACTCACTTCTCCTTTCCAGCTTCTGGGCCTCCTTCCACAACAACATGAAGCTATGGATGCCTGCATCCTCGGGCACTGTTCCCTGATTCCAGCCCCTGTCCAGTGGCAGTCCCCTAGGCTATACCAGCACCTGTAAGCAGAGACCCATTGATAGCACCAACTCCTACAGAGCAGCACCTCCTCATCAGTTCCAACGCCAGCTACATAGGGCCAGGTTGCATTTCCAGACTGCTGCAAAACACACTTCATCCCAGCTCTCCAAGCACCTATTGCTTGGCACCCATCCATGCTCCCCAAACTAACATGGGTATGCCCTCCTGTGTTTCCAGGACCTCCTGAGACACCTCAGAAGTGCAAGTAGGCCCATGGGTTCTACAACCTCCTCTTCCCTTTTGTTTCTCTGGCCCTGGGGATAGTAACTGCTTCCTGCAGGTGTTAATAGCTGGGTTATTTCACATTCTGCTGTTTGCTCTTTCAGCCTCTAAACATTTTGTAAATAGTCCCCTCTGCTTGAAATGCCTCATGTGGATTCTACTTTCCTTACTGGACTCGGAGTGATAGAGTAGGTGCTATGTTACTGCTAGTCTTTTGCAGATATGAGTAAAATGTCCACTAAGAAAAAATGCTTAGATTAGTGCAAGTAGTGTGACAGAATGGTGATTATATCAGCAAGCCATTTATAAAATACTGGTGCTTTGTTTCTGTGTTTTTAATATCTTCCCTTGTTTATATGCTCTGTGTACATAGTAACAATTGTGTCTCACAAAGAAAGACTGTATTTTTACAAAACAGAAAGCAAACATTCTGGGAGTGATACTTATGTTCCTTTTCAATGTCAAGTTGCATTTTATAACAGCTGAAGTCACAGGAATATGTCCACTGATTATTCTGTCATTAACAGTTCACAGGCAGGCTTTCGAAAATGAAAAAGTGGGCTGTTATTAGGAAAAGAGCTTGTGATGAAAACCTTTCCATTTTTTTTGGTTTGACAAAAACTAACCAATTTTGGCTTTGTTGCCATTTTAAAGCCATGAACTGCTCCAGAATTTTTATGTTTTAGGATTATCTCTGCAGGCTGTGGGAACTGAAAAAGCCAATGCTAATTCTGTTTTGAACAAGAATCCTCAAAGAGAAATGTTTATTTGCTATGCCTTGGCTCATATATTCATTTGCCAGTTCCACTAAATTTATATTGAGAAAGTTTTTCATTTAATGTCAAGATTCAATAACAATTTATTAATTAATTTGTGGTTATTAGATATCATACAAATGCTAAAAAATAAATGATTAGGATCAAATGTCTTGAAAAAATAAAGCTAAGAGGAAAACTGTTCAAAATTAAACATTTATTTTGCCATGATTGCAATTATCTTTGATATTCAGCATATAGAAATGGCATTAGTGACTATCACAAAGGTAATAGGTACGGTGTTACGTCACAGAGATTGGAGTAAAGAAAACTAGAAATCAGTGAAATATACTTCACTGGATAGCTTTCCATTGTGGACTGAATGGTTATGTCTCTCCAAAATGTTGAATCCTTAATTCCACTGTGACAGAATTAGGAGGTGAAGCCTTTGAGAAGTGATGAGGTCATGAAGGTGGGGCCCTCATGAATAGGATTAGTGCCCTTATAAGAAGAGGACACAGAGTTTTCCACTATATGAAAACATAGCAAGAAGACAACAATCTGTAAACAAGGAAGAGGGCCCTCACCAAGAACCTCACCCACCTGACACCCTGATCTTGGACTTTAAATTTCCAGAATGGTGAGAAAAAATGTTTAAGCCTTTCAGTTTAAGGTGTTTTGTTACAGAAGCCCAAGCTAAGTCTTTCTTTTACTCTCTCTCTCTCTTTTTTCTCTCTCTGTGTATGTGTGTGTGTGTGTGTGTGTGTGTGTGTGTGTGTGTGTGTGTGTGTATGTCTGTCTGTCTGTCTCTGTCTCTTTTCCCCATTTTTTCTCCTGCTCCTACTCTGGCCTAGAACTAAGAGATGGTGGAATTTAAATATGTTACTTCTTGGTTATGCTTTCCAGAGCTTTCACACTGTTGCTGGCATTTCTTTCGAGAAAGCCATTCAGGCAAACTATGTATATATCACATTTGAACTAGATTTGCAAATCACCTAGGAAATCTTTACAAACCTCCATTGATTTGCCACAATGACTTTTATTCTATTAATGTAATTTGTTTCTTTCTGAGTTTTCAAGGGGAAATGAAATTTATGCAACAGTCCCTCCACAATTATTTATTGAGCAACTACTATGTGCTAGAAACTGTTCTAAGCTCTGGGGATACAAGAGTGAACAAAACAAATAAATAAACAAATTGTCACTCTTTTGGTGCTTGCATTCTAGTATGGTGAGATAGGACATAAAATAAATAAATCAAACATATAGTATATTATATTTTGTGAGTAACATGAAGAAAAATAAGGCAGAGAAGTGCAACAAGAAGTGTATATTATTTTTTTAAAAAATAAGGAGGCCAGGAAAGTCCTCATAAGTAAGGCAATATTTTAGCAAATACCTAAAGATGATGAGGAAGTCATCATACATATCAGGGGAAAGAGTGTTTTTGGCAGAGAAGCCAGCAAGTATAAAGGCCCTAAGGCAAGAACATGCCTGCTATGTTCAAGGAATGAAAGGTAAGGGAGTGTGGCTAGAGTCTACGTGAGATGATCTCAGATGAATTCACACAAGAAATAAGGCCAGATGTTAAAGAATAAAGCCATATAGGCTGTGTAACTTTAGCTTTTGCTTGATTGAGAAAGGAAGCTATTACAAGATTTTGAACAGACAAGTGATATGACCCAAGTAATATAATCTGACTGTTTTAAGGAGGAGACAGTGATAAACTGCCTCGCATGATGATAGGTCAAGCATGTTGGGGAATGAGAGTTTACCAGTGACTTTGGCAACAGAATGTCAGAGGTGACCTTGATAAAAGCACTTTTGGTAGAGTGGAGAATGGGTGAAAATTAATAGAAGGTGTTAGAGAGAGAGAAGAAAAATATTTGTGGATAAAGAGAGAAAGTACTTTGCGTGTGTGTGCCTGTTTTTGCTGTAAAGGGAAGGGGTGGGAACTGGAGAAGGAAGAAAGGAGGAAAGGCAAAGACAGGTTTGTTTTACTTTTCTTTAAAGATGTAAAAAGCATCATGATGTTTTATGCTTATAGAAAAGGTGCAATAGAGGAAAATACACTTGTAATGCTAGAGAGATGGAAGAGAGTTTTTACAACTTCTTTGAGTCAATGAGCAGGAATGGACATGCTAGTCCTGTTCAGAGGTGAGACTTGGCTGATAGCATGGGCAGCTCACCCACAGTAATGAGAAAGAAATCCAAGCAAAGGGGTTCAAATACAGGAAGTCAAAAGAATGTTTTGTTAGAACTAGGTTGAAGTTCTCTGATATAGTTTGGCTCTGCGTCCCCACCGAAATCTCACCTTGAATTGGAATAATCCTCACGTGTCAAGGGTGGAACCAGGTGGAGATAATTGAATCATGGGGATGGTTTTTTCCTGTGTTCTTCTTGCGATAGTGAGTGAGTTGTCAGGAGATCTTGTGGTTTTATAAGGGGCTTTTCTCCTTTTTGCTCGGCACTTCTCCTTACTGCCATCATGTGAAGGATGTGTTTGCTTCCCCTTCCACCATGATTGTAAGTTTCCCGAGGCCTCCCCAGCCATGCAGAACTGTGAGTCAATTAAACCTCTTCCCTTTATAAATTACCCAGTCTCAGGCAGTTCTTTATAGCAGGGTGAGAATGGACTAATTCATTCTCTCTGATAGTTTTTTCCTCTTAACTAAAATATGAAGCAAGGTCACCAGGGGCAAATGACAACAGAGAAGGGTGTTGGAGATTCCACAAGAAGGGAGAGGGAGATGTATGTACCAGAAACATAAAGTCGCATTGCCTGGCAGCATGAAGAGCCCAGCTGGCGTTAACAACCCCAAATTGAAAGCAAGTCTGATCAGTAGGATTGTGTGCTTTCCTTCAGTTCCAAGAAGCTTCTGGGTTACAATAATTGGGCAGAGTGTTCAATTTCACCAAGGTCTTAACCGTAGTTCCATTAGCTAGTCAAAGAAACTAGTAGAGTGTTTAGGGAGTAAAGGGGCGTGCACCAAGGTCACTCTGATTGTCCTTGGAGTTTAAGCTGTGGGAAGAGGGAGAAGGCTTGTGGGAAAGGCAGGCAAAGGAAAGAAGGTTATCAGATTGATAGGTATAGTGAAAGGATTGTTAGAATCAAAGGATTGCCATGAAATATTAATTCATATTAGAGTTTACCACAATTTTAAGAATTTTTTTGTTCCTGTTGTGGTTTCTTCTTCACTCTGTTTTTCATTAAATGTATTCCTATCCCTCTTTAATTAAAACTAGTTACAATTTTATTACTATAGTCCTCTCTATGTAAAATAATATCTTAATATAAAATAATGTATGCTCATTAAAAATTAGAAAATACAGAAAAGTAAAACAAAATTAGTATGGTCTTACCATTTACATGTGTTTACAGGTACTGGCAATAATTTTGAATGCAGTTGCTTCTTCACTTATAAGTGGGTTACATCCCAATAAGTCCACTGTAAATTCAAAAAACTGTGAGTTGAACCACTGTAAGTTAGGGACTTCCTTTATGTCATTTCAGTCTTGTTTCTTTTCATCTGATTTTATAAAACATGATAGTAATTATTCTATGTATTTTGTTTTGTACCATGTCTTAAGTTATTTCTTACTATACTCTCCTAAGCATATGTTATGCTGTTACTTTCATCAAGATTATTTTTAATGACTGTGTAATATTCCAATGAAGGATGTTTTATAATAAATTTTGTCTACATTACAGGTTATTTATACTAATTTGTTTGGGTATTAAAATTGTGTAGAGATTAACATCTTTATATTTAGCTTTTCAAAAAGTGTTATTTATATTCCCTAAGGAGTCTTTTATAAGTTCATTCTTCCTTTTTTTTCAAACAGACCAATTCAGGTTCCTCAAACTAATTCCTTAGACATTGTTGTTATTTATATAAATTGTCACAGTTTCCACATAGTATTTTAATAATTATTCCAGTGGATTTAACTATAATAGACTAATTTTCCATTTTTAATATGTTTGGCTCTCATTTATTTATTTTATTATTTTACCTTTTCAATATTATGCTGCATTTTTTATGGTGCCCTATTATGACCAAAGCCATAAATTCACACAGCCTTATTATTGTTTTGGTGATTATAACAATACTGTAATTTTTAATTACTTAGTATGAGTTAGTAAATATATTATTGGACCAATTTTTCTGTTGAAAGTATCCAATCCTATTTAGAATGTTGTTGGTCGTAAATACTTCATATTACTTATATTAGAAAACCTGGAAAGTGTCCCAGTTGGCAGGTCCCTTTCACCTCATAACAATCAAAGATGATTTTAGATTATAAGAGGTTATGGAAAGGTAACAGGAGGAAGTAAGGAAGAAAAACAACTTGTGCAGCCAAGAAGCTAGGCTTTACTGAACTGGAACTCTATTGTAAATGTAATGGTAGCTCTGTCCATTCGGCTGTAATTCTGTAGTTATTCCTTCAGAAGAGCTACTCAAGGCTTTCTACATTAGGGTCCAAGGACATTCGCCATTTGCGACTTTGTGTGTAGTCAAAAGTGTAGTCATTGAGAATGTGGACCCTGGGGCAAGAATCTTGGGATTTTTCTCTTGTCTTCTTTACTTCCTACTGGTATGATGTTGGGTAGGTTAATTAATCTCTATGTATCTCAGTCTCCCCAACCGCAAAATGTAGACAATAATGTTAACTATTGCACAGCATTACTGTGAGGGTTAGAGGAGATAACAGATGCCATGCATTTAGAAGCCTGCCTGCACAAAGCATGACCAGTAATTGCTAGCTATTGTGAGTTTCTGAAGATTTAAGTTAACGTACGTTGGACAGTCTCTTCCTTAATTTTGCCAGATTTCTTATGTTTTCAATTTCTTTATTTTCTCATATCTTATCTTATTGGTAATGGTTTTAAAATATTAAAAGTAATTGATTTCACTTTGTTCTCTATTTTTATCCTCCTCCCTTTATAAAAAAGCAGAAAATTTTAAAATCTGTTTAAAGAAAATCTTTTTTTTTTTTTTTTTTTAAATAAACTTTGTAAGCACCATCTCATTTTTAGCTTGGGCATCCAACCCAATCCCAAGAGTTTTCCTTATTTCTTGTCTCTTTTCTATGATTACATGTCAATTTCATTCAGTTGCTGCCTCCTTGGTTTAGGTAATTGTAATGCCAATTTTTGATGTTGTTTGAATACCAGAAGATAGATTTTGCAAGAATAAATATCTCAAATATTCTTTTAAAAGCTTCCAAAGGAGAAATGGCTGGGATATTGATAGAATTTGAAAGAGCAATCTTTCTTATGAGTTCTTATGATAGCAAAGTGTAAGCCTCTGTTCAAATAACAAATAACAATTTTGGGAAGAATTCAGGCTTAGTTTTTCTACCTCTTAGAGAGAACTGGTACTATTTATTCTTCACAGTCTTACCAGGAGATTGAAAAGTAATGGCATGTGTTCTACCCTCACGATTAAAGAGGAAAAGTTCTCTGTGAATCATAATCAAAGAATCTTTGACCTGAAGTAAGTTCAAGTTGAGAATATTCTCATCTCTAAGACTTAGTATAATAATATTTAAATTGCATACCTTTATGATAAAATCAATTATAATATACCTTTAAAGAAAATAAGAAATAATATGAAATATTATAAAAGACGTTTCTTCCAGTTTCCTTTTGAATAACCTTTCCTTGGGAAAAGTTATGTCATTTCTTTCAAATGTTTCATCAATATTGCTGGAAAATGGTGCTCCTACACAAAGAAAAATTTTTCTAGTTAAGAGTAAAGAATGTTGTTTAATCAGTGAAAATATTTCAGCAGACAAAAGGTAAACATTTCTAACATACAAGGAGCTGAATTATATTTTTCTCCCTCTGTGTATCATTCTCCTGAACAGATACCCAAGAAATAGCATGAGTATAATTATACAGATATAAATGCAAGAAATTTATTAGATGGGTTGAAAGTTTATAACAATTCTTTACTGCTTGCTTCTATTTTTTAGTGAAGTAGTTAGCCAAGAGTTTATTTGATAATGAGAAAGAAAAATGGAGTTTTGCAAGTTTGAAATAAGAGTAGAAGATATGAGAAAATTGTTTCAGAGATGGGAGGGTGAGTTAGGTAGAAGGATATAAGATTTGGTGTATTCTTTGTTGGGCACAGTTGAGATTGCTGCTCATGTTTAAATCCAACAAATTTCAGCAAAAGGTAGTGGGTTAGATGTTGTTAATCTTGGGGTTTCTCAGATGAGTATGACTGAATAAAAGTGCTCTCGGGACACTGCTCGGGTGATGGGTGCACTAAAATCTCAGAATTCACCACTATATAATTCATCCATGTAAAAAAACCACTTGTACTTCAAAAGCTATTGAAATAATTTTTTTTAAGTGTGTTTGAGAGTTAAGAGCAAATGACTACAGTGTTAGAACTTAAAATCTAAATAGATGAAGGAAGCCAAGAAGGACCCAATGAAGTGAGGAATAATCCTTAAAAGTTAGAATCAGGGCCCAGGTGTGGTGGCTCATGCCTGTAATCCCAGCACTTTGGGAGGCTGAGGTGGATGAATTACCTGCGTTCAAGAGTTTGATACCAGCCTGGCCAACACGGTGAAACCCCGTCTTTACCAAAAATACAAAAATTAGCTGGGCATGGTGGCGGGCGCCTGTAATCCCAGTTACTTGGGAAGCTGAGGCAGGAGAATCGCTTGAACCCGGGAAGGGACGCTGCAGTGAGGTGAGATCATGCCACTGCACTCCAGCCTGGGCAACAGAGTGAGACTCTCCCTCAAGAAAAAAAAAAAAAAGTTAGAATCAGGTATTGAAGGACCCTGACTTGAATAACTGTTGGAATTAGGATATTACAGGGAAAGAAGCGAAAGCAAGAAAAATACGTTGTGGAGAATTTCTCCTTCTGATGAATGTTAAAGCATCTCGTTGCATTAGATTCCATTTCTACAAAACAAATTACCATTTAAACTTAGAGATTTAAGGCAATAACCATCCATTAGTTCACAGTTTTGCAAGTCAGAAGTCTGGTACAATGAAGCTTGGCCCTCTGCTGAAGGTATCACAAGGCCAAAATCAAGGTGTCGTTTGAACTGAATTCTCCTATGGAGGCTCTGGGGAAAAATCTGCTTCTAAGATTGTTTTTGTTAGTGGAAAGAATTAGTTTCTTGCAGCTGTAGGACTGAAGTCCCTGTTTTCTTGCCGGCTACAGCCAGGGGCCACTCTCAGCTCTTAGAGGCTGCTCATATCCCTCAGTCTTCAGTCCAGCAATGGTTTGTCAAATTCTTCTCATGCTTTTAATCTCTGAATTCCTCTTCTGCAACGAGCTAGAGAAGATTCTGCTTTTAAAGGGCCTACTTGATTAAGTAGGGTACATCCACCATAAATTCCCTTTTGCCATACAATGTAACGTAATCATGGATGAGGCATCTTATCATAATAGCAGATTCAACCCACATTCACAGGAGGGGATTGACAAGGTTGAGAGTCACTGGGGGTGATCTTAGAACTCAGGCTACCCCACTAGTCAAATTCAATTAAGTTCTATTTAAATGTTTCATTTGAAAGATTGATATATTTATAGAATAAGAATTTTCTACTGTTTAATTTGTTTTTACATAAGATTTCCCATTAGTTTTTGTAAATAATGTGTATTGTAGATATTGCTGCTATTGTTAATGGGATTTTTTTTCATTACATTGTCTATTCTGTGAAAGGGCCATATAGGTAAAGTGACTTCCATGTGTCAAAGGAGCCCAGAAACCAAAGAATGAGGAAGACAAATCGAGGTTGTTGGTATTGGGTGTTTTATGGGGGGGAACTTACAAACAGAAGCATGGTCTTGGGTGGTAGCAAGACAGGCAACTCTTTGCACTGTTTCTTCCCAGGCCCAGGGCTTATATACAGTAGGAAAGGGTATATATGGTCCAGCAAGACAATTAAAGGCAACCCTTCAGAATAGGCAAGAATGCGATGTGCATCATATCCTGTAATTTGTGCAATAATATTAAGGTTGACATGTTCTTACACTAAGAAGAGCAAATAGGAATCAGGAGGCATTCATGGGACTGGGGCTAATCAGAAGTCAACATGGTGGGTTAGCAGCCATAATGGAGTCACTTTTGTCTCCACATTATCAAATTGATTTATCACTCATTTTATTATTATTATTATTATTATTATACTTTAAGTTTTAGGGTACATGTGTACAACGTGCATGTTTGTTATGTACGTATACATGTGCCATGTTGGTGTGCTGTACCCATTAACTTGTCATTTAGCATTAGGTATATCTCCTAATGCTATCTGTCCCCTCCCCCCACCCCACAACAGTCCCTGGTGTGTGATGTTCCCCTTCCTGTGTCCATGTGTTCTCATTGTTCAATTCTCACCTATGAGTGAGAACATGCCGTGTTTGGTTTTTTGTCCTTGCGATAGTTTGCTGAGAATGATGGTTTCCAGCTTCATTCATGTCCCTATAAAGGACATGAACTCATCATTTTTTATGGCTGCATAGTATTCCATGGTGTATATGTGCCACATTTTCTTAATCTAGTCTATCACTAATTTTTATTATTCATCTTTTATTTGACCTCCTAGACTTCTCGTTAGTTCTAATAATCTTTCAGTTGTTCTCTTGAATTGGTTAGGAGTATCATCATACAGTCTATAAATAATAATTTTTCTCTCTCTTTTGAAAGTTCTATGTTTTAATTTATTTTTATTGTTTCATTGCATTGGTTATGAGCCCTTTGGTGACTGTGAAGGAAATTAACAGTAATATGGAATCTCATTATATTGTACCTCTTAAAATGCAAATGTTTTTAATATTTTATCATTAATTATGGTATAAGAGAAAGGTTTATGGCAAATACTCTTTACCAGATAAAAATTTTCATCTATTTCTAGGTTGTTGGCATATTTTTGTGATATTCAATATTGAATTTTAGCAAATGATTTTTTAGAATGCATTGAGATAATCATAGTTTTTACATATTAAATTAATACAATGATTGCATGAATATATTATCAAATGCTTAAGCAGTCATTTGTTCCTGGGAAACCTAACTTCGTTAATATGTATTATTCATTTAATACACTTATAAGTTTTATTTGTTAATATTTTATGTACAATATTTAATCTAATATTCAGTGGAATTTCACTACAATATTTTATACTGTAACTGTCCTTTCTATCAATATAATGCTTGTTACAAAGATTCCATTTTTCTTTGTAATACATATTATTTATATAATGTAAGATTTTTATCACTAAAAGTTTTGTTAGAACCTGATATGGAATCAAATTGTCCAGGTCATTTTTAGAACATAGTTTTAGCTGGCATTCCTATTTCTTTCATGTTTATTTGTACACTGAGAATTTTTACTTTATAAGTAAATGTTAATTATACACACACACACACCACACACATACATACTTAGAACAGTTTTTAGTATCGCCATTCAAATTTATTAGCTTAAAGTCACATTTATGCTTTTTCAAAATCATGTATTGTTCTTAGAATCTGTAGTTATATTCTTCTTCGATTTTGTTTTAGTTTCCTGTTTTCTATACATATTTCATAAACATTTGCCAATTTATATTTGCCTTCTTAATGAATCATACTTTGGAATTATTATTATTATTATTGTTATTTGAGATGCAGTCTCATCCTGTCACCCAGGCTGGAGTGCAGTGGTGAAATCTCACCTCACTGAAACCTCTGCTTCTCGGATTCAAGTGATTTTTCTGTCTCAGCCTCCTGAGTAACTGGGATTACAGACATGCACCACCACACCCAGCTAATTTTTAAAAATTTTTAGTAGAGATGGGGTTTCACCATGTTGACCTGGCTGGTCTCAAACTCCTGACCTCAAGTGATCCACCCACCTTGTTCTCCCAAAGTGCTGGGATTACAGGCGTGGCCACTGCACCCAGGCACACTTTGGAATTATTAATCAATTAAACTGCTAGTTTTATGTACAATATTTCTATTTTGCTATTTATATGCTTTGCTAATTTAAGCCCATGCATTTTTTAAATTTTATTTTATTTATTTTATTTTTTTTAGTTGGAGTCTCACTTTGTCGCCAGGCTGAAGTGCAGTGGCGTGATCTCGGCTCACTGCAACCTCCTCCTCCCGGGTTCAAGCAATTCTCCTGCCTCAGCCTCCCGAGAAGCTGGGACTACAGGCACGTGCCACCACGCCCGGCTAATTTTTGTGTTTTTAGTAGAGACAGGGTTTCACCATGTTGGCCAGGATGGTCTCAATCTCTTGACCTCGTGATCTGCCCACCTCGGCCTCCCAAAGTGCTGGGATTACAGGCATGAGACACCACGCCTGGCCATGGCCTATACATTTTTGAACATACTTTCTATCATTATCTGAATTGAATAAGTATATTCTCTCCTGAACAAGGCAAGAATTTTACTTTTTAATTAAAAAATTTAGCAGAATTTTGATCAAGATGATCAACTTCAGGTTTTGACACTCTTTTATCTCTCCTAAAAATATCAACAAACAGCTCATAGTAAAATAGAAAAAAATGTCTGGGCCCCAAAGCAAAGTTGACAATTCATAGAGCAGAATTGGAGCAGAAATACAGTGTGATAAGGTGATTGAATCCACAGACCTACCACACTTTGTGTGTGAAAGCAAGAGTGGGAGCTGAATTTTGGCTTTAGTAAGTAGATTGAGTCTTAACAGATCTTTGTTTGAGACAGAAGACCAGAATCTTATTTGTTGGTTGAAACCACTGGTTGATGTCAGCTACCCTTAACCCTCAAATCATGGAAGCCTTTTGAAAGAAAAAAAAAACAACAAAAAAAAAACAACAAAAAAAAAACGACTCCTGCTGGCTTCCGTTTGGGGCTTCAGATATTAACAAGAAGCAGCCTAGGAAATGGAAAATACTCAGAAACAGCCTCCAATCAGGAACTGAACTAACTGTTCACCAGGCTTTTTGCATGGATCTGCAATATATCGAATACCAACATGGGACAGAAGCAATACCATTTAGTGACCTGAGAAGCCAAGTGGAGGCAACCGAAATCCACTAGACAGAGAGAAGAGAGCGCAGAATGAGGAGAGAAACCAAACAGACAAAATACCTTCTAATTAACATGACCTTGGAAACCAAAATTCTGAAACATTTGAAGAAATAGAATGCTGAGTAATATATCTAACACAGCCATAATTATTAAGTGGACTTAATCAAAATGAATTAATTATATAAAATAATCTGAAAAAAGTCAGATTTTAAATGATGGATTTTTTTTTCTGTAAGATAGCAAGACCTTATTCAAACGACAAATGGAAAAGAAAAAGCACTAATCAGAATATTTAGAATTGACAAATGTAGTCATAGTAATGGAAACCTAATATATAGAAAAAGAAAACCTCAACAAATTGGACATTAGCACTGATTTATTTGTTGAGAGCACAGCACGAAGCAAAAGAAGATAAAAGTTCATAAAAGTCAATAAATATGAAGAAAAGAGTATTCATTTCATCAGAGTTCCAGAAAAAAAAATCCAGAGAAACTAGGATAGAGAAAATCGTTGAATGTTTTTCAGTATTGAAGAAAGGTGTGAGTTCTCAGCATGATAAGAAAGGTAAATCTGGGCTGGGCATGGTGGCTCACGTCTGTAATCTCAACACTTTGGGAGGCCAAGGTGGGAGGATCATCTGAGGTTAGGAGTTCGAGACCAACCTGACCAACATGGAGAAACCACGTCTACTAAAAATACAAAATTAGCCAGGCGTGGTGGTGCATGCCTGTAATCCCAGCTACTCAGGAAGGCTGAGGCAGAAGAATCGCTTGAACCCGGGAAACGGAGGTTGCGGTGAGCCGAGATCGCGCCTTTGCACTCCTGCCTGGGCAACAAGAGCGAAACTCCATCTCAAAAAAAAAAAGGTAAATCTGCATAGGTGTACTCCATAGTGAAACTAAAGACTCTCAAGAATTTAGGAAGTTCTTTAAAATTTAACAGAAAGATAAAAAACTGCCTACAAAAGAACACCAACCAGACTGTTGAAGCTGTCTCATCAACACTAATACATGCCAAAAGATAATGAAATAATGTCTTCAAAATGTTGAAGGTATACAACTGTAAATCTTGTTAATTCAGGACAAAAGCATAGAACATAAGAATAATGATGACCACAGAATTGTATAAAATATAGGCATAAATTTAATCAATTATTCTCTGGGGTGTATGTGTGTATGTGTGTATGTGTGTGTGTGTGTGAGAAATAAGATTAACATTC
This sequence comes from Pongo pygmaeus, assembly GCF_028885625.2. Taxonomy (NCBI): domain Eukaryota; kingdom Metazoa; phylum Chordata; class Mammalia; order Primates; family Hominidae; genus Pongo; species Pongo pygmaeus. The sequence goes on from NC_072379.2 coordinate 66,524,411, forward strand.
TGGGCAACAATAATAGTGTGAAATTTTTCAATAAGCAGATATTTTTATGATCATTTTTTGTTTTAGAGTATTAGTAAGAAACATAAAATAAATTTATACATTCTTACGAATATTTATAAGTAAGTAGGTAAACTGAGATCTTAAAACTTACCACAAAATGTATAGAGTTTAAAAACCTCGAATTGGGAACAAGAGGAGCTATTGAACATTTTATTCATCTAATAGAAGGAGGAAATAAATAAAAGCAAAAAAGTAAACACAAAATAAGGTAATGGAGATAAATTTAAGAATCATATTTTTAAATGATTTTAAAGGGATGGAACTCAACTATTTAAAGGTGAAGACTGCCAGTCAGTGTGAATTGTTTAAAAAAGTCCAACAAAATTTGGGGCTGGACAACCAGTCAAATGGTTGAAATAAGAAGTTCAGAAAAAATATGTCAGGTAAATACTTTATTTCATTGGATTTAAGACTTCCCCCATAAGATGCATTATTATTTTATATAATACCAAAAAAAACAAAGGCAGCTAAATCCTGAAATTAATTGCATATGCATCATGATTTCAGAGATATTAAACTGTGAAAAAAATGTGTGTTAAAATGGTAAAGCACAATAATCAAAATAAAGTTGGTATAGCAATATTAATATCACATAAAATATAAATTAGAACAAAAAAGCACTTATAGGGATAAAGAGAAACACCAGAGAAAAATAAAGAAAAAATCCTAAGAAAATATAACCTTCACATACTTACATGGATTAACAGCAAAGCCCTGAACTATTTAATATAGGAAGCACAAACTGACTGAATTACAAGAGACTGAGACAATTTCAAAATCATGGTGGGAAATTTTATCACATCAACAGAAACTTAAAAATTAAACAGGTATAAAATAATTATAAGAATAGAGTGTATTTGAACAGCATAGTTTAAAAAGTTGATATAATTAGATACAAAGAGACAAATTTCAGACCAAATGTTATCATTTGTTATTTAATTTCAGATATTCTGTGCCTGTGTATTTCCAGTTTTTTGACTTTTTATTTTAAACTAATCATAGAGTCCCAGGAATTTGGAAAGATAGTACAAAATCCTATATACCTTCCATCTAGTTCCCCTAAAGGGACCATCTTACATAACTGTAGCACAATATCAAAAACAGGAAATTGACGCTGATACATACAAGGTGTGTATGTATAGTTCTTTGACATTTTATCACTTGTGTAGATTTGTGTAACTGCCAGTGCTATTAAGATACAAAACCACTTCGTCACTACAAAGATCTCCCTTGCGGTACCCCTTTATAGTTATATCCACTCCTCTTCCCTTCACCATCCCTTTTCTCTGGCACCACTAATCTGCTCGCCATCGCTACAATTTTATCATTTAGAGTATGTCATGTAAATGAAATCATACCTTATGCAACTGGCTTGTTTCACACAGCATAATGCCTGAGATGTATCTAAGTTGTTGCATGTGTTAATAGTTTCTTTCATTTTATGGTTGAGTAATGTTTCATGGTATGAATATAACACAGTTCTTTAAATCATTTACTCACTGAAGGACATTTTGGTTGTTTCCAGTTTGGGGCTATTAAATACAAAGCTGCTATAAACAATTGTGCAAATACATTTCTATGAAAATAAGTTTTCATTTCTCTGGGATAAACATCCAGGGTGATTGCTGGGCGCATGGCAAGTTTATGTTAAATTTTTAAAAGACATTGCATAAGGCTATTCTTTTAAATTAACTATTATTTTATCCCTATTTTCAAAGAACTGAGAAACATGATGATTAGTAATCCAGGCTTTGAAAACAATAGACTTGATCAATTCAATAGGGGTTGAATCTGGCACTGCCATCATCAACAGTGAGACTTGACAGATTAATTAACCCTGCTACAGTTCTATGCCATTTTATCTCATGTATAGACTTCTCTATCTTTTCTTTTTACGAGTTTTATTGAGGTATAATTGATGAAGATTGTATATATTTAAGATGTGCAACATGATGTTTTATGTATATGTTGTAAAATGAAATTAAATTATAATCTGACCATAAAACAATAGTCTATTCAGAAACCTAAAAATATACTCTATTAATAAGTTTTGAGAGAACATTTGTTGTACTTAGTAATTTTTTTACAGTTTACAAATCGCTATCATCTTTAATATCTGACTTGATTTCCACACCTGCCCTATGAGATGGGCACCACAGCATAAACAGAGGCTCAAGAGGTGGAATAATACCGAAGAATATCGAAGAGGTCAGTTGTAGAACCCACTTCTAACACTGATCTCTGATTTTCAGTGTTGTCTTTTCTTTGTAGCCTACAATGGAAAGATTTTTATTATTGTTCCAGCTTTATATTTGCTATATTCCAAATAGTTCTAAGGAATTGATTTAAGCCTGCTCCAGCTTCACTGTCAGCAAACATATTAGCATTAGGTTTTATCATTGGGGCCAAGAGTCGTGTTAAAATGCTATTTGTTCATCCAAGTAAAGGATAAGAAGGAGAAATAGAAGAAAAGCCTGCTTTTAAGATTAAACACAGTGACAGTCTTCTGGTGAGAGGATGAAATGTTACCTAAAATTTTTCTTGGTTATTTACCAGTGCCAGAGCCACAAAACCCCCTAATATAGCAATATATAGCTATACATATATAGTTTCATGAACATATATGCGTATATGCAATTATATGAAAATGCTGATTTTGCAATATATTTGAAAATATATCAAGGGTTTTATATATATTAGATGCAGATATCTTTGAAAATAACCTATAAGTGTTTTTTATGTTCTATTGCTTGATCAATTTTTTAAATCTGCCTTTGTCTGTCGTATTTTAAAGTTGATGATCCATGAAAAAGAAGAGAAAAACCAAAACATTGATTAAATATATGTATATATTTTGTACATATTCACACACATTTATTTTATGATATTGGTGGTAACAAATTTCTTTTAATGGTTGTTGGAATAATGGATAGTTTGGAAAATAATGCTATAAATTTTGCATCATATACCAAAATAAAATATTGCCGGGTTAAAGAGTTCATCAAAAAAAGTTAAAGCCATAAGGAATCAGAAGCTAATATAAGTTAATATTCATTTTATCTCAGGGTAGATGATATCTTTCAAACCATAAATATAGAAACAGAGGCCAAGTCAGAAAAGATTTATAGATTTGACAACATAAAATTAGAATATGACATAAAATATCGTAAATAAAATAGAACTGAGAAGATACTGGGAGATGATATTTGGGATATGTGATATACAACATATAAAGGGTTGATATATTTAGTATTAGAATATTTTTCAAGTTCATCAACAGAAAACTGGGAAAATGGTAGTAAAGGATTTTGCAAAAGAAATACAAAATAACAAATACACATTTTTTTAATTTAAGGATGTAAATTGTTCTTGAAAGGCAAAGGGAAAAGAGTATTTAAATGAATGTTGATACCATGAATAGTCATACACAAATGTGAACATTATTTCGCATTCAGAGATACCCACACAGTACATACTTTTACTATATGCTTTATATTTTCCTTTTTGATAATATTTTATGTGAATAGGGAAATGCCATTTGAAATAATACACACAAAACAAAACATCAATAGTAGATTTTGGGGGTGAGAATTTTATTTTATTCTCATACTTTTCTTTATTAAAAAACTCTGCAAGCTCTATATGTTTGTATACCCACACAAGGCATTATACCATATAAAATATTTTATACCTTGCTTTTGCACATAACATTATAATATCTGCAATTTCCCATATAGTTATATTTTTATAACGTTGATTTCGCTGGGGCCATGAAATTTAGTTAACCATTTTAAAATTTCTTTCTCATACCTGAATTCAAACAGTAGATTCATTGTATTTGATCCTAGAAGTTTTAAAATGAACTTCGCACATTCCTTTCCCTGAAACATTTAAGTTTTGCCAGATGCTGATTGGGGAAAGCTTCCCAACACGATTCTTACAGATGAGCTGTCATCTTACTCACTGACAAATTCTGTCTCTTTTGTCTTTATACACATATTGCATTATCATTTAATTTTAATAATTACACCAATATTTATTCATAACTTATTCTAGAATTATGCTAAGTGCTGGGGTCCAAAGAGGAGTGAGAAAATCCCTGTGATTCAGGCAACCTCAGATCATCAGGAAGTCACACTTAAGTGCTAAATGTTGTTGTCTGTTCATCCAACTAACCATCCATGAACTTACCCACTTCTTTGAAACCATACACCCAAACCAATTTTTATGAATCAAATCTGAATCTATATATGCAAAGGCAGGCAGTTATCTATGTTATAAACATACTCATGTGACGCAACTGCTCTTCAAAAGACAGGAGAGTTCCTTTAGCTTCACTTTCAGAGCTAGTTTCCCCATCATACCCAAGAGCATCAACCTCAGTGACCCCAGCCAGTACTAAAACAGGTTAATGGCACCATCATTTAAATGAATTTATTACATTTTAGAGACTACTGGTTAGTTGGGCCAAGATGGTATGTGGCTAGGACCCAAGATCAGATTGTCCATTAGCATAATAGGTTTGAAGCAGATAATGCTAGGCAAACACACAATTTTATGAGTGGCTGAGCTCACACTCTATTTGCAATGCACTTTTTGCATAAGCTAGAGGCAGAACAAGGACTTATGCCAAAGGCAATCTTTACATCACCTTACTATCCAGTGTCACTATCTAGATCTTACAATTCAAAGGGAAAGAAAAGACAAAGATATTGACCCCGACAATCACACTAAGGGAGGAAGAATTTGTCCCTAAAACCTGGAACAAAACTAATCTTTCCTATAATCATAAGGCTATACTAGAAAGGGCCATGCCCCAAGAAAGAGAGCTGTAAATTTTTCCCTTATCATAGTGAAATCCTATGTCTAGCACAGTGTCCCGAGACATGTTTGTGCCAGGGCAAGGATGGGCATCTTCAGCTGCCATATATTTTGTTATGTTTAATAATATGTTTTTATAAAACAAAGCAAAACTTGTATATTATCACCTCATAATTATGATTTGGTGGCTCTCAATTTATCTCCTAGAAGCTTTTTCTAAAAATAAATGAAGCCTGGGATCCATCTCGGATTTTTTGGATGATTTCTGGGCATCTGTATTTTTAAAAATAGCTCTGAAATTGATTTTGATGCAGAGGAATGGTTGAGAACCCCAATTTTATACTAAACTGTTTAGGGAAAATGATAAGGAGGTAGAAAGCAAGAACAGGACAAAACTCCTAAACAGCAGTCCAGGAAGACCCCAACCTGGCACCAGGTGGTGCTGTGGGGACAACTCTGAGGCCTTTTCCTGTCTCCCCAGCTAATCACAAGGAACCCACTAGCTTCCCTAGAGCAGCACAGGCTCTCAGCAAGCAGCTAGGCTCCTGATCTTGAGTATTCCACCTGCATTAAATAAAGGGGGGATGGAGGAGAAAGGAGAGGAAGAGCTCCTTCCTGGAGAGGTTCACTGTCACTTTGGGCGGTTAAGTGATGGGGTTCAACTTTTAGGTCGATCGAAAGAATTAAAAATGACAGTGATGGACAATTCTGCCTATTCTATTCTGAATGGTTTCTTTTGTATTTTATTTTGTATTTTATTCTGTTTCCGCTAGAATTTAACACCTGAAAGTAGAATAACAAAACATAATTAATTTAAACATGAAATTAAAGTCGTTCCTATATAGCTCAAATATATATGTATATATATGTGTATATATATTTATATATTTTATTTTCTTCCTCACAATGGTTTAAAATACTTTAAAAATCCATACAGATAGAAAAGAGATTTACATTGAATATTTTACATTCTTTATGTTGGACTATGTACTTATATACTAACATGTTCCTGTAACTGTGGTAACCGGCCATCCTGGTTTGCTCTGGACTGAGAGGTTTCGATTTTAAAACAGGGCAGTCCTGGGCAAACCCAGATCAATGGCAGCTCACCCTATTTGTAATCCGTATGTTCATTTGGGCAGCTCTGTTTTCCTTTTATTCCTGCTGTTAAGTTGGACTCAACACCTCTTATTTTACACTATAAATGTTTCCTGAATCAGTGAGTAACATAGATTTTTCTGAAGATTGTGTGGGAGAACTAGATATTAGGGTTGACAATGCATACCTCTCAGTATTTCCCTCAGAATATTCTCGTTAGTTGTGCCTTTTTATTTCGTATTTCCCTTTTAGGCTGCAATCACTTGTCCCAATCCTCAGTCTCCTCAGTTGGTTTCCTTTCTTACCCAGGGCAGTTTTCCTCTCTCTCAGCTTTTTCCTCCATACTTCTTGTAACTCACATCACTACTTGACACTGTGTTGAAATAAGTGAAATTTTGAAGATGTAATTGTCTCTGTGAGGCCAAGGTGGGCAGATCACCTGAGGTCGGGAGTTCGAGACCAGCTTGGCCAATATGGTGAAACCCCGTCTCTACTAAAAATACAAAAATTAGCTGGGCGTGATGATGGGCACCTGTAATCCCAGCTACATGGGAGGCTGAGGCAGAAGAATTGCTTGAACCTGGGAGGTGGAGGTTGCAGCAAGCTGAGATCACACCACTGCACTCCAACCTGGGCAACAGAGCGAGACTCCAACTCAAAAAAAAAAAAAAAAAGATAATAATTGTCTCTAAGAAAGAAAATAATCAGCCGGGCGTGGTGGCTCATGCCTGTAATTCCAGCACTTTGGGAGGCTGAGGCAGGCGGATCACGAGGTCAGGAGATTGAGACCATCCTGGCTAACACGGTGAAACCCCATCTCTACTAAAAATACAAAAAAAAATTAGCCAGGCGTGGTGGCAGGCTCCTGTAGTGCCAGCTACTCGGGAGGCTGAGGCAGGGAAATGGTGTGAACCCAGGAGGTGGAGCTTGCAGTGAGCCAAGATAGCGCCACTGCACTCCAGCCTGGGCGACAGAGCAAGACTCCTCCTCAAAAAAAAAATAGAAAATAAAATAATCTTCCAGTTTCTAGTAATCAGAAAGCAGTGGAGCATTAATAATAACAAAAAATATTTTTGTTCAGCTGAATCATATATATGTCTATATCAATATCCATCTTTCTCTATTAGCTGTCTATATTTCTGAATAGATATATGCACACATGTATGCACATCAGTATTTTCAAGTCAGTGCTTTGACAAAGAGTTCATACTGTTGCACACCGTTCTGTTTACAAAAATAACAAATAGAAACACTGCGATTCCCTGAAACTTTAAAAACTAGATGTAAACAATTGTTGAGAATTTAAGGGAAATTCCTGCTGTATGAATTGGATGGTGTGGTGTAATGAGTCTCTCTTTAATCTTGCCCATTCTACCAAATTTTATTCATAGGCTCTTTCTCATAGCAAACGTTAGTGCATAAACATTCTGTTTTCACTTAACAGTGACCAAAGATTCATGTTTATTCTCTTTCAAGTAGGTAGCCTTGTCAGATGATAGGCAAATGATTCACATCGTGTTTGAAGTTCAAACCAAGGAAAACTGTGGGTATGCACAAAATGTCAGAGTGTTTTTCTCTTGGCAAAGAATGCTGGGAATCTTACAATTAATTCCATACAGTAACAACTGAGAAAGTGTTGGCTAAAAATATTTGATTTTACTGCAAAAGTACTAATACAAATCTAATTTTAAATGATACAATAATTTTTACATTATCCCCTTCAGAGAGGTGAAAAGTATTGTTAAGTTTAATAATCTATTAAGCTAAAATGACAAACTTTCACAGTGTTTATTCTGTTTCCTCTTTTCCAATATTCTTTACATATCTTTGTCAGTAACCACTCATTACATTGGCTAAGAGCAACAGAATTGGCACAAAAGTGAAAAACAGAAGAATTATCATTTTAAGCAGCAACTGATGTTCATTGGGGATTTAAGTTATTTAATTTAATATTTACAACAATTTTTTTAAAAAGCTTTATTGAGATATATTTCACATATCATTGTAACCACTTTTTGAAGACAATATTTTATCCTCATTTTGTAGATTAGAAAATGGTGCTAAGACCAGTGAATTCATTTCTAAGCATTGGTCTGAAGTTATGTCTGTCTGTTTTCAAAGACTGCATTCTTTCTGTTGCACTCCAGTGCCTCTGCTGTGATGAGTCCAGTCACTCTTTTGGCAGGAATCATGGCAATGGTAAAATTTTCTATGAAGGTTGAAGAATAGGATACAGGGTCCCAAGACACAACTTGTAAGCTATCAGAGATTGGAGTCTCAAGCCGTCTGATTGAGATGAGAAGATTCTGGAATGGGCCCAGTTGGCAAAGTTATTTCTATATGCACTGGAATAATCAGGAAGGAGAGACCAGAGGAAAAGCAAGGGGTCCTCTTGTGCCACTTTTTTACAGTACTTCATTTGATCCTTATGAACAGCATGTGAGGTTATTATATGTTGATAGTAATACTAATTATTATCTATTTTATTTTCGTTTTTTACAGATGATAAGTAGAGTTCCAGAAATGTTTAGTAACTTTTCCAAGTTTGTACTAGAAGGACTGTAACCAGAGAATTCTAACTCCAAAGCCTATATTCTTTTTACTTTACAAAAAATGCATTTACAAAAATGCATTTACATAAAAGAAAGGAAAGACATTGCTGATTGATGACAACCAGTGAGGTCTCCTGATTTACTGTCAAGTGTTCTAGGAAGCAGTGGAGCTTTGCAGAGAAAACAAATACAGAATTTGGCTCAGTTCGCTAGAAAAGACCATGCAAGTGAGGACCCTACAGTTACAGCTTTATTAGCCACACTATAAACCCCCCTCTTGTCCACCCCTTCTGAATTGGGGGTTGATCTTTATACCTTTTGAAAAATACAACCCAGAAAACGTCTTTTGCATTGAAGGGTACAGGAAAGAAAAATGACTGCAGGTCCATAACTACACAAAGTCATATGCAACTACTTTTGCAATAATTAAACTTGTCCAATCCCAGGGACAAGATTTGTAGCTAATTTATTTCTCAGAGTTTGCTTGAAACATCTATTGCTTAAAGTCAAACCTGAGAGATATATCACTGGGAATATTTTATGGCAACAGTGGGGATTAGGTAAAAGAACTCATTAAATGTTTTTCACAATGAAAGTACTACAGCTTTGCTCTATGGCCTTGAAAGTTGGAAATGTATGCTCTTGTGTGGGAGCAGTAACAAAACTGTTTCTGAGGAAAACTGCAGTCCATATCATGGCACAGCATGCAGAGGTAGAATGATTATCTGCTCAGGCTACATTTTAGCTACTCATCTCAATTGTCATCTCAAATGTACTCATCTCAATTTTCACAAGCGAGCGTGACTCCCATCTTTAACTTTGTGAATTGTTTGGGTCTTCAAGAGAAAAAGCTGCTCTGGATCTTAGGCCTAGAACGTCTCAGTCAGCTCTGACTTGAAAAGTGGAAAGGGAAACTCTGTTGAGAGGAACCAAGTATAGTGGGCTTTACTGGACTAGGTCCTGTCCTTTTGGGATTGTAACCTGACATGTGTGCTTGTCTTAGAATAGGGAGGCAGATAGCTGTCTAGCTGGGCCCACTCTTCTCCACCTGACTTGACAGAATTGCCTTTGGGTGAGATAACATCAAAACACATTAAGAAAGAGTTCCATTAAAGAGATTTACTGTTGAACATACTGTAAAAGGCGGGACCGAGGATGTTGTCCCCAGTAGTTACATGCTCCTCTTCACCCCTCTTTATTCCGGGTATTGCTGGTGCTGCTGTTAAGTGGCTTCTTTGTATCCTATGATCACTGTGAAGCTTGTAACTAATCATATTTGCCTTATTTTGGTCACTTTCAGAAAGTGGAGAGCCAAATGTGTGGGCTATTGCTAGTAGGTATACTGGAATTTACAGCATGATGTTTGTGAAGTTGCTTTTATTTGAAGTTGTCCTACCAACTTCCTGCAAATGTCACCCTTACTTATTCACTTATTTTGTTTTTAAATTTTTTTTTACTGAAGAATAATATACACTTACTTGTTGTTTAAACTCATTGTGTTATCTATTTGTAAATCTCTCAAAATATTTTTAAGCAAAGGAAGGGCATATGTGTTGTGGGTATGTGCGTGCACACGCACGTGTAAAATGAACATACCGTAGGGAACTCAAATAAAAAAGACAAATATCTATCAACCGCTCTGCAGCTTGGCTTCATCATCTGTAAAATGAGCATTCTTCATCCGAAATAATGCTTTTCTCCTTTCTTCATGGCCCCTTGTAATTTTAGTCGTTTCTCGGGGTCTGAAGAATAAAGGTTGCCAACTCTGTGAACCAGGACCAGCTACATAATTTGCAGCACCAGTGAAAAATGAAAATATGGGGCCTCTTGTTCAAAACATATTAGGTATTTCAAGATGGCAGTGGCAGAGCATTACACTAAGCATGGGGCCTATCTGAGAGTGGGGCTCTGTGTTGTTGCACAGGTCACGTACCCATGATGCAGGTCCTGCTGTGAACTTGGAGATCTTCTGGGATCAACATCACGGCTTGATACTACTCTCCAGCAACGGGCCCAGGGTATAGTCTCAAATTTCACTTCCTCTGGAAGAGAAGTTTTAATCTATAGGTAGAAAGTGTTGTGTAGAGTTGAAAAATGTGTTTGCTAGTATCTAGTATCCTTAAGTTCAAAGATTGGTTTGCTACTTAGTAGCTTTATAATCTTGGGCATATAATGTCCCTAAGACTTATTTCCCTACCTTTAAAATGAGGATAATGGAGGCCGGGCGTAGTGGCTCATGCCTGTAATCCTAGCACTTTGGGAGGCCGAGGCAGGCAGATTGCCTGAGCTCAGGAGTTCGAGACCAGCCTGGGAAACATGGTGAAACCCCACCTCTCCTAAAATACAAAAAATTAGCTGGGCATGGTGGTGTGCGCCTGTAGTCCAGGCTACTCAGGAGGCTGAGGTAGGAGAATTGCTTGAACCCAGGAGGTGGAGGTTGCAGTGAGCTGAGATAGCACCACTGCACTCCAGCCTGGGCGACAGAGCAAGATTTAAAAAAAAAAAATAAGGATGATGGTAGAGCCAACTTTCTAGAATTGTTGCAAGTAAACAAGAAAAGCCATGCATGATACCAGAAGTGTGGCAAGCTCCAAATAAATAATAAATAATAGCTCTTATGATTATCTTTTATCTTTTTTATTTTTTACAGGCCCAAGATATTCCTTTTGTGTATCTGTTCAGAGAATCCTTTATACCTTTTCTTCCAGTTCTAGGTTTCTGGAAATGTTCCTTGACTACATCACTAAACTGCACATCAAACAGTTTCTGATCTACTGTTTTTATATCCCTGATTACTCTCACTAATATGATGTTATGCTGCACAATTATGATTTTCCTGAACTTCAGTTCTGCCAGTGATGGAAAGATAATAAGATAGAAAGAAGTGATAGACATCTTGACCTGGTGATATTAACAAGATGATGTATTGATGAAATGTTTTGAGTTCCGAGGATTGGAGGTATCATAGAAATTATTATGGATTTCTAATACTGCTTAATGCACTGGGGGGCCTGCTCCCTTCCCTGGAGAATCTTCTGAAACTCTTTGCCTTGGGGAAAAGTAACTGCTGACATTTGCCCTGTCAGGTCTTTTAAATATTTGGTCAGAATAATCAGCTGCAACACTCGAAGTATTTAATAACTGGGAGAAAGTGTGCTTGTGTATGGTGTATATTATTAAAAATTACCAATCAGAGAGTGCCACTAGTCCATCAGAAGTTGCCCTAGGGTAAGATCAAGTAAGGCCACTCACAGCATGGTAATGTCCAATAAAATCATACCAGGTGTGTATCATCAGCTGATTATGATTCCTTTGTGGGCCTTTTTAAAAAAATACTGGTTGCATTTACAAGTAATACAATGTTACTTGGGCAGGTTTGGCATTTGGCGGGTGAAGGAAAAGTCTACTAGTCCAGCAGTTGCTCTCCTGATATTTTAGTATTTGCAGTCACCTATAAGAGTTATAGCCTACATGGACATGGTTTTATTATCACATAGATCAAGAGTTAAATACAGTACAAATTCATGGAAATCATCGAGGTTTCAGGTATTCAAGGACTAATTGGAAAATACTTTGAACCTGCCAGCTGGCTAACACTGGCAATTTTCACTATGTAATTACTACCATAAACAATTCAAAGGACACGTTTTAAAGAAATAATTCTTTTAAGTGTATTGTTTTCTTGGTTACTTATTCCAAACACTGCATTGCTCCCCACCCCTTACCCTCACAAAAAATATCTTCTGACTTTTTTGCTAAGTTGTACATTTGGTAAATGTTTCTAGTTGCTTAGGGCCTAGTTTAAATAGTAAAATAAATAAGGGCAAAACTTAGTTGGTTTCTTAAGGAAAAAAGTAATGGATCATGCAAAATCAGCATAAGTGTTTTTAAAAGGCATATTGAAAAACCGTGTCCCAAATTAAATGAATACTAGAGTACTCTATTCTCATTTACTCATTCCAACAAAGACTGACTCATGTTTCTCTAGACAAAGTAAAAAAAAAAAAAAAAAGTCCTGTTTTGGGCAGCAATTGTCATTGAATATGGGGTTTAATTGGAATAAAACATAGGGAAATGCTAAATGTGGCTAATGTGATTTGCACCCTGTGTAAACAAGCAATGCCATCGTCCAGGCAGATCTTTGTCCTTCCAGTCAAGGATTTTTTTTTCCCCCTATACCACCTCTCCTTGGATTCATAGAAAAAAATTTAGATTTAGGATGGTACTGTGAGGGATGGAGGGATGTGTTTGTGTAGAGAAAGATTATGAGAGAGAGGATTTGTTGGGGGATAGTGAGAGTGGCTAGGGAAACCATTTGGCTAGGGAAGGAGCTTTTAGAATGGCTTTCAGAATGTGGTTCTCAACATGTGCCCCTTGGAACCGAACCACAGGATCAGCATCATTTGACAGCTTTGTTAGAAATAAAATTCTTGTGCACAGTCCCAGACCTTCTGGATTAGAAACACTGGGATGGTTCCAAAGGGTTGTTTGATTAAGCCTTCCAAGTGATCCTGGTGCCACTGAGATTTGGAACAACTACCTTGAAGGACAGCGAAGACCTGCTTGAGTGACTGGAGAATAAGGATAATCCACAAAGAATCTCAGCTAATGACCATTTGGTGCCTTTGTTTCTGAGAAGTTATGATCCTTCAAGGTCATAGCTGCATAAGGCATCATTCCTGGTTTTTATGTGGTTGAGGACTTCTACCTACATTCCATTTGGTTATAACTATTTTTCATATCAATGATTATTTGCCTCAAAGAAATCCTCAGTACATATTGCTCATTTTGCTCTTTCCTCATAAAAAATAAAAGAGTTTAGGTAGTTTACTAAGTTGATTTTTTAAGAATATATTTTATCTTTTCGAAAATATTTTTCCATTTAGACATTTGTTCCTCATTTTAATTTAGTTTGTTACATTTTGCTGAGGAACTTGAGCTCAGCTTTTCTACCTCAAAGTTTTGGCTACTTATTCTGTGCTAAAAACTTTTAATTTTGGACATTATATTTGGTAAAATCAACCACAGCATTTGGAAGTTCTGCCAGGAAATTTGAGGTTTCCGTGCAATTTGAATATTGCATAATTCAACGTTTTGCCCATTTTTTCGATGTAGTTTCCCCAATCAGGGAAAGAAATTGTTATTGCAACATTGGATTTTTTTAAGCATACCACCTTATGAGACAATTTTTGGATTTATTTAATTATCATGCCTGGAAACACATGCTTCCCTCCTTTTCCTTTTCTTTTTCTTTTATTCCTTTTCCCTCTTTTCCATCTTGTTTTAATTTTTTCTTTCATTTTTATAGATCAGAAAAGACTTCTGGATTCTGTAAAAAATAAAATAAACTACTTGAAAAGAAAAAAAGTCAAGAACTAGAAAGAAGAGTATAACAAAAAAGAAGGAGGGGTCACAGGTGAAGGAGATGTGGTCAACACACACAAAGGAGAACAAAAAGTAAGGTTTAAAGTAACTGGGCTGGGTGTGGTGGCTCATGCCTGCAATCTCAGCACTTTGGGAGGCCAAGGTGGGCAAATCACCTGAGGTCAGGAGTTCGAGACCAGCCTGGCCAACATGGCGAAACGCTGTCTCTACTAAAAATACAAACATTAGACAGGACTGGTGGTGGGCGCCTGTAATCCCAGCTACTCTGGAGGCTCAGGCATGAGAATCACTTGAACCTAGGAAGTAGAGTTTACAGTGAGCTGAGATCACACCACTGTACTCCAGCCTGGGCGATATAGCGAGACTTCATCTCTAAATAAATAAATAAATAATGATAATTTAAAAAATAACTGGAAATGTGAACTGGAAGGTGGGACAGTCTCAGAAGGTACATTGGGAATCTTGAGTCTGACATAGGGTATGTGGCGTCCTAAGTTATGGGCTGCATGTAGTAGTTATAACATGAACAAGTAACTCTGGTCAGTGGCTCACTTGCTAATCGATCTTGTGGTTTAGTTACGTTCTATTGCTGAGACTCTGAAAGTCATATTTATAATACCTATTTTTCAGTGTTGTCATGGGATGAAGAGAAATTATATATGTAAAGAGGGCTGAGTCCCAGACATGAGATATTGACTACTAGTATGTGTTCATACTTTTAGTTGTGATTCATCTGTGTCAATAGTTGTATGATACTTCATTGTGTTAATATGCCACAATTTATTTATCCACTTATATGGCAAAGGATATTCTGGGGAATATCCTAGGGATTTCAGTTTTCTTGATAATATAATGAATATTCATGTATATCTCTTTGATGCACATCTGCAGAGTTTTCACTAAAACAAATAACTGGGATTGGAATTGTTGGGTACTAGGCTGTAAGCATATTTCCTAGACAATGTCAGATTAACTTCCAAGTGGTTACACATATTGAAACTTCCACGACAAGTATATAGGCTTTCCCTTTGTTGCACATATTTGTCAATAATTGGTGTTGCTAGACTAAAATGTTTGCAAATTTTGTAGGTAAAAATTGTGTTTCTTGGGGTTTCATTTTGCGTTTTCCTAATTACCAGTGAGCTTGATCATATTTCCATATATCTAGGGACCATTTGTGTTTCCATTTTTTGAGAAATGTTCATTTAGAGAATTTTTTCAAAAATTTCTATAGTGTTGTTTTATTTTGTTTATTGATTTTTGGGAATCTTTGATATATTTTGGAATCCAATTATTTTTCCTTTTTCAGTCATGTGCAATGAAAATAAATTGTCCTAGTTTTGGCTTGTGTTTTTACTGATGTCCTTTGATATATAGGATATCTTATTCTAATGTGTGGTTTTATTTTGTAGGATTTGCATATTGCATAAGTGTGTGTGCCTTGTTTAAGAAATTCTCTCCTTCCCAGAAAACATAAAGATGATCTCTAGACTATCTTTCAAATTTTAAAGGTTTTGTTTTCACTTTTAGGTTTTTTAATCCCTTGGCATTTATTTTCTGTGCATGGGATGAGATAGTGATCAATGTAATTTTTTTTTAGCATGCACAACAAATGGCAACATCACTGTTTAATGAATAATCCACCATTTCCACACCACTCTGTATGGCCACCTGTGCCAAGTATCAATCCTTCATATAAGGGTGGGTCTGGTTCTGAGATCTCTATTCTGTGTCCTTCATCTATTTATGTTCCACTTCCATGTTGTCTTACTTAGAGCCTATTTATAATAAATGCTGATATCTGATAGGTAGTGCACGTTACTTCTGTCATGCTCTTCTTCTGGATTATCTTGAGTATTAGCTCTTTGCTTTTCTATGTAAATATTAAAATAGCTTAAGAAGTTATTGCTGCTGTTATGTGTTGTTAAACAACATGCTTCAAAACAATATGCTCTATGCAATAAATACATACAATTTTATCCATTAAGAAATAAATAAAATTTTAACTATTAAAAAAGAAGTAACAAATACACATATATATTTACATGCAATTTTTCATGGAACTGCATCGAATGTATACGAGGATTTAGGGGAAAATTTTTAGTTTGTGATATTTAGCCCTCCAATCACCAAACAGGAAATGTTTATTTACTTAGTTTTCAACTTACTATTTTTTTGTTGTTGTCGTCCTTGGAATTCTCATTAATTACTTTTATATGGGATCAGTAATACATTTCAAGATTTGGTTATTGGTATTAATCTGGAATTTGATCATTTTTTAGTGGAGTGCTAATACATATTTTAGTATATCTAGTCGAGTATCCTACCAGGAGTAGAAGATTTATATAGAGGATTTTCACATGCAGTTCTTTACAGAAATGCATATGATGTCTTTGAGTTTATTTTCTCTGCCAGCATGTATATGTATGCTTACAGAAAATACTTATCTATTTACTTTGTAGGTGGAAAAATGCTAATCACTGAAAGAAAATATTTTTGGTCAGGAAGAATTGCACAAAGTAGGTCTGAAGCAAATTTGGTTGACATGGAAGCTGGAAAACTCTCAAAAAGTTGCAATATTACAGGTATGGGAATTTATAACTGTTGTGATTTGTCCATGTAAGTACATGAAATTCATCACCAATAATTGTTGAAGGTCTACGTCTGAAAATGCTGGAAGATGAAAAGAATTATAAAATCTTGTTTTTATCATAGAAATAGTTAAAAAGATGTGCAAAATAAAATAGCACAGCCAACAGATTATGACAAATATTATAAAAAGGAAAAATGTTGTTAATAAATGAGTGTTATATGCAATAACTATAATGAATTTGGGGGTAAAAAGGCTCTCTGAAGGTTGATTGACCTAGGAAATCTTCATGGAGCATCAAAAAATTAACCTGATCCTCAGAGGAAAAGTAAGTTTTAAGAGAGTTAGGGTTAACTGTATTAAAGAAAAGTGTGAATGTAAGAGAAATGCCACCTTTATTTTTCAAAATCCATCTTCTAATTTTTAGCATATAACACTTAAAAATATTTCAATCAAGATAATGTTTCTACGTATATTAAACAAAAGAAATTCTGACAGTTTGCTTGAATTATTTTTTCAATAGATCTTCTGAAAATTTGGTTGGCTATTCTGCCTGTCTCTGAAAGCAGCACTAGCTTCACAAAGTCTAGAGTCTTTATAATTATTTACTAAGAAATGACCAAGTATGAGTTGCTCTACACAAACAAAAAATGGCGTCAATGTTGTGAGATATCTAGAAATTCTTAAAATAGAAATGTAAATATTTTAATGTTACAAATTCTTAAGACACTTACTTTCCAAAGTAATAATGCTTCAATTTCTAGTGGTAAAATTATTATTTGCCATTGCAAGCTGGAGTGCAATGTATTCCTTTGATCAATAAAACCAATGGTGGTCTAAATTTTCAATGTTCATTTTATGAATTCCTTTTCCTGAAAAATGTTAATGTTATTAACATTTTTCAATACAAAGTTATAGAATTATCTAATAAATTAATGACTTTCTAATTTAGCATATTGTTTTAAACATTATTTTAAATGTTAACAGATGTATTTGATATTTTCTACATATTCAACATTATCTGAAAAGGAAAATATTAAATTAATATTCTGAATGTAATGAGACCAACAATTCAATGTTTAGAAAAATATGGATAATTGAATAACTGTTTTATTCTATTTGACCAGAAATTTGCTTTTGTAAACATGATACATAAAATAATAAAGCATAAGCACATGCTAGTCTGAGTCATTTTCAAGAAAATGTGTTAAATATATTATTATATCATATTAAATATTTATTTGTTTAGTTTATAAATCATGATGTCTTAAAATAACATTACATATGTTCAAAAAATAACCTGGTAGAAAAAATATTCTTTTCTCATTACATATAAATTTGAGCAAATTTAACATTGAGTTTATGTTAGCTAGTAGACTAGAGATCAGAAAGAAAAATGAAAAGTAAGTCCTGAATTTTTAAGCTATGGGAAAAATTAATCTTGATTATAACTCTCAATGCCACCTTATCTTTGTTTTGCTTTGTCTTTCCTTAAATAACAAGAATGCCAGGACCCAGACTTGCTTCACAATTGGCCAGATGCTTTCACCCTTCATGGTAATAATGCTTCCAAAGTTACAAATCCATTCTGGAATCAACTGTCTGCTTCTAACCCATTTTTGGATGACATAACTCAACTAAGAAATAATAGGAAGAGAAATAATATTTCCATCTTAAAGGAAGATCCTCTTCTTTTCTTTAGAGAAATAGAAAATGGAAATTCTTTTGATTCCTCCGGTGATGAACTTGATGTGCATCAGTTACTTAGGCAGTCTTCCTCAAGAAAATCTGGAAGATCTAAAAGTGTTTCAGAACTTCTGGACATTTTAGACGACACAGCACATGCCCATCAGAGTATACATAACTCTGACCAGATCCTACTACACGACTTAGAGTGGCTTAAAAATGATCGAGAGGCTTATAAAATGGCTTGGTTAAGTCAACGCCAGCTGGCCCGCTCCTGTCTTGACTTGAATACAATTAGTCAGAGCCCTGGATGGGCCCAGACACAACTTGCTGAGGTCACCATAGCTTGCAAAGTAAACCATCAAGGAGGGTCAGTACAATTACCTGAATCAGACATCACTGTTCATGTGCCCCAAGGTCATGTGGCTGTGGGGGAATTCCAAGAGGTGTCTCTAAGGGCTTTCCTTGATCCACCACACATGCTTAACCATGATCTTTCATGCACTGTGAGCCCGTTGTTGGAAATCATGTTAGGCAACCTCAATACAATGGAAGCCCTTTTGCTGGAGATGAAAATTGGGGCTGAAGTAAGAAAGGATCCTTTCAGCCAAGTCATGACAGAAATGGTATGTTTACACAGCTTGGGTAAAGAAGGCCCTTTTAAAATTTTAAGCAACTGCTACATTTATAAAGACACCATCCAAGTCAAGCTAATTGACTTGAGTCAGGTAATGTATCTAGTGGTTGCTGCACAAGCTAAAGCTCTTCAGTCACCAGCTGCCACCATTTGGGATTATATCCACAAAACCACCTCAATTGGAATTTATGGACCCAAATATATCCATCCCAGTTTTACTGTTGTTTTAACAGTTTGTGGACATAATTATATGCCAGGACAGCTTACAATTTCTGATATTAAGAAGTGTGGAAAAAACATATCTCCAGTTGTGTTTCAGCTCTGGGGGAAACAGTCATTTTTACTTGACAAGCCACAAGATTTAAGTATTTCTATTTTTTCCTGTGATCCTGATTTTGAAGTAAAGACAGAAGGAGAAAGGAAAGAAATTAAACAAAAGCAGTTGGAAGCAGGTGAAGTAGTTCATCAACAATTTTTATTTTCTTTAGTTGAGCACAGAGAGATGCACTTGTTTGATTTTTGTGTTCAGGTGGAGCTTCCCAATGGTGAACCAGTTGCACAGTTCTGTATCACTACTCCTGATCCAACCCCAAACCTAAAAAGACTCTCGAATCTGCCAGGCTATTTGCAGAAGAAGGAGGAAATCAAGTCTGCTCCTTTATCACCAAAAATTCTTGTTAAATATCCTACATTTCAAGATAAAACATTGAACTTTACCAACTATGGGGTAACCCTGAAGGCAGTGCTAAGACAAAGCAAGATTGATTACTTCCTTGAATATTTCAAAGGGGACACAATAGCTCTCCTCGGGGAAGGTAAGGTAAAAGTTATTGGTCAGTCCAAAGTGAAAGAATGGTATGTAGGAGTCCTCAGAGGTAAGATTGGACTTGTACACTGCAAAAATGTCAAGGTGATTTCAAAGGAGCAAGTAATGTTTATGTCAGATAGTGTCTTTACAACCAGAAATCTTCTTGAACAAATTGTCCTGCCTTTAAAAAAATTGACTTATATCTACTCAGTTGTATTAACCTTGGTGTCAGAAAAAGTTTATGATTGGAAAGTTTTAGCTGATGTCCTGGGTTACTCACATCTATCCGTGGAAGATTTTGATCAAATTCACGCAGACAAAGAATCAGAAAAAGTTTCTTATGTTATAAAGAAGTTAAAGGAAGATTGCCACACAGAGAGAAATACAAGGAAGTTTCTATATGAACTTATTGTGGTGAGTATTGCTTGATCATGGTAATGAATTGCCATCGAGAATTGTATTAACTTGACAATATTTATAACCAAACATGTGAGGGGAGAAATGTTTAAAAATTCAACAGTCTTAAATACATTAAAGACACTTTATAGCAAATATAGTTTTTCCTACATGATCATAAAACTGGTTTCTTAAACTTGAGATTCAATTGTGATTTCCCCAAAAACCGGGATCATCTTTTAAAAGAAAATAAAAAGTTCTGTTTGTGCTGGGCTTAACAGTTCAGATACGACTTCTCTTCCTGTCTCAAATATTTAGACAACTCTTAAGATACCAGAGAGGCTCCATAACATGAAAGCAAACTAAAGACAACTTGGCCATTGTTAGAGAACTACTTTTCAGTGTGTGTGGGATTTTTTTCTTTTTTCTTTTCTTTTCTTTTTTTTTTTTTTTTTGAGACAAAGTCTGGGTCTGTTGCCCAGGCTGGAGTGCAGTGGCACAATCACAGCTCACTGCAGCTTCAACCTCCAGGGCTCAGCTGCCCAACTAACTCAGACTGCAGGCATGTGCCACCATGCCTGGGTATTTTTTTTTTTTTTTAAGGGATGGGTGTCTCACTATGTTGCCCAAGATGCTCTTGAACTCCTGGCCTCAAGCAGTCTTCCCACCTTGGCCTCCCAAAGTGCTGAAATTACAGCCATGAGCCACCACACCTGGCTGTTTCTTTTTTTTAACGTATTACCAATATCCTTTAGCCATTTAATATTCTTATGTATACAATGCATTACAGCCTAAACAATGATATTAGCAATTCTCATCTTAATCCTCATGTTTTAATAGGACTCTGAGGGTCAAATTCTTTAGTGTGGTATTCAACCCAGTGGAAGGCTCAGTGGAGAATTACAAAGTACTTTTTACCTTTAAAGTAGAAATTCAATATTTTATAAAAAGAAAAAATGAAGATCATATTTCTAAAAATGGTTAAAACATGAGTGTAAAAATAATAATGATTGTTAATGCTTCTCTAGTGCTTATTTAGCCATTAACAACTCTATGGGGTAAGTATAGCTAGTATCTTCATCTTATAGATCAAAGAAACCAAGTCTTAGAAAGTTAGACAATTTGCCCAAGTCCTACAGTTGCCTATTCTTATAGATGGGATTTGAATATTTTTTGGTTTGAAAATCATGCGTAAAGCCACTATGCCTTCATGAAACAAAGTAATGTGTGTGTGTATAAAAATGTTTGTATAAGTACTATATATGTGTAGGTATTTGTATTAAATATTATCATTGTGAAAGGCTGGTGCTCTGTAGAAGGTAAATAAAATTATATAGGCAGGTTCATGCAAAGGAGCAAAGTTTTAATGAAGATGCAAAAGAAGTAGAAAATATTTGGAGGACAAATTTAATCTGTGGCATTAACAATGATTCATATAATAAATATATATAACATTATCTCTCTTTCAATATTTTTGATGATTCTACAGTGATACTTAGAGAAGTTGAAATTCAAAAGCTCCAATATCCAGTTGCTAAGTTGATAGATTTTTTATGGTGTGCTGCATTCTTACCTACCCTGGGACATTCAGAACTATTGGAGACTGAATGTTAGAAGCTGCTCTACCTGGTGGAAGCTGCATGTGCATTTTGTAATAGGTCATTAACTCTCATAGCTCATATTTAATATTCACCTGCAAAGGTTTGAATTGGAAAATTAATTTCTTTTGTTTTTTTAGTGGCCTAAAAATGTTGTAATGGCCAAAGGTCATTAATGATGGTCTGAAAGTTCAAGCCTGATCATACCTGTATTTTTGGGGGTATGATAATTATCAGAGTGCCTCAAATGGCTAATTAGAAAATCTAGTAGAGAGTCCATTCAAGCAGGGAGTTTCCAAGCTTTAGTGGAGGTTTCAGGATTTCTGTATGAAGAGGCTCAGGCCTGGTTCTCTGACTGGCAGGTGATGGAGCATGGGGTATAGAGTTGTCTCTTGAAACTTTATTTGCATAGTAAATATACATATTTCTAGAATTGTATATTGATTTGGGGTGGCAGGAAGCAACCCGATAAGCTGAAAAAGATTGCGGGATCCAAACCCTTTAGTCATCTCTTGACATTGAGACTGGCTGTCCTTATATACTTGACACTCTCTAAAGCACTTCAGCATCCAATTTAATTTTCACAATGATTATGGAAGTTTAGACAAAGTGGAATTAACACTATATTGATTTTAAAAATCATTAAGTAGAGATATTGTGTGATGCATCTAAAGTCTTATACTATGTGGAGCTGGATTTTAAACTCATGTTTTATGACTCTTAAGTACAGATCTTTTCCCTAAAACAAGAAACTGGAATATAAAGTAGCAACCCCACTCCGCAGTTAACTAAAAGTACCATCAGGGGCCCGCTAGCTCAGTATTGTTTCTCACTGAGGCTATAACTCTTCCGTATAAAGGTATGGATCCATTTATGTATCAAAACCATGGGTAGTCCTTCTAATTGCATACTTCCAGGGGAATGAACATGCTATCAACTTTCATAGTTGCTTTACTTGCTCATTTATTTTAACTTATTGTTTCATATTGGTAGATAAAGCTCCAAAGTGCCATTAAATAATGAGGGGCTACCAAACATGTTTACAGTAGTTCCCCTTATCCACAGTTTCACTTTCTGTGGTTTGGGTTACCTACCATCAACCATGATTGACAAATAGGTGAGTAGAGTACAATAAGGTATTTTGAAAGAGAAAGGCCACATTCACACAACATTTATTAGAGTATATTGTTATGATTGTTGTATTTTATTACTAGTTATTGTTGTTAATCTCTTACTGTGCCTAATTTATAAATTAGACTTTTCCATAAGTGTGTATGTATAGGAAAAAACACAGTGTGTGTAAAATTTGGTACTATCTGCAGTTTCAGGCATCCACTGGACAGCCTTGAAATGTGACTCCTTCGGATTCTTGGATCTCCTTGGATTCCCCCTCCTAAGGGGGAACTACTTTATTTGCTCATCTGAACAAAGAAGTATAGATAGATGTAATCCCATATTTTAAAAATGGTACTCAAGGCAAAACACAAACTTGTAGACTTGTTTGAAACATGCATGGTTAGGTAAGAGCCTGATGGTTTTCTATTTTGCATTGTAGAAGACTAGGTGTTTTGTCTTTAATACCTTGTACTTTATGTTTAATACCATTATATTGGTGATGAGAGAGAGTATTTTTAATAAATTTATATATATATATTTTAAACTTATAAACATCAATAGCTTTGTTCAAAGTTGAAGGAGTGTCTCTTTTTTTTAAACACAGCAGGCATGATTCTGGGACGTTTTAAGTCATATTTTGGTGAAAATAGAATAATATTTACCATCACCAGTTCACATACACTTTAAAGAAATTCTTGTAGCCAATCTTCTCCTAGAACAAGGCTTTATTTCTCGTGAGTAAATAACTAATCCTAGATTGATAAATTAGAGACTGCCGGAACTTCAGAGTACCATTGGAAGTGTGTAATTTAACTTCCTTTTTTCACAATTAAAGATACAAAGACACATATTAGTTAAGTGGTTTATCCAAGGTCCTATAATTAGCCACTGAATTAGTTCTAAATCTCCCCTAACTCTGGCTTAGTTATGTCTACTGTAGTTTGCTTACAGAATTTGCTTAAATGTGAATCAACTTCTTGAGCTTTAGAAAACTCAATTACATGTGTAGGGAAAAAAAGGACTCCCATTTGTAGAATATGTAATAAAAATTCCAGTTTATAGAGAAAAAAGCCCAAGTTAGTTGCTTTTAACTGTGACATGTAATTGTTGCTGCAGGCTCTTCTGAAAATGGATTGCCAAGCATTAGTTGCACGTCTCATCCGAGAAGCTGCTGTTCTGACTTCAGCTGTCAAGCTTGGAAAAGGCTGGAGGGAACTAGCTGAAAAGTTAGTACGACTCACAAAGCAACAAATGGAGGCATATGAAATTCCTCATCGAGGAAACACTGGAGATGTTGCTGTTGAGGTAAGGCTTTTGTTTGTCTAATTCAATAGTGAAAAGTTGCAGACCAAGTAACGCTAATGTAATCAAACCCGTACCACATTCACGGATTCACTGGGGGAATGTCCAAGATGATCCACTAACTGAATCACTGCACTAGTAACTCATCAGTACTATCTGAAATAAACACACACACTCTTAAAAGGCATTGAGAGCCTTTAAAATATTGATGTTTCTTCTTTTGGATTTCATATTCTCATGGCCTTTGATCAATGAATTAATTGATCAAATTGGGCCAGTAAGTAGGGATGGCTATAAGAGCTTGAGTCATAAAACAGGTAAATTTTGAAGGTGGGAGACAGGAGCAAGTCAGGACAATAGAGGAAGATATAATAATATATATTTATCAGCCTCAGGCATAAACCTAGTCACTTATGATAACTAATGCTCAGGGACAAGAAGTATTTAAGAAAGTGGATGTAGAGCCACTGGTGATGAGAGATAGATAACTAAGAGCTTCATTATCTCCTTCACAATGTTGCCTACAATAACTACAGGCATCAGTTGCAGAATGTTAGCACTTAGTACAAAGTAAATATTTACCATGAAAATATTGTTTTTATCAAAACAAATGTATGCTGTTAGGCACAAGTTAGATACATATTTTTCTCCAGATTACCATAAAGAGCTGTGAGTCAATTTTTATTGAATTAAATAAATAAAAATATTCCAGTGAAGGGCACATGTAAAATATTCTGTATCTTTCTCTCAAATGAACAAGCATTTTGAAGATATTTATGTTTAAGGAAATCCTCTCTCTATTAGAGATGACTTGGTGAGGGCAGAAGCTGTATTCTTCACTTTGTTTTTGGCATAGATCTAGGTATTCATTTTTGGAGAAAATTTTCTTACTTTGATGCAACCATTCCAGTTGGGTGAACAGGACAAAGCCACCTTTGCATGAAAAGTAGAGTCAAATCAAGTCAGCTGAATTCCAGCAGCTGCAGTGGAAGTGTCAGCAGGCTGGTTTCTGAGTTCCTACAGCCTGGCTCTCCAGCCAGGGCTTCTCCAAAATAAGACTCTTTAGCCAGGAGCAACCAGGGACTGAGGATGTCTTTCCCCTCAGAGACTACATTTATCTCCATAAACTTAGAAGGGCATTACAGCCTATAAATAAGCATAAGATAGCATTCGGTGCAGTACACAAAATGGACTCAAGTGTTTACAGAATGAGATGAAAGATAGGAAGCCTTTAAGAAGGAAAAACAAATATTATGAGGGATACGCTCTTCTGATTCGGACATTTCAGTTGACTGATGAAAAAGTTGTCTAATTGAAAGCAGGACCTTTTTTTCTTAATAAGGTTCTGTTTTGAAAGAGTTTTGTTGAGAGTTGTTTATCAGAGTTATTTATTCTGTCAGCCTCCTTAAGCATCTGGCTTCTCTCTAATTGTGGTTGTTTATAGTTTGTCTTCCCCTAAATCTTGATGGAGGCCAGCAAACCACCTACTTTTCCATTATTTACTTTTGCACAGCCCAAATCATAAATGACTAAGTCTTTGCCTGAGGCTGATAAACACTCAGAAGCAGAAAGGAAAGCCCCTAGGTGTCTTTCTATGATTCAACTTATTGTGATTAATAGTAATAGTCATCACTCAGATTCATGTTATTAAATACTTAGAAAAATCCACAGTATATTGGCCTGAGGTCATTCCAAATAATATACAGAAATCTTACCTACGAGGTCTCTTAACTAATGGGTAAATATATGCTAATTTCCAACCTCCTAAAAAATAGCTGTATAATTTTTCTCTTTGGGAGGAGATTCTTAAATATGATCAATTTACAATTCAAGTAGTTTATTTCAAAGCACACTGATATTAGTTCTGGGTAGGGGGTGCAGAGGGAGGGAAGTGTACTGGGGCAGGGAGATAATCAGATCTAGCGGTTGCTGGGCTGCTTTTTTTCCTGTATGTCATTTCCTCAGAGGGCACACACTCCAAAAATTGCCTTCTATGTGTGCCAATGCCTGCAGTTGGGCTCTTTCACTTACTTTCTCTCCTTTAACTTCTTTCTCTTCCCTTTGTTCTATTTTTATTGTATCTTAGGGAGAGTTATCTGGCACTGACTCCGTGACAGGCACTGTTCTGGAAATATTACAAAAATTAACTAATGTAATCCTTTCAATAAAAACTTATGGGGCAGACACTAATATCTAAGATATAGAGAGGATAAGTAACTTGCTTAAACATACACAGCTAGAAAGTCCTGGAACCATGTTTAGAGCACAGACATTTGACTTCAGAGTCCATGACTTTAACCATTACACTCTGTCCATCACTGTTTACTACGGTGACTAAGTTGCAGAGTCAGAAGGTGCAGCCAGGGTTAAGCAACTTGTTTGATTTTTTATTTGTCTTCTTTTCAGGCCACGTAAAGTAGCCATGATACTATCAAAATTTGCCTCAAAATTAAATCTTTACCAAGCCTCAAGCTGGTTAAAAAATGAAGTATATTAATAATATATTTGTCAGATTTTCTGAATACCTTAACCATTTCTTAATTTTTTCTAAGGTGAAGAAAAAGCCTCTATTTGGAAACTTTTGAGAATGTCACTTTTTAAATTAACCATCTCCTCAAGTTAAATTTTAAGAAATGTTACTCAACTTTTCTAATGACAGGTAATTACTACATAAAAGCAAAGCTGTAAAGCTTGGAATCCGATAATAAGCAAAGTGTGTTTTTCAGAGTATTTCTTTCAGAAAAAATGCACTTATGCTATACAAAGATGTCACTATTGCCAAGGTTCTTCCGTGAAAGATAGTGAAAATTTATTGGAGTTTTCTGAATATATTTAGAGCTTTAATTTTTTAAAAAAGGAATCAATAGAATATTAGAAAAACAGCTCACTTTTTAAATGTTGAATTTTACAAGGGGACATGCTGGGGATTCAGAGATAAGAAATTCACTGGCCTAAATTGGGTGCTCTTCACTTAGCCTTCTAGGGATGGTTACCACAAATGACGATAATTTTTCTATGACTCCCTCATTGGCCCCCTTGCTTAACAATATAGATTATGCCATTTTTATCTTGTTTAGTAAGGACATATATTCACCAAGGACACTAAAGTTTCACTTCCTTTCTTTTTTTTTTTTTTCTTTGAGACAGTGTCTGGCTCTGTCACCCAGGCTGGAGTGCAATGGCAGGATCTCAGCTCTCTCTAACCTCCACCTCCCAGGTTCAAGAGATTCTCCTGCCTCAGCCTCCCAAGTAGCTGGGATTACAGGCGCATGCCACCATACCTGCCTGATTTTTGTATTTTTAGTAGAGATAGGGGTTTCACCATGTTGGCCAGGCTGGTCTTGAACTCCTGACCTCAGGTGATCCACTCACCTCAGCCTCCCAAAGTGCTGGCATTACAGGTGTGAGCCACCACTCTGGCCTCACTTCCTTTCTTCAATTACCTTTGCCCACTGGGCTCTACCTCAGCTAAAGGCACCGATAGTCCTGTTGATAATGGTTTCTTATCTGACCTGCCAGAATGGGCCACTCTCCCAATGGAAGCCAGCGAAGTCAATGTTCCTAATGGTAATTTTTTTTTCGTCTCAGAAATTACTCACCTGTAGAGATTCATAATTGGGAAGATGTATTTTAAGTCTATTTGTAGTCACCATTTAATCAATGCAGATCTAATATTCCTTTGTATCTTGTATTCACAACCTGTTCCTCATTTTCTGACTGGCTGCTGGAGAGTTCAAAGTACTTTATTCTAAGTCTAGATTAAAGATGAGGAAGTTGTTGATTTTCAAGAAGTTTTATTAATTTTCTATAAGTGAATGAATTCCATATGGAATTCTTTCCACTTGTTTAGTATCTTATATCTGTATTCTGGCCTTCAGTATTTAATTCATCCATATACTTAATGCTTATTCTGGGTCTATCAGTTCTGGACATTAGTTTAGGAGCCATAAAAAACACAAAATATGATTATTTTTTCCTTAAAAAACAGGTTTTATTTTGGCCTGGGAATTGGGATAAACTATTAATATTTGAATTGTTATAATATTTCTTAAAAGTATATGACTAGATGACAATGGTAATAGTTGTAACTTACCAAATGTTCATTGTCAGCTAGTCATTATGAGCATTTTCTTTACAGTATCTCTATTATTTCAATATACTTTGTAAGGAAAACATTATAGCCATCTGCTCTTTACATATATACAAACTGAAGGTGAAGGTATTTGTGTAATTTATCCAGTTACATGGCTATTAAGTGCAAGTACTTAGATCTGAATTCACGTTGTCTTGTATAAAGTCCTAACCACTGTATTATACTAATGATAAGCCCTTTCAAATTTAACTTATTTAAAAAATATCAAAGTGGTGAGGAGTAATTAGGAGACACATCCTAGCTTTGAAGGATGGGTGGCCTTTGAGTAATTGGAGAGGAATAGAAGTAGACTTCAGTGCTTCTAAATATCAGTGAGCTCTAGGGACCACTGAGAAGATGTGGCCAGGAGGGGAAAGTTCGCCTTAATGATTACTGGGTGATGTGGTCAGGTACATATGTTGGTATCAATGGAGGGGAGTTTTCAATGACGACCAGAGCATAGAGGTTAAGATTCTTGGCTGGACTTCTGTTCCACCTCTACCATCTGTTAGCCCTCAAGCCTTGGGCAAATTACTTTACTTTTCTGGGAATCTATTTTGTGTGTCTGTGAAGTAAGGAGAATAATACTGTCTTACTCACTGGATGTTTAGAAGATCAAATGAGATAATGAATGTGTAATATTTGGGACAATGTTTTGCATATTGTAATCACTAAATACATATTATTTATTATTTTAATGAAGAGGAAGAGGAAAAGGTGAATTTGACAACTATATAACATTGAGTAATTTTTGGAAAATAGAATAAATTACACTGTTTTTTTAGTAATGTGACTGAGAGTACCTATAGGAAGAATGTAAGGAAAAAGTTAGCAGTTATTTCAAGGTTTCTCATCTGAGAAACTGGCAGAATAGCAATGCATGGAAAAAAATGAGATAAAGTCTTGGCTGATCAACTTATTTCTTATGGGCTTAACAACACTTAATTTTCCTTGGAAATTATCTCTCGCAAAAGTTAAAAGAAATGTCCTTGGGCTATATGGTTTTCTGGCTTACATGGCAACTTCTGGATTCTGCTTACAGGGATGTTGAATTATCAAGTTCTGTATCAGGGCCTGGTTCAGTTCTAGCCTTGGTACTTAATTCTTTTGTTTGCTGTTCTTTTGAAATGAGAAATATATTTATAATTTCTTAGAGAAGGGAAAAGTATTATATGGAAATTCACATACCAGTTGTAAAATGTATAGAATGATATCTCAAATCTTCATTGTTTGAACTAGAGATTTGGCACAGTGATGTTATTTAGATTACCATTGTCTACTTCGTATAATTCTATACTTGTTACAAACTTTAATTTCAAAAAGATACTCCATTTTGGGAGGAATGAGGTGAGAAAGAAAACAAAAATAGCACAGTGAAATTTCTGGGGTAACACACTGTATTCCTGTGATCTTTGACTTAATTCTATATTATACACTGAAAATCAAATAGAAATAACATGCATATTAAGTTAAACATTATTAAGAAAATTTAAAATGGATTTAAAGACACTATTTAATTTTGACTTTAGGTTTTCTTTTTCAAGCTTTAGTACTAGGGAACATAAACAATAAGGAATTTCAGAAAACCAAAATCCAACTATGTGTAAGACCAAAATCAGCATTTGTTAGAACTGCTTAATAAAGAAATAAAGTTGTAGCAATACTTTAGTAAAATGGCCCTAGATTTATAGCAAGGTTACCTGGGTTCTTTTCCTGGATAGTTGACTGTGATTTTGTTACTTAACTTTAAACTCAACTATAATTAGCATTAATTGAGCACTTAGTGTGTGCCGAAAACATTTACATCCATTCCTTTGTATACTTAGCAATTCTTTTATAGCATTGGGTACACCTTTTTTCTCATTTGCCAGAAGGGGAAAGCAAGGGCCTAAAGAAAGTTGATAGCTTATCTAAGATCCTGGAGCTACTAAACCAAGAGTCTAGATTTAAACCAAGATGTGTGCTTCTAAATCCAGAGCTCGTGACGCTGTATTTTTTCATTTGTTTTAATGTTTACATCGAAAAATTAAATTGAAGAAGCCCAGTTTCTTTAAACATTGATGTCAGTTGTCTCCATGAATATATGTTTTTGGCAGGGGTATAGGTGGCAGTGATGATGAGGAGGCAATGAGGAATCCTCCCAACTAGGAATTGGTAAGATGGCTTAACCAGCAGGTTTTCCTATAATGTTAGACTATTTAAGCAGATGCACTAGCAAGGAATAGGTCCTCTATCTTCCTCTGGCTCGTGCTTAACCCCTGAAGTTCCAAGTGGTTATTCTTACCCAAATTTAGCTGGTTGTCCCCAAATAGACTTTTTCAATGGAAACTTGTGCCAAGTTTTAACCAAGCAGCATCTCCCTCGTGAGGACATAGGGGCCCCCAGATATGTTAGCCTCCCTTCTCTTCTGAAGACAACAGCAATCTTACCTTCAACAATATTTATGTACTTACTAATTATAGGTAATGTTAAATGTTAAAGCTTACCTGAATATTGTAAATGATGTACTGAGGATAGAACACATGTAATAATCATTAAGAAGGCAACCTTGCCTTATTACTTCTTCAGCTAATGGTACTGAAAATGAAATGTTGTTCCTATAAGTTTATGGGAAAAGTAAGTGGATTACTAATCCTTTAATGTGACAAAATGTAATTATCCAAAAGTAGTTAAAACCAATTGCATTCTTTATGCTATTCATATTTTATAAGCTAAAAAAAGACATACAATGCTATGCTCAAATCTGAATTTCTTTTACTCATGTTGCATTTCATTTTCTAGTGCATTATCTAATGAGTCTTATTGGCTTCTGGGAATGAGCACTCTAAATTTGGAAAACTATATATTTTTTTATTTTATTCCTATTTCATTTATTTGGCATTCCACTTATTACTTTTTATTGCTCCATTACTTTTTACTTTGTCCTATAACACTGAAAAGATAACCTAAGACACACTTCTTCCACACAAAACCTGGAACTTTGGAAAACTGCTCAATTTTATATGTTAAATACTTACTCATGCTGCTGCCCTTTTTTATAAAAACAAAAGCACATAGATGAAAAGTTAACAACTATGTGCTTTTATCAGCCTCACGCTTCCTATTCAAGAATGAAACTGCAACATCGTGAAGTTACCGTTAAAAATCTAAGAATAGAGGCATAAGAATGCAGCCCATGTATTAAATATTTGTGACAGAAATGAGAAGGCTGAGATAATTTTTGTGGTTAAGAATAATTTAACAACTAAAAAGCAAACCCTCAGGAGCATGCTTTCCTTTAGATTTTTCAAAACACAAGTGCAGAGTTTCTGCATATCTTTTCTTAATCATAACATTGAGCAAGAGAGGAAGAACTATTTTTAAAACACAGAATAGATACAAGACAACATAAATTTGAAAGAGATCTTGGCTGTCTGCAACTCCTTTCTAGCCTTCGGAGGATTAAATGTTAGTCAGTCCGGAAAGAAAATTATTTATTCTACCCATTTTATTCCTTCAAACATTTCCAGAAAAGATGACTTCATTTTCTTTGTAATTTATTACAAAATCTAGAATTTTTTGTGACCTTACTGGGTAGGTATTTTAGGGCAAATTTCATAGAGTTTATTGTTAATTAATGTACACAAATTACCTCTTATGTCTCTGCCTTGGATAAAATGTATTTACTGTTTAAGAAAACCAGAATGAAATGAGATAAAAAATGCAGAAAAAATAAAATAAAAGTATCTTTAGAACTTGTGTCCAAATGTTCATATAGCTATTCCACAACGGACAATTAAACAACTTATTAGCCTATTTACTGTATTGATGAGACCTGGACCATTAATCAGGTTTTGTTAAGGCTAAGCTCAAATAGAGATTTACTTTTTTTTTTTTTTTCTTTTTGAGATCCAGGCTGGAGTGCAGTGGCGTGATCTTGCCTCACTGCAACCTCTGCCTCCTGGGTTCAAGCGGTTCTCCTGCTTCAGCCTCCCAAGCAGCTGGGACTACAGGCGCGTGCCACCACGCCTCACTAATTTTTGTATTTTTAATAGATACACGGCTTCCCCATAATGGCCAGGCTGGTCTCGAACTCCTGACCTCATGATCCACCCACCTCAGCCTCCCAAAGTGCTGGGATTACTTGCGTGAGCCACCACCCCCAGCCTAGAGATTTACTTATTAAAGGAAAACATAGTTCCCCAAATTTAATATTTTTTATCAGTGTATTAAGTACATAACTCTTGACATATGCTTTTGTTCCCATTCCTTCTCAATTTCTCATGATAGTTGCCCCTCTAATTTTGTGCCCTACCTAACTCTATAATGATTTTAACATCCTTTTGTATTTATGTTGCTGCCAAAGGAAGTTAACCTTTCTTCTTGGGTGCTTTATATATGCTACCTCTTTAAGCCTCATTAACCTTAAATTCTCCATATGGCAAAGCTAAGATTCAAACCCAAATCCCCTTGCCATCATAGAATATTACTTTAAAAAATTTTTTCTTTTTAAAATACCTCTATTTTCTACTGCTGCTTGTTCTGGTAGGATATTACTTTTTAAATTTTTTTTTTTCTTTTTAAAATACCTCTATTTTCTACTGCTGCTTGTTCTGGTTCTGTCTCTCTTCCCTTGACACTCAAATTTCAGATGTGACCCATTTGTTTGGTGTCTTCCATTTCTTTGATACCTGTTTGTACCTGTCGTATGCCCCCGACTATTCTCTTGAAACTGCCTTCTCCAATTTACCAAAGTCCTGCTAATTTCCAAAATCCTGGATTTGCCAAGTTTTTCTTTATATTTCCACATTGTTAATTGTTACAGGTAGCAGTGGAGGTAACAGAAAAGGGAAGTCCTCAGTGTTACACTGGCATATGTTTAACAACCAACCCTGCAAAGGGAAAAAACCTAAACTTATAGCTTTTGTTAATGTTCTTAGTGTAAATATTCCAATCGTAAATCATTTTAACCTACCATTGTGGTGTCACTGAACATGGAGTTGGGAGGATATCCAGGGAGCTTGTGTGAGCTGGCTCCAGCAAGCCAATGCATGTCCTTTTTGGGATGTTATTATACTTCTTGGCTTTTGCAAGATGAAGCATGTGATTCACTTTCTTTCCCTTTGACTCCAGCTTCTCCCCATCCTTTTATTGCTTCTATTTCTCTCGTAGCCACTAATAATTGACTTAGTTGAGAATTAAATTTTGTATCCCTTTATTCTCTTCCTTGGCGTTTTCTTCTACTCTCATGTGTTTTGCCATCCCTGTAGCACAAGTGATGCTAAACCCTTGTCTGTCCTCTCAAGGTCATCTCCCCATTCCAATTGTAATTTTTTATCAGATACCCTCCCTTTTGCTTGATATTCAGTAGGGCTGAAAATAGGCTCTTTAGCTTGCCCTTGCCAAAAAATAAGTACTTTCTTCTCTATCCTATTAAAAAGTATACATGCAAACTATATGCCAGATACTTCATGAGGTATTTTGAACACAAAATTTGGGAATGATTATCCATATTTTATAGATTAAAAAAATTCCAAACTGAAATAACTTGATTAGTTTATCAAATTGACCTATCAAATAGGCAACAGAACTCGGATGTAGACACAGGACTCTGACACCCAAACCTATCTTTCTTTCCATTATAGTATCAGTGAATACAACAATCATTTTTTCTCACACTGATTTAAAATACGCAAGTAATTTTTGAGTTTTTCTGTTATTATCACATCCTATTTAATCCCTTGTGCCAGTGTTTGTGCAAGTGTCTATCTCCTTCCTACGCTATAAGCTTCTAAAAGCAAGAGTCATGCAATATTCATCATTTTATTTCTTACTGTAACAAAATTTATTGTAGTGGAAGGTACTCAATAAACCTTGATTTGATAAGTGACATAGTTAATGAACAATGATAATGTTGAATATTTTCATTGTATTTATGCTATAAAAGTGTTTATCATCTTTGTTGAGAGCTACCAATGATTTTGTATGTAGAAGATGAATTTTTGCACCAAAGGAATATTCAGGTTTAATTTGCTGCAATGAGGAAGAAAAATGGAATACAGAGTATGCTCATATTTTAGTGTAAATCATAAAGTTTACCAACGCCCTATTGTTTTCAGCCCAATGCTCTTTTACCCATTTCTAGCCAGATTATGGTTTACACTCCAGGGAATCTCAAATCAGTTTAGGGCAATATTCCCCCTTGCATTTCAGACAAATTCAGGGGACTCGTGGGAAGTCTTTACACCTTCAAAAATCTTAATTAGAACCAAGGACTCAGTATTGTACCCAGATTTCTCTGATTTGCAAGAGCTGTCGACACTACTCTGTTGCTAGTACAAATTGCCAAATGTAGGGTTGGGCATGGTGGCTCATGCCTGTAATCCCAGCACTTTGGGAGGCTGAGGTGGGCGGATCATGAGGTCAGAAGATCAAGACTATCCTGGCCAAGGTGGTGAAACCCTGTCTCTACTAAAAATACAAAAAAATTAGCTGGGCGTGGTGGCACGAGCCTGTAATTCCAGCTACTCGGGAGGCTGAGGCAGGAGAATTGCTTGAACCAGGGAGTCGGAGGTTGCAGTGAGCTGAAATCACACCACTGCACTCCAGCCTGGGCGACAGAGTGAGACTCTGTCTCCAAAACAAAACAAAGCAAAACAACAACAACAACAAACAAATTGCCAAATGTGAGGACGTTATGTGGTGCTTTGCATAAATGCATGAATAGATGTGTCATCGGACCTTTCCTGAATCTGTAGTTTCTATTTTTTGCATCACCTGTGGTATTTCCTGCCCTCAACAGCATGGAGAAGCTGTTTCTTGATTGAGTGTGCCTAAGGGCTCCTCTATACATAGCAATTCACAGTCCTGCAGCAAGGTAGGCCATAGTTACAGAGCTTTTCTTCCCATGAAAGTAGGGGGTCCATATTGGCTGCTTTTGACTATAAAAGTATTTGAATCTGTAGTGTAGTGGACAACCCCAAAATTACCCATTTATAATTCTTGAGATGTCTGTTTTCTGCGATGCTTTACGCTAATCTACTATGCCATCCCCTTTTTACAGAAATGTTTTAAGTTGCTGTTTATCATAAAATATCTCCAAATACATCATTTATCAGACTCAATCACTAGCAGACTTAGAACAGTCTTAGAAGCCTTTAGCTATAAACACCATTATTTTAAAAAATACATGACAATTTGAACCAGTTCGTTGAGCATTAGGGACTTATAAATGAATAGAAGGTAGTATCCACATCTCAGAGATTTTATGGACAGAATATACCCACTACAGAATAATCTATTTGTTTAGTGATTCTTTGCAACTGAGCAGTGACAACCAAGATTGAGTCTGACAAAAAAGGTTCCATTACTGTGTCTCAACTGATATTCCATTGTTGAGAAACTAGTGGCAATTGTACTTTGAGATGTTTGATTTCAATGTAAGTCTTCAGAAATATAGATGAGCAGATGCCTCATTCACATTCTATCAGACTTAGAAGATAAAATTATTAATCTGCTTGGTGAGGGTAAAACTTATATACAAAAATCTGAGATGATTTTTGTTGCTGCATCATATACCGATATGGCATAACTTTGATAATTGTCTTTTATTCTCTACCTTGCAAAATTAAGCTTTGTCAAGAGAGACAAGGAAATGGCTGTTCATGGCTTCCCAGGAATGCCAATTTGGACAAATAACATTAAATTGTCCTTAGAGCCTTTTATGTGGATTGAATCAAATACATAATGGAACTCCCTATTTAGGTCTTTAATTCTTTTAACTTTAAAATTAGACTATATGAGGATATTGGAGGATGGTGAAAATTATATGCCAAGGCTTTAGTTCATGTGATATTACTGAACTGTGATAGAGGTTCTACTTTAAAAGGGCAGTTCTGCATGATATTTAGCTCAGAGTCTATGTTCCTACATTTTGCAAGTGATAGAATCACAACCAAATTAGTTCAGTGAACCCCCCAAAATATGCAAATAATAAAGTTTATATTTCAAATATTCCAATTATAAGTACAGGGTTCATTTTGTTGTTTCCCTAGAGAAAATTCATTTTAAGGTGCTGTGTGTGTGACGTATGTGTGTGTGCTTGTGTGTGTGTGTGTATTCTACAATTTGTCTTATTTGGTCTGCCTTTGTCTCTATTCTCTCTGTAGCCTGGTTGCCTTGGTTACCATTACATACATGCTTGTATGTGAAGTTTCTCTTTGACGTACATTTATTTCTATGGAAACAATGACATCATTGTTATGGGTAGGTGCTTAGGAAAAGCAAAAAGAAACAGCATTGAATATTGGTTTTTCTTTTGATTATAAAACATATCATGAAATAAATATTTTAAATTAGAGAACTATATTTTTGCTTTCATCTTGACTTGATCAAGAAGCTAGATTTTTGCTTGTTTATAGACTTGCTCGAGTAAAATGATTTAAAATGTTAAATATACTATTTCTCTCCTGATATATTATTTGGTGTCATAAAACTCACCACAGATAGGTATAATAATAATAATTAACCTTAAAAGTCTCTCAAATAGTAAAAAGGCTATCTCAATAACATTTGTTACCGTCAAAAAATTGTGCAAGGAATTTTATATTCACATTAAGGCAACAGCAATGTATAGATGATGGATCAAGTGAAAAAAGGCCCTATTTGTAGTTATTATTTTTAAAATCTCTAGTTTTAAAAACACAGGGATATAACAGGAAGCTGATAGTTATTAAACCATATTTTCTATGACATCAAATAAGTCCATGTATAATTGGTATTCCATTTTATTTTAAATCTTAAGAGGCTTTTTACATCTTTTTTTTTAAAAATGATTTTCCTCTCCTTTCTGCTTCCACACTACTCCAATCTATTTATTTTCTTTATAGATGATGTGGAAACCTGCCTATGATTTTCTGTATACCTGGAGTGCTCACTATGGAAATAACTACAGAGACGTGTTACAAGACCTTCAGTCAGCTTTGGACAGAATGAAAAACCCTGTGACTAAACACTGGAGAGAATTAACTGGAGTTTTAATACTAGTAAATTCTTTGGAGGTTTTGAGAGTAACTGCATTCTCCACTTCTGAGGAAGTATAGAAATAAAGGGTGTGTTTTTGAGGGGAGGGAAAATGAGGTAATGGTGTGTGTGTGTGTGTGTGTGTCTGTGTGTGTGTGTGTCTGTGTGTGTGTGTGTCTGTGTGTGTGTGTGTCTGTCTGTGTGTGTGTGTAAGAAAGAAAGGATCTCAGAAAAGCATTATATTAATTTTCTTCGTGCTCAAAACCAATTTTTTTTTCTGATGAAAGCACAGCCTAACTGATAACCAAGATGGGTTTTATCCTCAAATATGTATTTTTGTGTATGTTTCAAATACAAGTATTAGGCTGCTTTGCTCTTAGAAAGGAAAGAAAAAAGAAAAGTGCCCTCTCTCTCTTTCAGTGTTATTTTAAATTTACTAAGTTAAAGCTGTTTGAATAATTACATCACACAGATATCTGGGTAAACTAGAGACTATCAACATGAACAAGGCAGTGTTCCCAGGAGGCAGCTAGAAAGAGGGGAAGCAAGCACACACCCTGTGGCCAGTCACGGCTGCCTGCTTTCCACACCTGACCTCTTCAGTACATCATTGGGGTTCGCCAGCATCACCCCCATTTTTCATGAGGAGAAACTCAGAAGTGGAGAGAACGTCTGAGGCTACATAGCCAGTACAAAGTAGGTTTTCTGCTTGAAAAACCTGTTTCTATTTCTTTTTAAAAAATCATACTGCATAACAGAATAGTAAAAACAAAATGCATGTTAAGACTTACAGGGAAACAGTCGCCGTTTCATTTTAAGTGAGACTTGCTACTCTTTTTCATCATCTCTTGAAAGACTGACAGAAGGAAAAATATGACTTACCAGAAATCTGTTGTCTGCATGCATGGACCTAGTGTTTTCATCACCTTCCTTCAGCATCTTGGAACCTCTCTAATCCTGCCTAACTTGGGACTTTTTCTGCAGGATTATAATGTAAAATAGTTATTTAGCTCTTGGAGATTTTTAATAATGTGAGTTATTATTAAATAACCACCACCAGAAACTTGATTAACTTGATTACACTGTTGAGTAGAGAGGTCTTAACCACCAAAAACACTGATATCTTTATGTTGGCATGCTCATGCAAACACATCTCTGTGTGTGTGTGTGTGTGTGTGTGTACCACAGTGTTTTATAAAGCACAGCCTAACTGATTATATTGGACAAAAATTATATAGGACCTTGGGTCAGTATAAATGCTAATGGCTGGCAAAGTTCACAAAGAGATGTTCTGTGCTTACTCATCTGTTCAATCCTCTGGTTGCCTGCCAGTGTTTATGTGTGTATTTGGACAGATATTCATTTATTGTCATTCAGTCAATAGGTAGAGTGTATGTGTCTATTTTCTGGCAGGCATATAGATGCTTGAGGCTAATGGGAAAAAACCAGCATGAACTCTGACTTTAGTAGTGCTAAGTAATAGATAATTTTTAAAAATGACACCGTTAAATATAAAATGGCATGCATAATAACAGTTGCAATGGAGAGGTTGTGACGCTACGAGATATAAACATAGAGATGCCATCATATGAAACTGGAAGTGGGGGTGGGTCAGGGAAATTTGTTCTTGGAAAGAAATAATGAATCTGAAGGAAAAGTAGGCATTGTCCTGGTGTGGTGGGGTGTAAGCAGTGATCCCACAAAGCACTGAAGCTCTTAGACGGGTTGGAGCTGAATAGGTGCAGATAGCAGGGGTGAAGGAGTGAAAGGATAAAAGATTCAAGGATGGGATGAGGATGGAGCAAGAGGAAGCCACATTAGGGCCATTAAGGCTGCTAGAATTTAGAAAGAAAACACACAGCCTCAAAGAAATGTGGGTAAGCCAAATAAGGATTTTGTTTTGGGAACCTGAAAAAAAGATGTCCATTTGGCTAAAAAGTAAAAGCAGAATCTTTTTAGAGCTTTTAATATACCCACCCTGGGATATTTGGTATGCTGGCAATGGTAATTCAAATTGGGGTTTAAGAATAATCTTGGCCAGGCGCGGTGGCTCACGCCTGGAATCTCAGCACTTCGGGAGCCCGAGGCGGGCAGATCATGAGGTCAGGAGATCGAGACCATCCTGGCTAACACAGTGAAACCCCGTCTCTATTAAAAATACAAAAAAATTAGCTGGGCGTGGTGTTGGGCGCCTGTAGTCCCAGCTACTCGGGAGGCTGAGGCAGGAGAATGGCGTGAACGTGGGAGGCGGAGCTTGTAGTGAGCCAAGTTCATGCCACTGCACTCCAGCCTGGGTGACAGGCTGTCTCAAAAAAAAAAAAAAAAGGAACAATCCTTAGGGCTTTCAATATTTATATTTGATGATAAGGGAACACAGCCTGACCAAAGAATTATGTATACATATCCAAGGACAGAATTTATTTTAATTAAAAATAAATTATGAGAGAAGAAAAAAACCCACAGTTTTTACTTTCAGAACACAGTCATTTTTAGTGGTGATTTTGCTTTCTTTAGAACATTCTTGGAATCTTATTAACATGTCAGCTAACCAGAGAATTTTGGGAAGGGATAGTGGGGATTAATAACTGGGTTTTTCCAGGCTCCAAGATCTGAGAAGACAGAGATCTTGTTAGCTGATTAGTGTAGTAAGATTAAATAAATAATTTCAGGTTTACATTGCATCATGTATTATGATTGCGATTGAGAATAATAAGAGTTTAAAAAATGAAAAACAAGATCTCTGTAATTTAAGGATGAAACAATGGTTTAAATATTAATACACACAAATATATTTTATAATCTTGTAACAAATCCTTCCAGGAGAAAATTATTTTTTTTTGAGCTAGAGTCTGGCTCTGTTGCCCAGACTGGAGTGCAGTGTTTCAGTCTTGACTCACTGCAACCTCTACCTCCACGGTTCAAACGATCCTCCTGCCTCAGCCTCCCAAGTAGCTGGGATTACAGGTGTGCACCACCATGTCCGGGTAATTTTTGTATTTTTAGTGGAGACAGGTTTCACCATTTTGGCCAGACTGGTCTGGAACTCCTGACCTCAGGTCATCCACCTGCCTCGGCCTCCCAGCGTGCTAGGATTATAGGCATGAGCCACTGCTCTCAGCCTTCCAGAGGAATTTTAAGCCCATGTCCAAATATTCTGTTTGTATAAATATATTCTAATTTTTAAATAAATAGTTTCTACTTTTCTGAACTTTATATTTTTTCTTGCTATAATGGATTTTCATAATCAGAAAAGATTAAATTAGTAATCATGAATTGCCTTTAATATTTGGCAGTAAGTCAATGAAATAATAAGGCACTTATATCCCATCTTTGACATCATTAAAAGCATCAAATCCCATTAATCTAAAACTTCTTTAAGCATTTTGAAAGCAGAAAATGCTTACATGGTTCTTTCAGTTCCTCAGGCTTTTTGTCTAATGATGCATGACTTAGGATAAGATTTTAATTCAGTGCCCAGCTTGAAACATAGTAATTTTTCTGTATAAGCCACAGATCCTCTACCTCCTTTGTGTTAAAGCCTTCATATGAAACAATTAAGTAGGAGCATTCAATAGTGTGTCATTAACTGTTCATACTAATAAATGGATACAGCACATCTTCATGGCCT
The DNA here is from genome assembly GCF_028885625.2 of Pongo pygmaeus. Classification (NCBI taxonomy): domain Eukaryota; kingdom Metazoa; phylum Chordata; class Mammalia; order Primates; family Hominidae; genus Pongo; species Pongo pygmaeus. Next base: position 66,565,220 of record NC_072379.2, read on the forward strand.
GTAATGTAGAACATACTATATAAAGTTTTCAGTTTGGGGATGACTAGGTTTCTGGAAGGAATAGAATGCTAAATCAATGGATGGCATTGGGCTGAGAAACATTGCTGCTACTAATCAGCCTTGAATGTGTAATGTGAGCATACAAAAGAGAACATACATACACTCAAATTTGTACAATGCTATAACTGGAAGTTGATGGACTTGAATTTTTATATTGTGCTACTGTTATGTTTTCTGTAATTGTTTATATCTAAGGAATATTTGAGGTAATATAAAAGAAAAAGAGAATAATGAACAATGATGTCACTGGAGGCTTTTTACATTAAAATAGATCATTTTTCTTCTTATATATAGGTAAGTCCCTCCTCCTTCTGTATGAACTTTTCTCCCACATGCTGCTGTATGGTTTAGTGAGAGTGAAGTTCTAAAGAACATCAATATGATTGGTGGGATAATCCAAAGACATTTTTTCAGAATAAAATGGCATGTCGAAGGTTTGTTTCTTGCATATATATTTACTGGTCCACAGCACAAAATAAAGTGACCACATATACATAGGAAAGTTGAGTTTGTACACATACAGCATCTGAAATGTATCTGATGTTCAGCATCAAGATTTCACTGAACATTGTAGAAATGTGTATCTTTTGCATGCATATTTTACATTGATTTTCTATTTATGTACATCTAGAAAGTTTTAAGCCTAATAAATAGTTTTGTAATTTTGAATAATAGTGTCAGTTTATATGTGAGGGAGTAGAGACAGAGAGGTTAGCACTGGATAATAATTAGTAAGGCCAAAGGAGAAAATTTCATAGAAAGTATTGTTGTTGTCATAATGAGTATAGCATGAAAGGCTTCTTCTACAAGACACTAGTCGAGGAGTTGAGAGCTGTGGTTTCTAATCTTTGTCCATTATTCCCTATGAGACTGTGGACCTGTCACTTGGCCTCTCTGGTCTTCAGTTTTCTCACAAGTAAAACAAGGAGCTTGAACCAAATGACCTCTAGTGTTCCCCTTGGGTTTAAATGTCTATAAATGTTCAATGACTAGAATGTATTGTGTTTTTCTTTATTCATTTTGCTTTGAGAAAAGAGAATGTGATTTAAGAGTAATAATTTGAATACCAATTATCCACAATAAAATTGTGTCCTCTATGTGTAAGGCATAGCACATTTAGCACACATACATAAGCACACTAAGCACTTTACAAATATCCTCATTTATTCTTTACATAATCTTTTGAAATTGATTATGTAATACACAATGTTTTTGAATAATTGGTGACTTACAGCTATTTAAAACAAACTACAGTATGATGCTTGAGTACTGAGTTAGGAGGTCAGCATTGGTTTCACTAGGAGCTTCTCAAAGCACGCTGCCAAACATGCTCCAGTCTCATTGTCAAGGCCTTAGACCAGGCAATCATTACGGCAGTGGTTCTTCAACTTCAGCAGCAGCAAAACGGTCTGGGCGGGGCTTGGTGAAAGACTGCTGGGCTCGATCACCAGAATTTCTCATTCAGAGGGTCTGGCCTGATCACTTGCATTTCTAATCAGTTCCCAGGGGATGCAGATGTTTCTGGTCCAGGGACCCCAGTTTGAGAACCACTGTATTAAAATTTCCTTCATCTCTATAGAAATGGAAAGATTTTTTATAAGTCCTCTAGTTTGCTTTAAGATAAATGAGATTTCACATAATTCTACTGGAGAAATCGTTTTAAAAATTGTACTAAAGAACCAAAAATCACTTTATATTAAGGCTCTATTTAGAGCAAGTGAACTTTTCATGAGTTAATAAAGGCCCACAAAAATAATTTTGATGGTAAAACTAATTAAAATCTCTGTGTTTCATTTAAAGCATAAACATATTCGAATAAAAATAGGTTAACAATAATTTGGGACATGTATTCAGTATAATTTTAAGATAATTTTACAAAATATATGTAATATTGCATTTGTTTCTGTAAAATATCTTTGGAAAAAGGCTTGTTTTCCCTAGTGTGTTATTTGTTGAATTTCTTGTTAAATGTATTTTTTCCCATTGGAAAAAAGTTTCTAATCAATGTGATCAATACAGCTATCTATATGCCCTGCTTTCACTGTAGAATTAGAAAGTGTTAATAAGGTGATTGGATGTTCTTTCCAAGGATCATATTCCACATTTAAAGAGATGGCGACTGAGAAGAGGTGGCAAGCTAAACCACCTCACTTTGAGATTAATGCAGCACATTTTATCCTCTGCCATCATTTCCTTGTTAATTGTTTTTCTTTGGGTGATTGGAAGAATCTATGGCTTCCTTTTTTCTCTTCTTAAAGATATCAAGACTCTGCCCTTTTGTGACTGGAAGTAGATTTTAAATGTTCCTAATGTTTACATGCTCACTTAAACTCAATACATGGAATTTACTGGGGCATTTAACTTGTTCATGAAAATATAGTGAGTCATTGAAAAATCAAATCTTTAGTTATGATTAAGTTATTGTTTCTACCTAAACTGGTTCTACCAAACTCACTCTTTAAAGCAGAATCTGAAATTGGCAAGTCTGATGTAATGTTGATCTTACACATATTAGATTAAATGACCTAATAGAACTAGCTACTGCACCCCTTCTTAGCAGAGTGGAAAAACTCATTCTATGGGTTTACTCCCAGGAAATACATACTCCGTGCTCACTCAGACATTTTATATCATGACGAAAAATCAAGAAAGGGGTGAAGTGGAGATAGGGAAGAGTTCGATTATGGTGTAATGAAAGAAGGCTGCCTATTCATGACAATGGAAACTTTGTCTTCCTCTCTTTGTGTTGGAATTTTTTTTTTTTTTTTTTTTTTTTAGACAAGGTCTCCTTGTCTCACCCAGGCTGGAGTGCAGTGATGCAATGATCACCTGACCTACATCCACCTTCCAAGAGTAACAATGCTCCTGTGACCTTCCAAATCTTACATAGATTTCTCTGTGGTCAACTCTAATCAGCAACACTCAGAGACACTCAGTGAAGAAAGCCCTGGGAAACACTGTTTAGTTTAGCCCAGGGGAAATTACAAGGCCATGTCACCTTGAAACCGGAACATGAGGAGAGGTGAGGCTGGAGCTGCTGCAGCCATTTTGTTACCATAAAGGGAAAGCCCAGAGCTGCTGGGCAGCTTTGTGGAGCCCAGGGATGAAACTAATATAATCAAATGCAGATAGGAGAACTAACAAAACAAGAACAAAACGCAGGTTTGATCACACTCTTCAAGCCTTGGATACTGGAATGCCTGAAACTGCCTCCTGGAGTTTTTAGTTGTGAGAGACAAATTCTTTGTGCCTAATCCAGTTTAAAATAGGTTTCCTGACACCAGCTCTCAAAAGACTGATAAATGACAATTTTGATGTAGGGCTGCTGTGTTTGCTCTAGCTGAAGTTTCTTTGGTGTTTTACAAAAGAATCTTAGAGAGCATTAAATCCATCCAGGAGATAAGCAAACAACGGTTAATTTGTATCTTTTTATAGATCAGGTAAAGAGAAAGAAGGAACGATACTGTGTTTTCCATTTGTAAAAAGACCAGGCCAAACACTGAGGCTAATGCCTGTATTCCTAGCCCTTGGGAGGCCAAGGTAGGAGGATCGCTTGAGGCCAGAAGTTTGGGACCAGCCTGGGCAACAGCAAAACCCCATCTCTACAAAAAATACAATTTAAAAAAAAAATAGTTGAGCACGGTGGTGCACATCCGTGGTCCTAGCTACTCAGGAAGCTGAGGCGAGAGGATCACTTAGCCTCAGCACTATTTGCTGCATCAGGAAATCTTTCTCCCTCAAGTGCAATTCAAGAAGCTAGTTTTCTGAGTCCTTAGTGTGAGACTGGCAACGGGCCTGCTTTTCTATAAACTTCTCCAATAAATCAAATGATAAGTAAATGGAACTTCACAGGCAATATCTGCTCTTTACATACCACTTTACGAATTGCTGATGACATGACAAAACCACCTACAACCCCATCAAGGCCACAGGGGCACCTGGCCTAAGAGGACCAGAGGCAGATCTCCTGTGACTTAGATTACTCTCAAGCAGGACCTATAACGTAGTAGATGCACTTCACCTACTGCTAGAAAGAAGCTGAGGGGAAGAGAGGGACAGAGAAGGAGTTCCCAGAATGCTTGACTGTGAAAATTGTAAGGTTAGAATCGAGTGTCATGACCTGCTGGTGAAAAACAACCACGGCAAATTCCTTCAAACATTTCCTGAATGAAACTAGGAAAGCGGGGTCCAAGCTCAGTGGTATTTCACCTTTCTCAGCCATCTGACTTTTCACTGGAGATCTTTATCTCTTCTTTTGACTGAGTAATAACCCCAAAATGTTGCCCAAGGGGAAAGTAGAACAGCAACAGCAATCGAAGTGAATTACGTGATTCCAAGACATCATCAAAAAATAGGGCAAAATGTAAAGGGATACCACCAACAACGGTGGTGTGTTTGTTCTTTTTTAAAATACCTAACAGCTTTATTAAGATATAATCAACATGTCATAGAATTAATCCTGTCTTTTTATTTTTAGGAGCCTATAATCATTTTTTCCTCAATATATAGTTCCTGTTTAATATTTATTCAACTATATTCATAATTTGCTGTGCATAGAGAAATGCTCTTTGGGATGAAATTGGATATTGTTAGGTTTTTCAAGGTTGGATGGAATGGTGTGGGTTGTGGTGAAACAAGAGATTAGTGATCAAGGTTATTTATAAGAGGAAGATAAGTAAGTACTTGATATTACATTCCTAAAGCTATTTTCAAGAGATTTTACTGATAGTTTGGAAGAAAAAAGAAAATCGAATATCCTTTCACACTGTTAGAAAAGCTCTATATTTCTTTCTATTTTGATTGCTGAGAAGTTACTGTATGCTTAGGGATAAGAGTCCAGGTTCCAGTGAAACAGGTGCAAACCCACTGCATGTAATTAATCCACCCACCCTGGGTTCCTATCTCGAGCAAAGTTTTAAATCCATCTTTAATGAGAGCTCTGTTTTGACCACTTAGTATATTCTGTGTTTATCTAGTAAAAAACTGCATTACTGTAGTCCCCCATTATCTGTGGTTTCACTTTCCATGGGTTCAGTTACCTGTGGCCATCCCCGTTCTGAAAATATTACATCACTACTCTTGTACGTTGGGGCCAATATTAAGTAAAAAAATGTTACTTGAACACAAGCACAAGGAAACCATGACAGTCAATCTGATAACCAAGATAGGTACTAAGTGATGACAGAAAAGGAAAGAGAGATTTCATCACACTACTCAGGATGCCATGCAATTTTAAAATTTATGAATTGTTTATTTCTGGAATTTTCCATTTACATCACAATGCCTACCTCATCTGCCTCACTTCATCTCATCATGTAGGCATTGTATCATCTCACATTGTCACAAGAAGGCTGAGTACAATGCAATAAGATATTTTGAGAGAAAGATCATGTTCACATAACTTTTTTTACATTTGTTTTACATTTATATTTGTTTGATTTTATTATTGTTAATTTCTTACTGAACCTAATTTATATATTAAGCTTTATCATAGGAATGTATGTGTAGGAAAAATTTACACAGGGTTTGGCACCATCAGTGGTTTCAGGCATCAACCTTGGGTCTTGGAATGTATCCCCTGCAGATAAGGGGGATACTGAGTGGCTTAGAAAACAGAAATGTATTTTCTTACAATCCTGGAGGCTAGAAATAAAATCAAGGTTTTGGCAGGGTTGGATTTTTCTGAGGGCGGTGGAGAAGAATATATTTCTGGCCTCTCTCTTTAGTTTAAAGATGGCCATCTTCTCCCTATATCTTTACATGCTCTTCCTTTTATGAGTGTGTCAATGTGTCATGTCCTTTTCTCTTTAGGACACCAGTCATACTGGATTAGGGCCCACCTACTGACCTCATTTAAGTTACCTCTTGAAAGACACTACCTCTAAATATGGTTACATTCTTAGGTACCAGGGGTTAGCACTTCAACATGAATTTGAGGGAGGGTACGATTCAGCCCGTAACAAAAATTATTTGATCAGGTTTTTTTTTTGTTACTAAAATCAACTACTTTGTTCAAATGCATTTTAAACAATCCTGCAATGAGCCTTTTGAAATTTCTGCCCCCTTATTTCTCTATCACCAGAAAATCCTCAATGCCTGAGAAATGAGGGACATTCCAAAGCCACGGATTGATGTGAAATAAAAGATGATAGAACTACACAGCTGGAACTGCCATTGTTCTTTTAACTCAGGCATGATAGAGTCAAACTCTGCTTATGGGAACTAATGGTAAACAACATTGGTGTAGGTAATACAAGTTCCAGTCCAGCCTGGGCAACAAAACAAGACTTCATCTCTAGAAACAATAACAAACAAAACAAATAAATAAAAAATAAAGTTATTTAATACTCCTAACCTACAGAACATCATAACTTAGCCTAGCCTACCTTAAGAGTGCTCAAAACACTTATATTATCCTACAGTTGCGCAAAATCATCTAACACAAAGCCTATTTTATAATAAAGTGTTGAATAGCTCAGATAATTTATTCAATACTATACTGAAAATGAAAAACAGAATGGTTGTACGGGTACTTACGCAAAGTTTGGTTTCTAATGAATGAGTATTGCTTTCACACCACTGTGAAGTCAAAAAAATCATAAGTCGAACTCATAAATAAATTGGGGACTGTCTGTTCATACTTGTAGATAATTTCCCTTGGGTTTTCATTGTTGCCAGTATAGGATTTAAGTGCTGCAGAAAAGGAATACTCTTTTTCCTGGTAGGGAACTGCAAAGACAGTCTAAGAACAGATTGTCACTCCTTTGATTTTGTTGTTGTTGTTGTTATTGTTGTTCTTGTTGATGAACACTGGGATGGCTGGGAAGCAAATGTCTCTTATAGAACAAACAAAAACAAGGGGAGGCTTGGATCACCCAGAGAGCACACTGAGCCAAGCATCTGGGAAATTTGTCTTGAAGGGTGTGGTGGGTAAGAAAAAAGACAGAATGTGCTGAACTCCCGAGGAGACCTGGTAGATTATCCTAAGCAGGGATTTGAGAGAACAGGCTAAGAAAATCGCTAACTGAGAACTGCAATTTGAGAGAGAAAGCTAAAAAGTTTTTCTCAATTGACATTTTTTACAGAATTCTTTCAGTGCACTTATGGTAAACAGCCTTTCCTGGTTTGTCCAAGACTGAGGGCTTTCCTGAGATGTGGAATTTTCAGTGCTAAAACCAGGGAAGTTTCAGGCAAACCAAGACAATTGACCACCATAAGTACAAAACACTGAAGTCCCTGTTAAGTAAAAGTGGCAACCGGGAAAGATAATACCCTGTCATTATCAGGCTCTTTGTGCCACAGCTTAAATAATCACCATATTAAACCTATGGTAAGGAAGGGACATAAGATATTTTTATAGATGAAGGGAATCGTGGAAAGTTCCCAGAATGGGCAAGACTTAAAGAAAGTACCAGATGCCAAAATTGACAGGGAGAGATACTGAGGACAAACAGGCTGAGGACCAGACCTAATGCAGCTCACGCCACTCTGATGTGAATAATTCTTGCAAGGGTATCTGTAAGTTCCTTACTCAATTACCAGTTTCTCTGACTACAAAACATTGTACTTCATTCCATCAAAAAATAAATACAGCAGTGAAAACAATTTGTAACTTTACATAAACCTAACAGTTAGTTTATGGGAAGGACAAAGTGTTTCTTTTAATTTATGGAAACTAGTATTAGGCTTGTTTATCTGCACAATAAATTTAAAAGATAGAGATAGCTTTAACTTGCAAGAAGGAGAGGAAGAGAGAAAGCTAAATGTTTAACTTTTCCATCTTTGCAAAGGGTCTTTGGAAATCCTCCTCCAGATTCCCCAGAGCACGACAGTGACTTCACATGGATACAGATTTTGCAGTTATCAACCAACCCATCAATTAGCATTTATGGAGCACTAATTGGTGTCAACCCAGGTACCATAAGTGTTAGCATGATCCAAATAAATTAAATGAGAATTGATTGTTTTAATTACGGCAATCCAGTCAATGGCAGGCTCTTCTTTCTCTGCTTTTATTTTCCTTCTCTTCCTCTTTCCCGTTACCTTTCTCTTTCTCATTCTCTTTTTCCTCTTTCTCTTCTTTTTTCTGATTGGCAAAGAAAAAAAAAAAATCAGAAGGATAGACCTATTATTCTTAGAACAATAGATGAAGTTACAACTTCTGAGAAAACAATGTTAATTATATATCTATTCTTAGCAAAGCACTATGCTTGGCACAAGACATGACTGCAGAAAATCTTTCAATTTTTAAGGCCATTTTCAATCACATGGAGGAGCTAGACAAATATTTATACACATGGCATAAAATATAATTGGTCAACAGTTATTGAATTTACATGTAGAGAGGCCTTGAATCAATGTTCTCTGTATTAAAGGATTTCCAAAACATTAAACATGAAATGTAGTGAGATCTGTTGTCATCATTACATTTCAGTCCCGTTGCTTCCTTTGTAGTTTTGTGGCACAATAACAGACATGCTTGTGTTAACTGCAAATCGCTTTTTTTTTTTACATCTACTTAGCTAGATTAAAACCTGATTTGACAGTTAATTTCAACTATTTCACATAGTAAAAACAGCAGACTTGAAGATTTATTCTTTCTGGACTACCTGCTTCTTAAGTTCCATTTTCCTGTGTCCTGGGATTGCAGAGTAAGCACAATCAACAAGCTTTCCTGCCTTCTCAGCCTTATTTGTATATTGATAGTTTCTGTATTATTTAGGAGCAAAAACACCTTCAAATGGAAAGTTTCTAAAATCCTAAGCAAGGTTTCTTATTAAATATTACAGTGACAATTACATTAATGCACTCCTTGATTTCTTGAGGGCAAAGGACACTTGGAACACAACGTTTACAGCTCTGGGTAAATTCAGGAATCTATCAGTAAGCCCTGACTCAACAGAATTAGCTCAAGTTTATGGTCAGGGCTCTTACATTAATAAAGGGGATTGTATTTCCAAAACATTCCAGTGTTTAAAAAAATCTTAGAAAAACTACAACCCTGACTAAACAGTGCTCAAGTAGAAATAATTCCATCACTGAGTACTTCACACAAGAAAAGACCTTGAGAGAGGTCCAATTATAATTAACTATGAAGATTTGACTTGCTCCTATTTTCAGAAAAACCGAAATAAACATTTTGTTGATTGGGAATATAAAAAATGAATATTTTCTGGATATCAGATAAAGTAATTGGCATGAATTCTTGGGGCATGGAGGGTCAATATAGCTCCCTAAAACATCCTAACCAATAAAACTATAGACTATCAAAACATATCTGTGAAAGGATTATTTAAAATTATATATTGTATAGGATTAGATAAAATGGCCCAATCAGTCTGCATATTGCAGCAATTTTTCAATAGAAATCTGTAATGGGATAGATTTTTGTTGTTTTTATTTGTCTATTTTCATGAGCAATTGTATTTTCCACATAAAACATACTTTTCATTGTTTGAAGTGCTTTCTTGAAAGAGTTTAATAGCATACCTGCTTTGAAATCTTGTTATCGTTCCTATGTTTTTCTTTTGGCAGTAATGATGGATTGAATTTTTCTATTTATGCTTCTTTTCTGGAGGCCTCTGGATTAATACTATGATTTTCTAGATGACTGGATAATCTCACTGGTGACGCAATTTGTGTGATTATCAATCACATTCATACTTGGGTATAACTTTCAGAACGAATTGGCCCAGAAAATATTTAGTAACTCATTGGAAGTCCCATGCATAAATCAGGAAATCTTAGAATTAAACCCAGCTGATGGTTATCCACATTTTATTTTTATGGACTACATTTTGTAAAACTTGCCACCCAGAAAGAGCATTCCATTTTTGAACAATTCTCCTTTTATGAAGGTCTGCCTGTACTTGAGCCCAAATCTGACTTTGGACCTTATTCATTCATTTATTCATCATTTAATAAATGCTGACTGAGTGCCTAATCTGTACCACAAATGCTGAAGATAAAATGATATGACACATTCCCTGTTCTCATGGATTTTGCTGTCAGTGGGAGGAAACTGTTTCACTAATGCCCTTCTGCATGTACTTCCTTCAGACATTTGGAGACAACAATCATTCCCTCAAAACTTTAAAACATTTCTTCACTAGGCTGCACGCCCTAAGTCCCCTCGTTTCCAATAAAGAATTTTCAGATTCTTCCCTGCATGTTAGTTTCATAGTGGGTTGCCTATCTTCCTCTTCAAATAGTTGCCCCACTAGTGCTAAACCCAGTGTCTTGGTGAGGTCTGTCCAGAGCACATTTACCCATTCAGTCATTTATCTGGAAAACTTATTTGGCATCTGTTACAGGTCAGGCAAATGTGAATATGCCCATAATTTCTGTCATTGAGAAGTTTATGTTCTAAAAGAAGCCCCAAAATGATTGAACAAGACAATTGCTTCTTTAATTGTGGGCAACACAGTCCCGTTAATTCAGCCCGTGCTTTGCAAATAAGTTTCACTCGCATCCGTGTGAAGAGACCACCAAACAGGCTTTGTGTGAGCAACAAGGCTGTTTATTTCACCTGGGTGCAGGCGGGCTGAGTCCGAAGAGAGAGTCAGCAAAGGGAGATGGGGTGGGGCCGTTTTATAAGATTTGGGTAGGTAAAGGAAAATTACAGGCAAAGGGCAAGGGGTTTGTTCTCTGGCGGGCAGGAGTGGGGGTCACAAGGTGCTCAGTGCGGGAGCTTTTTGAGCCAGGAGAAGGAATTTCACAAGGTAATGCCATCTGTTAAGGCAAGGACCGGCCATTTGCATTTCTTTTGTGGTGGAATGTCATCAGTTAAGGCAGGAACAGACGATTTAAATATCACTTTTGTTATTCTTCAGTTACTTCAGGCCATCTGCATGTATACATGCAGGTCACAGGGGATATGATGGCTTAGCTTGGGCTCAGAGGCCTGACATTCCTGTCTTCTTATATTAATAAGAAAAATAAAACACAATAGTGTTGAGATGTTGGGGCAGCGAAAATTTTTGGGGGTGGTATGGAGAGATAACGGGCGATGTTTCTCAGGGCTGCTTCGAGCGGGATTAGGGGCGGTGTGGGAACCTACAGTGGGAGAGATTAAGCTGAAGGAAGATTTTGTGGTAAGGGGTGATATTGTGGCGTTGTTAGAAGAAACATTTGTCATATAGAATTATTGGTGATGGCCTGGATATGGTTTTGTATGAATTGAAAAAAGTACGGAATAAGACAAGGAGAAAAGCAGGTATTAAAGGACAAGAATTGGGAGGAGCCAGGACATCTAACTAGAGAGTGCCTAAGGAGGTTCAGCATAGCCCTGCCAGCAACGATTATTTATTTACTTTAAGAGGGAGTTGAGTGGCAGTTTGCAGAAAGCACCAGAAGATATCAGCTGTCATGGCTTGGAGAAATAGTGTAAACCGGCAGTGTGAACAAGAGCAGGGCATTTATGAGTAGTTGAGAATGGTGAATAGGAGTATGACTAGACAGAAGATAGTAGGGATGAGAAGTTTCTTTTTTTTGGCGGGGGGAGGCGCTCAGTCCAAGTTGGTCTGGTGTCTGAAATGAGACTGGGGCCTATAAAAAGGAGCATCTATACAGGAGCTCAAATGGGCTGCACCCTGTAGCATTCCGAGGACAGACCTGAATTCTGAGAAGGGCAAGTGGTAAAAGTATTGTCCAGTCCTTTTTAAGTTGATGGCTGAGCTTGGTGAGCTGTGTTTTTAAAAGACCATTCTTTCACTGAATACTAGGAGCCTGAGAAACTGCTTGGGTGATTTGACTAATAAAGGCCGGTCTGTTATAGGACTGTATAGAGGTGGGAAGTCCAAACCGAGGAATTATGTCTGACAGAAGGGAAGAAATGACCATGGTGGCCTTCTCAGACCCTGTGGGAAAGGCCTTTACCTATCCAGTGAAAGTGTCTACCCAGACCAAGAGGTATTTTAGTTTCCTGACTCGAGGCATGTTGAGTAAAGCCAATTTGCTAGTCCTGGGCGGGGGCAAATCCCCGAGCTTGATGTGTAGGGAAGGGAGGGGGCCTGAATAATCCCTGAAGAGTAGTAGAATAGCAGATGGAACACTGAGAAGTTATTTCCTTGAGGGTAGATTTCTACGATGGAAAGGAAATGAGAAGTTCTAAGAGGGGCTAGTGGCTTGTGCTATAGCATAGCCTGCCTTTGCTGGTGTGTGGCAATTAGGCCTGGTGGAACTGCCATCAATAAACCAAGTGTGATCAGGGTGAGGAACAGGAAAGAAGGAAATATGGGGAAATGGGGTGAATGTCAGGTGGATCAGAGAGATACAGTCATGGGGATCAGGTGTGGTATCAGGAATAATGTGGGAGGCTGGATTGAAGTCCGGGCAAGGAACAATGGTAATTGTGGGAGACTCAACAAAGAGTGAGTACAGCTGAAGGAGCCGGGGAGCAGAAAGTATATGTGTCAGGTGTGAGGAAGAAAATAGATTTTGGAAGTTATGAGAACTTTAGAGAGTGAGTTGAGCATAGTTTGTGATTTTAAGGGCCTTTAAAAGTATTAGGGTAGCAGCGGCCGCCGCACACAGACTTGAGAGCTGGGGAAAACAGTAAGGTCAATTTGTTTGGATAAAAAGGCTACGGGGCACGGTCCCAGTTCTTGTGTAAGAATTCTTACTGCACAGCCCTGCACTTCAGCTGTGGGTAATGAAAAGGGTTGGGATGAGTCAGGGAGAGCTAGGGTCTCTAGAGCTAGGGGGCAGTCTCTAAAGCTGTCTTCAAGGAACGGAAAGAGGAGTGGGGAAAGGATTTAGGATCTATGGGGTCAGCTACATTTCCATTTCCTTTTGCGCTTTTTTAGGATGGCAAAACCAGGTATCTAAAGTCGAAAGTATCCAACCATGCCTAGGAAGGAAAGGAGTTGTTTTGTAGAAGGTGTTGGGGTTTGAGAGATCAGTTGGACACGATTGGCAGGGAGAGCACGTGTGTTTTTATGAGAATTATGCCGAGATAGGTAACAGATGAGGAAGAAATTTGGGCTTGACTGAAGTAATGGGGGCTGTCTGTGAAGCCTTGCGGCAGTGCAGCTCAGGTAATTTGCTGAGTCTAATGGGTGTCAGGGTCAGTCCAAGTGAAAGTGAACAGAGGCTGGGATGAAGGGTGCAAAGGAATAGTAAAGAAAGCATGTTTGAGATCCAGAACAGGATTATGGGTTGTAGAGGGAGGTATTGAGGATAGGAGAGTATATGGGTTTGGCACCATGGGGTGGAAAGGCAAAACAATTTGGTTGATAAGGCGTAGATCCTGAACTAACCTGTAAGGCTTGTCTGGTTTTAGGACAGGTAAAATGGGGGAATTGTAAGGAGAGTTTATAGGCTTTAGAAGGCCATGCTGTAGCAGGCGAGTGATAACAGGGTTTAATTCTTTTAAAGCATGCTGCGGGTTGGGATATTGGCGTTGAGTGGGGTAAGGGTGATTCGGTTTTAATGAGATGGTAAGGGGTGGATGATCGGTCACCAAGGAGGGAGTAGAGGCATCCTATACTTGTGGTTTAAGGTGGGGAGTTACAAGGGGAGGATGTGAAGGATGTTTTGAACTAGGGGAAAAGGTGGCAATGAGATGTGGCTGTAGCCCAGGAATAGTCAGGGAAGCAGATAATTTAGTTAAAATATTCCGGCCTAATAAGGGAACTGGGCAGGTGGGGATAATTAAAAGGAGTGCTTAAAAGAGTATTGTCTAAGTTGGCACCAGAGTTGGGGAGTTTTAAGAGGTTTAGAAGCCTGGCCATCAATACCCACAACAGTTATGGAGGCAAAGGAAACAGGGCTTTGAAAAGAAGGTAATGTGGAGTGGGTAGCCTCTGTATTGATTAAGAAGGGGACGGACTTAACCTTCCACTGTGAAAGTTACTTAAAGCATCTGTGATGGTCTAGGAAGCTTCCGAGGTGATTAGGCAGCGTCGGTCTTCAGCTGCTAAGCTGAGAAGATCTGGGAAGGAGTCTGAGAGCCTTGGGCCAGAGTTCCAGGGGCTCTGGGAGTGGCTGCCAGGTGAGTTGGACAGTCCGATTTCCAGTGGGGTCCCACACAGATGGGACGCGGCTTAGGAGGAATCCCAGGCTGTGGGCATTCCTTGGCCCAGTGGCCAGATTTCTGGCACTTGTAGCAAGCTCCTGGGGCAGGCGGGCCTGGAGGAATGCCTGGCCACTGCGGTTTAGGTGTTTGGAAGTTCTTGTGTGCTGGAGATGTGGCTGGGGTTTCTGTCACAGTGGAGGCAAGGAATTGCAACTCAGAAATACGTTGCTACTTGGCTGCCTCTATTCTATTATTGTACACCTTGAAGGCGAGGTTAATTAAGTCCTGTTGTGGGGTTTGAGGGCTGGAATTTAATTTTTGGAGCTTTATTTAATGTCAGGAGCAGATTGGGTAATAAAATGCATATTGAGAATAAGACAGTATTTTGACCTTTCAGGGTCTAGGGCTGTAAAGTGTCTCAGGGTTGCTGCTAAACGGGTCATGAACTGGGCTGGGTTTTCCATATTTGATGAAAAAGAGCCGAAACACTGATTCTGGGAGAGGTCAGATAAAGAAAAAGGAGCCTTTAGCTCCAGCAACCTTTTTAAGAGGAAATTGCTGGGCAGGTTGGGGAGGGCTAGTCACGGAACAAAACTGTAAGCCAGACTGGGTATGAGGAGGGGAGGTGATAAAAGGATTATAGGGTGGGGGAAGCAGAGGCTGAGGAAGAATTGGGACCTGGTTCAGCCTGGGGAGGAGGGGGGAAGTCAGATGGGTCTGTAGAAGAGGAAGATTAGAAAGACTCAGTGACGCTTGGGGTTGGGACTGAGAGGACAGGTGGGAGGGAAAGAAGGAGGATTTGGGACGAGTCACACTGGGAACAGAGACTAGGGAGGGAACAATGTGTAAAAGAATGCCAGGACATCAGGCACCTCAGACCATTTGCCTATTTTATGATAAGAAATATCTAGATCTTGTAAGATGGAAAAATCCAAAGTGCTGTTTTCTGGCTATTTGGAACCACTGTCGAGTTTGTATTGGGGTCAAGCGGCATTGTAGAAGAAAATAAGGTGTTTAGGTTTAGGCCAGGTGTGAGTTGAAGAGGTTTTAAGTTCTCAAAAACACAGGCTAAGGGAGAAGAAGGAGGAATGGAGGATGGAAGGCTGCCCATAGTGAAGGAGGCAAGCCCAGAGATAAGAGAGAGTAGAGACATGGAGAGAAGGGGTGGGAGGTTCTTGCCCCCCAGAAAAGCGGTCCTTGCTGCTAAGGGTGAAGGACCAAGGCAGGCATCCCCGCGTGGTCAGACACCTCTGAAACGTGGGTGAATAATCAGGCAGGCGTCCCCGTGTGATTAAACACCAAGAGAAGACTGTCTTCCTGAGTCCATGACCAGCGCTGGAGTTTTGGGTCCACGGATAAAATGTGTCTCCTTTGTCTCTACCAGAAAATGAAAGGAACTGAAATTAAGAGAAGGGAGAGATTGAAGTATGGCACCAAGATTGAAAGGAGAAAGAGGTTGATGGATAGTGAGAGACGTTGGAGAAGAGAGTAAGAAGAGGCCGCTTACGCGATTTAAAATTGGTGAGATGTTCCTTGGGCTGGTCGGTGTGAGGACCTGAGGTCATAGGTGGATCTTTCTCACGAAACAAAGAGCAGGAGGACAGGGATTGATCTCCCAAGGGAGGCCCCCGATCTGAGTCATGGCACCAAAATTTCACTGGCGTTCGTGTGAAGAGACCACCAAACAGGCTTTGTGTGAGCAACAAGGCTGTTTATTTCACCTGGGTGCAGGTGAGCTGAGTCCGAAGAGAGTCAGCGAAGGGAGACAGGGGTGGGGCCATTTTATAAGATTTGAGTAGGTAAAGGAAAATTATAGTCAAAGGGGGGTTGTTCTCTGGAGGGCAGGAGTAGGGGTCACGAGGTGCTCAGTGGGGGAGCTTTTCGAGCCAGGATGAGCCAGGAGAAGGAATTTCACAAGGTAATGTCATCAGTTAAGGGCAAGGACCAGCCATTTTCACTTCTTTTGTGGTGGAATGTCATCAGTTAAGGCAGGAACAGGCCATTTAAATATCACTTCTTTTGTGATTCTTCAGTTACTTCAGGCCATCTGGATGTATACATGCAGGTCACAGGGGATATGATGGCTTAGCTTGGGCTCAGAGGCCTGACAATAAGAAAAGGATCTTGGTGGGCTTATGACTCAACTTTTTCTTTTGTGTTAGTTAAAGGAGTTGTGGCCCCAGGCATAGGCCCAAATACAACGAAATTCACTGAAATAAGCACATAATCTGCAACTTAAAAGAAATAATACAAGCTGCAAAATAATCAGTTTTTAATAGAGTGGAATGATTGCAATATAAACCTCTTCAGGGTTGAGGTAAGCTAAACTGATAGAATTATAATCAGTATTAGTTTGAAAATAGCAGAGTCTATACAAATATTTATGGTAGAACCAACTAGACTTAACATGTTGCCATCATTGTTAATAACGTTTTGTTTTGTTTCTTCCTTCTGCTCTCAAGTAATGACAGCTTCTGAATCTGTAACACAGTCCTATCATTGATATCTCAGAACTAAATGTCCCTTCTCTGCCCTCTTGCTCTCTTTAAAACTGGTAGAAGTTTCCTCCCTACCTTGTCTTCTGTGTTAAGAGCCTCTATTTTGAGAATAATCTATACTTATTCTACAAAAGAGAATTAGTAATCACCATAGTTTTAGTCATTTGTTCACTTATGCATCTACTCATATCATTTTATTTATTCATTAAATTTTAAAAAATGAATTTAGTGCTTGGTCCATATTTGGAATTCAGTTAATTTTTGTGACATGAGTGAATAAATGGATGAGGACTCAATCAAGCTCATTTATTTGTAGATTATAATATTCATTTGCTTAGTAGATAAGAACAAGACCAGGGTTTCTTGCAGCTGGAGGAAGCTGTAAGTCTGTGATAGAGAGGTTTTGCTGGCAGTGTCAGGAACATCACAGAGGGAACAGGCCAATGAGTGGCAGGCTGGTTGTATCTCTGATGTAATTCTGGCCTCTCCAGTGGCTAATAAGTACCATGATGATATACCTGTAACAAAGCCAGGGACTTGCAGTAAGTTATTTGGTAAATTTTAATCTTTCTTTAAATTTATCTCATGATTAATTTGAAAACGCTTCATATTGCCACATAATATGTATGAGTTTTGATTGGTTTTTGTGCTTGTACCTTACTAGTTATTAAATATTGTAGATATCACCCCTGCCACCATGAGATCTGCTTTTAGCTCAGGCACCGTTTGGGAATGGCTCTTCCCACAAGAGATCCAGGCTCCTCCAACTTCCCAGCAGGTTGGAGAAAAAGGCACAAGTGCTCAGGTTGGTGAGCAGCATTTCCAACTTGATAGAACAGGCAGATGTCATTTCCAGGGTGATAAATTTGTAGGCAGCCAAGTTTTTGCAAGATGAAAAGAGCTTATAGACATTTATTGCTAAATGTTATTGCATACATTTTGGAGAACTGTATAAACAGAGATTAAGAAGTAAGGATCTAGGCATGAGAAATTTTCATTCCTCAAAGGGAAAAGAACAACATGGGAAAACAGAAATCAGATGAGAAGGAATTTAGGCAGGACTAAGCAGAGGCTTACCTTCTTTAATGGTTATTGCTAGCACCTTAGTAAGAAGAAACTGGAAACTGTAGAGTAATTTCATAAACCTGGTAGAAGCAGTTGCAAGGATATAATTTTAGGCCACATTTGCCTCTATAGTGCTGTGAGTATGGTAGGATGAATTTCCTAACCTTCCTCACAACCAGTTCAAGAAACTTAACCTCCTCTTGGAGTATGTTGTATATCAAAGTTCAAATAATAAGAAGGGGTTGTTTTATGGAAAATCACATTGAAGAACTGATAAAACATATTCTGTACAACAATACATACAAGATCTGATGGCAAGAGGGTGGTTACATTTCATGGAAAATTTTTGATTACCCTTTAGACAGTGTGCCTGGAGACCAGCCCATATAGAACGTATTTTCTTTTCAATGCTCAGAATCTAAAGCTACTGGGCCCCTATCATCGCCAAAATCCATTGTACAGAGGATGACTGACAAGCGATGAGGCAAAGCCAAACTAAGAAGGAGGGGGTTGGTGGAGGGTGACTGGGAACCAAGGTTGAGGGTTTTTGGATGAGGAAGATGAGAGCTCAAGACTCCTTGCGATGCTTTATCTTGATTGCAGAGTTAGCCATTTGGTGCGCTTGAAATATCCAGGACTAATGTTCTTTGCTGTTGGAATAGTTTGCTAGGGTTGACATAACAAATTACTACAGACTAGGTGGCTTAATCAACAAAATTTATTTTTTCACATTTCTGAAGAAGAGAGTCCAAAATCAAGGCACTGGCAAATTGGTTTCTCCTAAGGTTTATCTCTCTGACTTGCAGATGGCTGCCCTCTTGACGCCTCTTCACATAATTGACCCTTTGTGCTCTCACACTCCTGGCATTTCTTCCTCTTTTCTGAAGGATGCTAGTCAGATTGGATTAGGACCTCATTTTAACTTAATTATCTCTTTATAAACCTTATCTCCAAAATGCAGTTGTATTCTGAAGTAATGAGGGTTTGGATGTCAACTTACGAATTTGGAGAGAGGGGACACAATTCAGCATACAAAATTGCCATGTATGGCATTCAAGAGACCACTTGAATACTCCAGAGAAGATATGCCCAGATTTGAGAACACTCTCCAGGCATGGCTGGGGTTACAGGAGCACACACAGAATTGCCAGTCCTAAGTGTCAACTATAGCAAGTTTACCAATCTTGTTGTCTTCATGCAATTCTGAATTATACACCTTTCCAGATATTGTTACAGATATTTAGGTTGGTTGATTCTAATTTCAATGTTTCATCAAAAGGTCCACAGCCAAGAGGATGGTATTGGATGATGAGCAGGCCCCTGTAGCGAAGACTGTCTTCATAAGGTTTATTTCTCTGAGTGGGCTATGCATTCACCTTTTTGATTTGGCATTGCGAAAGGCAAGACTCTCTCTGGCTTTTGGTTGCAGCACTCTGTAAGGATGCTATTTGTGAAAATAGAAGCAAATTAAAAGGCTAGTAGTCTGCATGTCATTCATTTTTAAACCTCTTACTGTTGTGAAAATCACATGAAGTAATGTAAGCAAACATGATTTACAAAACTGTTAAGTAACATACACATGTGTATTATCACTTTGTAGTTATTTTGGCTCCAGTCGTGGGGCTCCTGGAGTTCCTCTAGTATTAGAATGAGTTATAAACCAATACTCTTATTGTCATCTCTAACTTCAGACTTACAAGTCTTAATAGGAATAATAAGATATTAATCTTTTCACTTGAAAAATCCATACTATACGTTTTATATGGGATGACAATAGAGTTCTGGAGAAACATCACTACAGAAGCCACCGAGTTATTATGATTGCTTATGTTTTAGTCACACAAAATAGGCATGGAAAATGAAAAATTCATGTCAAAAGGAATAACATGCCTTGGGGAGTTATGAGGCTAAAAGCATGAATAATGCAACAAATCAGAAAGGCAAAATAATTTGTAGTTAATGGGAGGATGTTTGCAAAAGAGCTCCAGTGATGGGGAACTTGTCAGAAGGCTTTGTTGGGTGACAGAATTTCAAGAGAAAGGAAGAGGATGTTCCACTGGCATTTTCTCAGGCTAAAACTCAGAGCTGGACTGAGAGAAGATAAAGAGGGTTTGTAAGCACAGGAGAGTAAGATAGGCGGGGACAGGAATATTGGAAAGGCCAGAGCAGCGGATGGGCAATAGCCCTAGTGGCTCAGCAGGACTAGAATCCAAGAGCATTCGGAATTCTTTACCCTACTCTGGTGGACCTTGCTTGTCTTAGATTTTCATGATATTTTAGCAGTTGGTTCTGTCTGTGTGAATACTTGGTTTTGTTTATATCTCCACTCCACTTTTATCATGTCAATTTTTCATTTTTATTTAAGAAGTATTCTATCTGCATTGAAGATGATAAAATACATAACAAGATACATAATAGTCTTTGCCTTACAGGGATCTGTTATTTAAATATGTGGTTTTCCTTCATAGTCATATCTTATACTCACATTTGTCATATGCCCTAACATCTAGGGATATCATTTATATACCTAAAGATAGCACTATCTTACTGAAAACTAGAACAAAACATGATGTCAGGGAAGAAAGTAAAGTAATATTGATTTGTATAATAGATAACCCTTCAAATACATTTTTTTTTTTTTAAATGGAGTCTTGCTCTGTCGCCCAGGCTGGAGTGCAGTGGAGAGATCTCCGCTAACTGTGAGCTCCACCTCCTGGGTTCACGCCTTTCTCCTGCCTCAGCCTCCCGAGTAGCTGGGAATACAGGAGCCCACCACCACACCCAGCTAATTTTTTTGTATTTTTAGTAGAGACCGGGTTTCACCGTGTTAGCCAGGATGGTCTCAATCTCCTGACCTCATGATCTGCCCGCCTCAGCCTCCCAAAGTGCTGGGATTACAGGAGTGAGCCACCGCGCCTGGCCCCTTCAAATACATTTTAAACATAAAATTATTGTATATTACCTATGACTGCATGCATATGTGAGTAGTAAAAGTATGTAAGACATGCATAGGGACGATGTATGGCCATTTCAGAAGAGTGGTCACATTTAGTAGAAGAAGCAGATGGTAGTGAGGCATTAGCTGTTTTTATAATGTTTTTGTTTTTGTTTTTGTTTTCTAAAGGGGCTTTAAACCATATGTAGCAAGGTATTAATATGTGTTTAGGTATTTTTGTACATGAGTACTTGCATTAACAGTAGTATATCCCATACTTTTCTACATGTTTGTTTTATCTAAGTAAAAGTGAATTAAAAATTAAAGCCTAAACCCACTTTTTCTGCTAAAAGCTTCCTCATCAAGCAGAATCTCAAATCACTCACAGCTAATATTTTCATTTAGTAGTTGAGAAATATTTTTCCATCTGGCATTGAGGTAAGGATGCTGTTTTTAAGAGAATACATTATTATGTATTACCTTTTTATAAAAGATAACACATATGCCATGCAGATAGTATGCAAGGGACTGAGAAACTTTGAAAGTGCTACAGTTTTCCTCTAAAACATTAAAATTGCACAAATATTATATAAATGAATTACTTCCCTTACAGGAAGTTATGTTGTAGTCAAATAATTTTGAAAGTAGGATCAGAAAACTGGGTTCTAGCTCAGTTCTGCTAGTAATAGTTTAAGCATGGGCAAGGTGGTTAACTTCTCTGGTTCTTCACTTTATTTGTAAAATGAAGATATTCTTTCTAGCTCTGAGTCCTCTCAGTAGGTGGTAGAGTAGCGGAGTGTAAAGGAAGTAGATTCAGAAGTCAGACTGGGGCATGTGAGAGCATTTACAGTCCCTATCTTACAGGGTGTTTATGAAAAATTTATAAAATAATAGAAACACGTCCTTAAAATAGTGCCTGGCAAATATAAAAGGGCTCAGCTTTTTTAATTGCTGTTTTAAAGTGTTGTGATTCAGTATACTCAGAACCATGCTAGGCTTGTGAAAGATTATAATACCAAATACATTGTTTTGGTTTATCACTTGTATATTTCCACTATTTTGTTACATCCCAGAATTGAAAGAGATATAATAAGTATAGTACATGAGATAATTACTAATCCATATAGTCTCTAAGAACAGTGAGGTGGTGAGGTTCATCCTCAGTCTAGAAGAGCAGCTCAGGGATGAGACATGCCCGTGACAGGGCTTGGAGTGAGTCTAAAAGGATTTAATGAGTAACGTGGAAAACTAGCTTAGTCTTAGTGGCCATTCTTACCTTAGTCTCTTCTCAGCTGTCAGTGCTAATTACTGGAATGAAATAACAAAGTCCTAAGTAATTTTTATGACTAACAGAGAGAGTTCTAGGTTATGGGAAGAATCTGACTTAATTCTTTACAACCTGGGGCATAGATTGATAATTTATTTCTTAAGCAGGAAGTTTATATGCCAAAATTTGCATGCCTCTACTTAAAAGCATGAGCTCTATTTCTTTCTAAATCTCAAATAATCTTTCCAAACAAGCTGTTTGTAATCCTCTTTGCCAGGAATCTCTCTGCACGCTCATGACTTTTCTCTTGCCCAATGAGGCAATGCACTTGGTTTTGTGCTTCTTAGATTGAACCAGGAGGAGAAATCAGCTGTCACCAACAAAGAGGAAGTCAGCCTTGAGCAGAGGGTTATGTCACTGTCTAGAATTGTCAATGCCTTCCCCCTAGAGGAAAGGCACCTTCTCTTAGAGAGCTAACCATTAAATTAGATCCTTGTAGAAATCAGGCTCTGGAAGAGTTTATTCAGGGTCTCTGGCTAACTGGGCAATGTGGTGAACTGCAATAAGCAAAGTTTTCCAGGCAGGTGGATCTAGGTTGGCTCTTCCTCCTCCAAGCTACCGAGATTATTGTGGCAAATTATTTACCTTCCCCGAGGCTATTTTCTTATTTGTAAAATTGGAATAAAAATGAACCTACCTTATTGGGTTATTGCAAGGATTAACATGATAGTTCATGTATAGTATTTAGCAAACTAACCAATAAAATGAAAGTTACTTATGTGTGTGTTGCACATAATTTGGTATATCTATATTAGTTCCCATCCCTTTGCCCTTTCTTCTCTTCCCAAAAAGTAAACCACAGTGTTTCAAAATAGTAATATTAATGTTTTATATTTATTCTCTAGAAAATATAAAGAGAAAATTCAATATAATCTCACATATATTGAGATAGTTACCCTTCAAATTCAGTATAATCTTAAACAGTAGATATAAAACTCAAAATTTTATTTGATCAGGAGAGAGAAGACTACTATGAAGAGAATAGAATGGCACACAGTCTTCTTTTATATCAAGCCAGCTGTTTAGGTAGGTAATGGTGTTTGTTTCCCCAGTCCACATTTTTACCCACGTTAATTAACATTTTGTTTCTGTGAGGATCCCAACATGCCTTTGCTGATACCCTTGAACATGACCTCCTAACATCTAAGGTTTTGTTGTGTTTCGTTTTGTAGTTGTGCACACTTCTCATGTTGTTTGATGTAAAAGGATTTTGAATGGAGATGGTTCTTGATGAGTTAAGTGATCTCAGAAATCTGATTGAGAATCCAAATTGAGGTTTTTTTTTTTTTCCTTTTTGGTCCCATACTGATCATTTTATTCACCTGAGCTGACTCTCTATTCACAAACTAATCAAGTCTTTGAAACGCTTTCATTTCCTCTTTTATGCTGTCTTTCACAAGGAAGCAGGAACAGAGTACTAGTTTTGACAGAAAGGAGCTGCTGCTGCTTTTACATCATGGTCCTCTATGTATTCCCAGTGTGACACTGCTCTCAGAAGAGATGGCTAGAAAGCAGCTCCTGTGAGAGTGGCCCTGAGTATCTGGTAACTTTTCCATTGCTAAGGCATTTCTAGAACTCAAGTATTTTCTTCTGTTACCCTTATGTGGATTAAAAAACCACGGAATATTCAGACCCCTCCCGAATGAAACTATAGATAGCTAAAGAGAGCAAGGACATAATTGTGTGCTCTATAATGTATTGATACCAGGTAAATCTAATGAGAAGAGATTCCATAAGTGATTCTCATTTTACCAATGTTTCCTTTTCTGTATATCTAGCTACCTTAATCATAGTAATAATAAAAGTTTGTTAAACACTAACTATATGCTAGGCATTTCTACTGTCTTAACATTCACAGTACCTATCTACGAGGTGTAGGTACTATAATCATATGCACTTTATCTATGAGGGCACTGAAACACAGAGAAGTAAAGTAAATAGTTTATAGTCATACAGCTTGTAAGTTTAAGTGGTAGGCCCTGGAATCTAACTTGAGTCTTTGGACTGTAACTGCAGCAGAACCAGATTTGGAGAGTGTACTTGCAAAAGGCTGCAATTTGTCCAAAGCTGCTGCTGCTTCCAAATGTCATTTGGATTGTGTGAACAAGATAGTTTTGAAAAGGGAGCTCCCCACTGAGATACAGGCTTTCTTTAGAATAGCCTTGCCTCAGCTCCAATTACTTTAGTGTTTAGCACATGCAGTGAGGCTCCTAACTCTCTCTCAATCTCAGATGGCTGTAGGGATTATTAGAAAAGGCACATGTGATATTAGGCTACTATCTGAGGACCTATTATAAAAAGATTATTTTCTAAATTTATTATAAATTTTCTCTGGCATGTACTAGATATGTTTGTTATTTTAATGCCCAGCTGTTTTTTTCAAGGATTCATTCTTTTAGGAAGATAAATAGCAAGGTGCAACAGAGAGTACGTATTTTCACTTTTTCAATGTGTATACTTCATGTATATAAAAAGATAGACAACACATTTTGTTTTGGTGCTAAAAAAGAATTACAAGAAGAACCTTAAATCACAGAAATATGCTATGTGTAAGCAAGTCACAATATAGAAATGGAAAAGGAGAGTATGAATCAGAAATACTTAAAGGAAACTCATTTTTCAGCCTTCCTTGGTAATACTCAGTAAAGGAAAGGGCTTTTCTAGGTAGAGCTCAGAAGGAAATGAAAAGGGCTTTTTCAGAGAGAGCTCAGAAGGAAACAAGCAGTGATATCATTCATTCCATGAGGAAAACTCTAGTTAATGGTAACAAGAAAGTGACCCTTCGTCATTGAGAACATTTTCTCCTTTTCTTGTGACATAATACAAGATACCCTGTGTATTTTTTTTTTTTTTACAGAAATGTAATGAATGAAAACAAATGTTCCTTTCCTCAGATCCTGCATGGGAACTATGCTGGGGCATGAAATGTTCCACTGGGCTACCATTTCTTTCAGTGAAGTTAATGATCATGCATCTTTACAACAACATGGATTAACAGAGCACCTGGAAAGTCCCTATTTCCTGGTTTCTGTGACTCAGTAGACTTATAGATATTTTCACATCATAAAGCATTTATGCTTTATGCTTCATCTAAGACCTTAGAATATACCTTAAACAAACTGTAACTGCTATCATATATGGAGACCTGCATCTATCACTGTCTTTGAAAACAAATATCATAAATTGTTACACCTGAGGGTAAAAACCCATGAATGTGGGATGTGGCATTAAGGGACAAGGAATAGAACAATAAGCAAGAGCAAAATAACAGAGACTCTTATATTTCATACTAAGGAGTTTTAACTTCAACAATGAGGTGTAGGATGCCACTGAAATGTTTTGGAAAAGGCAGCGTTATCATCAGACTTTTATTTTAGAGATATCACTTTCATGTCACTTTGAAAATGTTACTGTAAATGACTAAGAAAATCATATTTATATTATGTATTACATTAGCTGACAGCATTTGATTTAAAGCTGGAATAGTGGAAGGGGGTTTTTATTTAACCCTTTTTTATAACATATCTTCTGATATTCATATCTAAAAGAAAAACAAATGAGCTACAACTCAAACGTGATAATAATAGACTATATCCTACAAATGGCACAGAGAAAAGAATCACTAATACTATGTATGGACTCTTCAGAGTTCCAAAGTCCTCTAGTGTATGTATTTTTGGCATCTGTCATATGGCAGTGAATCCTGGAGACAGGTCCTGAGTGCCCTCTATGATGTAAAGCATACTAATTTAGAAAGAATCCAAAAAGTTATATATATAGAAAGTTGAGTAATAAATATTGGAAATGCCAATTACAGATTTTTAAAAAATATTATTACAATACATAGTTACCATTATCTCAACTTTGAAGTGATAAAAAGAGGTGTCAATAAAGGATAGATGGCAAACTTAGTAGGTATTCAACAAAGATAAATATACAAATAAATCTTCCCCTCAAGTTATGTAAGGATTGGATCACAAGTATTGAGCTGTTCCCTTAACACTGGTCAAAGACTGTAACTCTGGGTATATTAAATTGCCTTCTCTAAGAAACAATAAAAACTCTGAAAAATATTCTTCCATGCTGTGAGGAACATGACAATAATAATAATAACAATGACAATGATGGTGATAATGGTGGTGATGATTTAGTTTTCCTCACTGGTAATTGTGTTTTCTGCTATTGATATATCCTAAGCAATAAAGTGTAGGAGAAGCTAAGTATAGGAAGTTTGATTCCAATCTGCTATTTAGGAATTAAGTGAAATCATTCAATTTCTTTATTTAACTTTACTAATTAGGAAACAAGCTCAGACAAGGTGAAACACCACTTAATTGGACACAGAGTTTCAAAGCATCTTGCTTTATACACTTCATAATTCACACATAATTCTCATATATTGAATGTCCCTTAAAATATTTGGCCTTTGGGGCTCTGTCCCCAAATCAATAGGGACAGTAAGGGGGAACAAGACAGAAGTGGTTCAATACCACCAAAACTCGTTCCCAGGTTGACAGCTTCCTTGGCTCTGCTTGGCAGCTATATATGAACATCCTGAGGTAGGAAGAAATCACTTCTCTTCAGAAGGGCAAGGAGAGTCTTCACCAATCAATTCTTATTTCTCCTCTGCCACCAGGGGGCTGAAAAGGTCCTGGGTAAAAACACCGAGAACTTAGCTCTGTGCCACATGTCTTTGTGTGTTTCTTTGCTTGATCAGAATCTGGCTAGTTATAATTTAATCTAATCAAATGCCATAGAAGTTTATCATTTGATCTCTCCATGGTACCAGTGTCCTGTGAAAATGTTCTAGGCATAGATTTTGTGAGACTGGTGTAAAAAATCGGACACAGAGATATCTATTTTTTGCCCTTCGGATGTATTTTTTTAGTCTGCTCATTTTCCACCCCAAATGGAGCTTTCCTTTTGGTTTAGAATGGTCTCTTTGCCTGACTAGGAAAAGCCTTCCAAAAATACCAAGGTAATTAAAAAGTATGAGTTATGATCTAAAAATCATATAAATTTGTAGGATATATCTAGGATTCTGCTGAAAATGGCACAAAGGAAAAGTTTGTGGCCATCCATGGTATCCATCTGAGAGCAATTCTTGTAGAAAATGTCCCCTTATTGAATATGGCCAATATTGTAAGTTGCAAAATACAAGTATTATACATATTGTGAGGACGAAAGCTTAATATATTTTCTTAGGAACATAGTTTCACAAAATGAACAAATGGTGTGTATAGAATCAGCTTGTCCAGATGAGACCAGGAAAGCTGAATCAGCTTCATTCTAAACCATCAACATCTATGACCTTGGAACAAATCAATAGAATCTATTCAGCTTGTCTTTGGGAAATAGAGTTAATTCAACTTCTAATTTGAGTGAATTAATATCTATTGATTTCCTCACAATGTGCCTGAGATACAACAAGTGATTAACTTTCTTGTCCTCCAGTAGCCCACTGGCTAGACTAGAGATTAGTTTGTACATGTTGAACTATAATCCAAAGTTGGGATATGACCATTGCACAAAACGTTAAAGGGAAATAGATGATGACTGAAGGGTAAAGGAAGCTGGGGAAAGAGGAGGACTTCACAGAGGAGGTGAAATTTAAGTTAGATAATTAAGGAAGAATGCCCCTTTCCTTTCTTCTGAAAAATTGCTCAAGAGTCCTGTAAAATCACATATATTTTCTTCCTAACTGATCAAATACTTCAATTTTCTAGCATGTGAACTAAGTCTATTTGTAGAGAATAATGAGCTAAATTGACTTTATAAAATGTAACCATCCTGTCTTGCATATATTTGTGAAGACTAGAGTTGGAAGTAGACGTTCTCATTTGTCAAATGGAGAATTGGAATCAAAAATTTAATTAGATGAAAAATTACAAGAAAACTGGCACTTCTGTTTTTTTCTGTCTCTAGAAAAATCTCACTATTTTGCTTGGAAATTTTTGTTTCAAAACAAAGCAAATTAACTAAAAACCAAAAAAAGCTAGCATCCTATATATTCCTTAAAGGATTATAAATTTGTATATAGAAGGATCATTAGACTGATTCTGTTTGGTTTCATATTGCAGAATAGGACCAGTGATTTGTTGCCTGGGTTTTGGCTCGATAAACGCAAACTTCTAAAAACAAGAGTGACTCAAAATTCAAATAGAATGACTTGGGAAGTAATGAACTATTAGCTTTCATAAGAAGGATGGTCACCACCATTCCAAGTTGAGCTCAGAGTTGTTATAGTCAAACATAAATTTCCTCTAGAAGTATTTTGGATTGACTCAAATAGTCAAAGCAAGAGGTAAGAGAAACAAGAAAGTTCTGCACTGTCGAGTAGGAGTGGGATGACTTTGGATCAAACATTAAAAATAAAATGAGAAGCTAAGAGGGAAAAAGAGCAGCAAATACTAATTCTCCCTCTCTGAACCATTTGGGAACGTTCTTTGTCCTCATGATATATAAATAAGACAGGTTGAAAAGAAACTGACAAATCTTTTTTTTTTCTTTTTTCATTATGAATTAAGAACCATCTGTACAGCCAAAAGGCTTAAACAATACAAAGTGTTCTATTATGGACTAGATGAAATGAGATATATAAAGAGTTAGGTGTGTATGCAGATTCTTTGTCAAATAAATATAAAGGTACATTTTAAATGTCCTTTTAAAACATTAGGTATGGATTAACCTATTCAGTGCTTTAATTATAATTTTGCTTGACATCTCAAGACTAACTGCAGCTCAACACAGAGACAAGCAGAGAAGCTGAACTTTAATTCCAGTCAGATAATTCTGAATATCATTTTTCAAGCCAAGGAAAATGCAATGCTGAGTTGGATTTTTCTACTAATAGGAATTGATTTGATATTAACTGAAATTGGATGACTCCTAAGTTTCTTTCTATAAACCAAAAGGGAAAATATGACTATAATTTCTAATATACTTTCCCAGTCAAGGGGCAAAGGGCAAAGAGCACTTGTAACATTGGGAATATTATTTTCTGGCATGTCTGGTGACCCTAGGGGTTAGAACTCCTTGTATTTCATCACAGGACTTTGATAGCATTTGTTTGGCTATCTCTCTCTCTCTCTCTCTCTCTCTCTCTCTGTCTCTCTCTCTCTCTCTCTCTCTGTCTCTCTGTCTCTCTGTCTCTGTCTCTCTCTCTCTCTCTCTGTCTCTCTCTCTGTCTCTCTGTCTCTCTCTGTCTCTCTGTCTCTCTCTGTCTCTCTGTCTCTCTGTTTCTCTCAGCTTCAGGAACAATAGAATTGGTGGCAGAAGAATTTATGAGCTTGGACACATTTCAGTTCTAAATATTTGGTTGTTAGGGATAACTGAAGCTTCCTGGTACCTTTGCCAAAATGACTCTCTTCTGTCTCTCACACTGCTAACTTCTGTCCTTGCATCATATTTACTTGCCAAGGGCCATCAGCACTGTTGCCCTAAGATTTTAGTCTCTTAACAGTCTTTTGTAGAGAAATATATCTTCGTCTTGACATGACTCCAGGTGGTAATCATTTTCATACTTGTATCTTCACTATTAACGATCACAATTGGCTTTAGAATGGAGTTGTCTTCTATTTCTTGCTTAGTGTGGTGCCCTACAGATAGCTGTTCCTCAATGAATATGTTGATTGTCAGGAGACATGATGTAAGTTTGGTAGAAATTTGGTAAAAGTATTGTTTTCTCAAACTGATCTCATTTCTCTTTTCTATTTTTTGTGTGAATCACTACATAGGTCAGTCAGAGATGTCATGGACATAATAATTTGATTTTAATAAACTGTTGTGTGATAACCTTAAATAAAAATCAGAGAAACCTAAGCTCAGTGATAGTATAGTTAAGTAGATTGATAGCTGGTTCAACAGTTAGACTCTCAGTCTCTTGATTAGTGGCTCAAAGGAGGGCTATTTTTATGGGGAGAATTCAGGAATGCCATTCTGGAACTTCTCTATCTGAGTTACATAAGTCAGAACAGCATCCTATAGGCTTGTATCATCATTAAAAAGCACACAAAAATATATGATTAAAGTATAAAATTTAAAAATTTAAATAATCTCTTCAAACAGACTTTATATCTTCATTTCTTTATATGAAATAAAGGGAATCATTTTATAAGATAGTTTCTTAAAAAGTCAGTGTGGAACTTCTCATTCTTGGGTCACATGTTGGTCAGCCTATTTCACAGATACTACTGGGAAAATAATGAAGAGGTGACTGCAGCAGTGAAATTTTAAATTCAGTTTTTATTAATTTGGGACATTATAATAGCTAAATGGTAACCCAGGCTCAGCTCATGGGTCTTGTTATATAGTGAAGTGGCTACTGAAAAAGGTTTCCAGTCAGAAAAAACTAATTTATGCTTTCCTTTCAATATGGTCCTTTCCTTTCATTGTCTCATCCTTCTTAGACAATTAAGTCAAACTATTCTATAAAAAAACTAGCTATATTAATATCCATGAGAAAAGTAATTATCTCTGGGGAAGGTGATAACAGGAAAGGCAGAAAAGGTGGTGCTATATGCAGTGCTGAGAATGTCCTGGACCTCGGTTTGGTTAAATGGGTTTATATATAAATAAGAAAATTTGAGTAGTTTATTTGTGTACTTTATTGTATTTGTTTCTCACTTTTAAATGGAAGAATAGCATGATTACAGGCATTAGGCAGGAATAAGCAAATAAGCAGACATTAGATAAATTTTATTATAATGGATGGAATTATATGGAAGGTAAGAGGAAGAAAGAGTTGAGAACATTGTTTTATCCTAAGTTCTTAAAGCCATAAATGTCATGATGAAGAAACGAAATTTTATTCCTTAGGTCTAAGATAACTGTTGTGGATTCTACTGTTTTAGTTTTGTTTTGTTTTGTTTGTTTTTCTGAGACAGTCTCACTCTTTTGCCTAGGCTGGAGTGCAGTGGCACAATCTCAGCCTCTGCTTCTAGGGTTCAAGCGATTCTACTGTCTCAGCCTCCCAAGTAGCTGAGATTACAGGCACGCACCACCATACCTGGCTAATTTTTGCATTTTTAGTAGAGATGGGGTTTTGCCACATAAGCCAGGCTAGTTTCAAACTCTTGACCTCAAGTGATCCACCTGCCTTGGCGTCTCAAAGTTCTTGGATTACAGGGGTGAGCCAGGGGGTTCTACTCTTAGCACTTAATCTTGAACTTCACTGGAGTGAACTGATGACTATGGGAGCTGGTTGGGGATCCTCCGGAAAGCAAACTGTGACTCCTGTGGAAGAAAACACTTTTAACAGGTCATGATTCCTGGGTGGAGGCTCAGAATCATTCACCTCCATCCCATTGTAGATAAAACTGGATTAAAGAGTATGATTTAAGAGGCTTGATGATCTTTGGTTTGAAAATGAGCTAGATCAAAGAATCAGAGGCCTGGAGGATAACAGGAAGGACAATATAAAGAGGTGACTTCTGAGCAAGTTCTTTGGAATATGGCAGAGTAAATCCAGGGGTGTCTTCAAGAATGGCCTTTCTGCATAGGATGGCTTCTTCACACCCTCCTCTATGAGCCCATGTATTTGTTTCTCTAGGACAGGACCAGCACATAGTAGGTATTTAATAAAAGTTTTTTGAACAAATGAAGAATGGATTATCTCCTTCAAAATAACATTTTTGCAAACGAATTATTTTTGTTTTTTACTGGACAGATTGTTAAAAAATTGTGACCACTCTTAGTTAATATATTGTATTTCTTTCATCACCTAAATATACCTTCCATGACAGATGTACCGATTTATTAATGAGTGTGTTTGGGTGTGTGTATGTAAGAAATACTTCATTAAATGTATACATAGCCATAAGCTGCATTCCAAGTGCAAAAATACTTAAAATGGAAAAATAATGCATATAAGATGAAATAAACATGCACAAGTCCACTTCTCCCATCTTTTCTTCAAGATTTACATAAAACATTTATGGCACACTCACCTGTCTTTATCTCACATCTCCAACAGCTTCCAGAACCAGCTGTTATTCCTGCAAACTCTATGGGCATATCCGGTAGATTAAAATCCGAGGGGAAAAAATGGTCACCACACACTTGCTCTGCACAATTTACAGAAAATAGAATGTAGTCCCAGATCTTACACCTTTAAAAAAAAAAAAAAACAACTAAAATTGGGAAAGAAATAAAAGCTTGGAAGTCCCCACCTCTAAGATTTCATTCTTGCCAAGATAATTTCATGATTATTTTCGTTTGCTTGAATGTTGTGTTTTGCTGCACATGCACTTCCAGTAAAACCTCTCAAAACAAACAGTCAGTGTTGACTTCACCTTACTTGTCCTTATACAGAGTTCTCACTGTGAATTTATCCTTCTCTGTTTATGCTGGAGGCTTGTCTATTGTTTATTCACCTAGCTTATTCAGGGCCATAGGTGCTTATTCTGAGAATTAATAGTTATATTTACTACTAATAATATAATCATCTAATTGCCTTAGCCTTTTGTGCTGCTATAACAGAATATATGAAAGTGGATAATTTATAAGGAACAGAAATTTACTTCTCACCGGCTGGAAACTTCAAGATGAAGATACTGGCATTTGGTGAAGTCTCCTTGCTGTATACTCATAGAACAGAAGGCAGAAGAGTAAAAAGGGACAAACTCTGTGTCCTCACATGGCAGAAAAGCAGAAGAGAGTGAACCTACCCCCTAAGGTTTTTGTTTGTTTGTTTTGTTTTGTTTTTGTTTCAACATTAATCCATTCATGAGAGCTCCACCTACACACACTTAGCCAAATGCCCCACTTTCAACACTGTTGCATTAGGGATTAGGTTTTCAACATGTAAGTTTTGGAGGACACAGTCAAACCATAGCAATAATTATATAATACATATGTAATTATATGAACAGCTTTACAATTTTTAAAGAATCTTCATACTTTTTTTTTAATTTGGGCAGGACAGCTGTTATTAATTTTATTTTAAAGGTGATTAAATTGAGGCATGCATTGAATAAACACTTGTCCAAGGTCACACAGCTACTGAATGCCAGCTGAGGAACTAGAATTGAGGTATACAAAAGCTTTGACAAGTGCTTGAGCAAATCTTCCTACTCTTCCTTATGGTTTTATCTGTTCCTTTCCTTTTTTTATGCCACAAATAACACACTAATTTTCACTAGACCATTTTTTATCCTCTATGTTAGAGCTTAATTTAATGCTTTATTCCTTTCTTTACACTTGATTTTTAAAGGAACCATATAATTATATAAGACAAATGTCATGGTAGCACACACCTGTTGTCCCAGCTACTTGGAAGGCTGAGGTGGAAGAATCCCTTAAGCTCAAGAGGCGGAGGTTAAAGTGAGCTGAGATTGCGCCACTGTACTCCTGGCTGGGTGACACAGCGAAACCCTGTCTCAAAGCAGCAACAACAAACAAAAAAGAAAATACAAATGTATCTGACTGCCCCTTTTATTTTTTTTTAAAGATAGTGTCTGGCAGTAATGTAGTGGCATGATCATAGTTCACCGTAACCTGGAACTCCTGGGCTGAAGTGATCCTCCTGCCTCACCTTCCTGAGTAGCTGGCACTACAAGTGCACACCAACACATCCAGCTAAGTTTTTTATTTTTTATTTTGTGGAGATGGGGTCTTGCTATGTTGTCCAGGCTGGTCTTTAACTCCTGACCTCAAGTGATTCTCCCTCCTTGGCCTTCCAATGTACTGGGATTTCAGGTGTGACCCACTATGCCTGGCCTTAACTGTCCTCTATAATGATGAATATCTTGTAACATAACATGAATTTTAGCAAACAATTCTGTTCTTTCCCTCTATCTCTGCCTTCCCCTCTCCTTCTAGCATCCCACTTCCATTTTTTCTCTCCAGTAGCTCCCAACTGCTTTAAAAGATACAGTATAAAAAATGCAACAATGGCACTTCCGTTTCCCTTCTGTCACTGAATTTCTGTCACTCATGTATGAGCACTTGGATGCTGTTCTGAAAATTACCCTTCAATTCCTTTTCACATATTCTTTGTTTACAACGCAGTTCATAATTTGTTGCTCATAGGAGCCTTCTGGATAATGCCAGCCTATAACTAGGCCATGCTTGCTTGAGTGCAAAAGCCAAGGATTTGCTCTTTGGGTTCTCACTGTTCTCCTACAGTGATCTGAACCTGTTTTGCTTCTATTGGTTTCTATGGTGGACGGTATCATCCAGTTACACAAGTCACAGGGATATGGTTAGTAACTCTCTGTACTCTCTCTTCATATCCAAGCCATTACAAATTGCAGTCACTTTTTCCTCCTAAATATCTCTTGAATCAGGCCACCTTTCTTTATCAACACAACAGCACCCTTATTCACCCTTATCATCTTCTCTGCTAAGATGTCTGCAGTGGTTATCTAACCCATTTCATTATTTCCACTCTCTCACTGCCTCCAATGATCACGTCATTCTCTGCGCTCCCTCAATAAAACTATTTCAGTATTTCTCTTTGCTTCTGAGAGAAAGATCCCTAATTTGTCTTGTCCCACCCATGGTTTGGGCCAGTCAGGCCTGTCTCAAATCACTTCCCCTCCCCAACCTTCTGTTTTGCTCCTCACAGTCTAGTCTCGCTGATTTCTTTGAGTTACTCAAACAGGCCTGCTCCTTTCCTATCCATATGCTATTTCTTCTGCCACCCAGCTAACACTGGCTCTTTCTTCTGATCTCAGTTCAAACACCTCTTTTTCATATAAATCTTCTCTGACTTCGCTGTCAGTCCCTGCCCCCACCCCCCATAGTAGCATGGACTTTGGTGGGTGGGGGTGCAGACTGATACTTTTAAAAGTAAACCTCCCATAGTAGTGAGTGCCCCATGCACTTTGGGCACTCACCACTGGTAGGTATACTTTTATTTAGCAAATGGTTGGGCCAGGTGCTAAAAGGAGGCAGTCGACAGTGGGTATGTAACTCATTCTTTCGTATTTGAGAATACCTGATATGTTTTTCTTTTAACTCCAAACAGACCTCCTTGTAAATATTGACCGTTGAAATGTATTAGCTCCCAATGACTTACCTAGGAATGCTTTTTTTTCTCAATACTTTAAGTTTTAGGGTACATGTGCACAACATGCAGGTTTGTTACATATGTATACATGTGCCATGTTGGTGTGCTGCACCCATCAACTCGTCATTTAACATTAGGTATATCTCCTAATGCTATTCCTCCACCCTCCCCCCACCCCACAACAGGCCCCGGTGTGTGATGTTCCCCTTCCTGTGTCCATGTGTTCTCATTGTTCAATTCCCACCTATGAGTGAGAATATGCGGTGTTTGGTTTTCTGTCCTTGCAATAGCTTGCTGAGAATGATGGTTTCCAGCTTCATCCATGTCCCTACAAAAGACATGAACCCATCCTTTTTTATGGCTGCATAGTATTCCATGGTGTATATGTGCCACATTTTCTTAATCTAGTCTATCATTGATGGACATTTGGCTTGGTTCCAAGTCTTTGCTATTGTGAATAGTGCCGCAATAAACATACGTGTGCATGTGTCTTTATGGCAGCATGATTTATAATCCTTTGGGTATATACCCAGTAATGGGATGGCTGGGTCAAATGGTATTTCTAGTTCAAGATCCCTGAGGAATCGCCACACTGACTTCCACAATGGTTGAACTAGTTTACAGTCCCATGAACAGTGTAAAAGTGTTCCTATTTCTCCACATCCTCTCCAGCACCTGTTGTTTCCTGACTTTTTAATGATTGCCATTCTAACTGGTGTGAGATGGTATCTCCTTGTGGTTTTGATTTGCATTTCTCTGATGGCCAGTGATGATGAGCATTTTTTCATGTCTTTTGGATGCATAAATGTCTTCTTTTGGGAAGTGTCTGTTCATATCCTTTGCCCGCTTTTTGATGGGGTTGTTTGTTTTTTTCTTGCAGATTTGTTTGAGTTCATTGTAGATTCTGGATATTAGCCCTTTGTCAGATGAGTAGATTGCAAAAATTGTCTCCCATTCTGTAGGTTGCCTGTTCACCCTGATGGTAGTTTCTTTTGCTGTGCAGAAGCTCTTTAGTTGAATTAGATCCCATTTGTCAATTTTGGCTTTTATTGCCATTGCTTTTGGTGTTTAGACATGAAGTCCTTGCCCATGCCTATGTCCTGAATGGTATTGCCTATGTTTTCTTCTAGGGTTTTTATGGTTTTAGGTCGAACATTTAAGTCTTTAATCCAGGAATGCTTTTAACAGAATGTACTTGATCTTTCTGGCCTGACTGCTGTAAGTATATCTGTAATTTATAGATTTTTAAACTACAGCTGTGCTGATGAATGCAAGTCAGTCACCTAGCTAGAGCTACACTGTGTGATGATGATGCATAAACAGAAAGACCACATCACTCAGAGGCTCCTCTATGCTCACTCTAGCTATGCAGAGTGAGCATCACCCACTCCAGAACCAAATCATATCACAGTGCTGCAAACAGGAGGTTGCATTTGATGGGTTCAGGTATGCCAGATAGTGCTGTGGTATATACCATTGGTGTTCCTTTCTTATTACCTTTGCTAATGATCTGTAAAGCTTGATGCTGGGTAATATTTGCATTTCATCTGAGTCTGAAAACTCAGGTTTTTGTTGTTATGGAGGTGGAATAGCTCGATTTCTTCTTCATTGTCTCATGAGCTTTATGAAAGCTCTGTTTTGTCTGACAGTTATTTTCCTGTTTACTGGCCCAGTATTTAACACATAGTGCATAATAAATATCTGTGCGATAGAGATCACTAGAGCTAATCATGTCTAATTGTCTTCTTCCTGCATATATAGAAAAACTATCCAGTATCTCATGCAATTAAGCTGGGGCCTTGCCATTAATTTTAACAGTGGATTTTGAGAGGAAGTAACATCTATAACTTCAGAGTAAAGGCAGTTAAGATTAGATGTAAATTATCCACATTATTTTTCAATTTTTTAGAAAATACTGAAACTTTATGTTAAGATGATTGCATGGAAAGATGGCAGAGCTTCTGTCATTTCTGGATTCTTGACTAATGTGTAGAATGCAATGCTCCTCCTATCCAGGCTGGATATACAGCATGAGTCAAAAAGACTAGTTGATTTAGTGAAGGTTCTGATCTTGTTGAGGTTAAATTGTTACTGAGGTATAACATAGCCTATGCTGCCTAATACATGAGTGAGCATTAGGCAGGGAAGACTATCTATAAAAACCTTCAGAGCACACTTGCCTTCTTGTCTTCCCTTGATTCTTCTTTTCTTTCTCTTCCTTCTTAAAATAAGAATTAGTAAATGAGGTATGAGAGAGAGAGAGCATGGTGTTAAGTGGCACTGCAGGAACAACTGACCTGCCTTAAATTGAAGTGACTATGAATTAAACTGATGTCATAATTTATTGAGCAGAGCATCTTATGTGCCAGGCCCTCTGTTAGGAATTTGAGATTCAATCATGAAGAATGCCTGTTTTCTACTCTCTAAGTGCTCATATATTCAACTAAGAATAATAGAAAAATGAGTAGGATATAAGAAAGAGATAAGGCAGAAAGGAGCATTAGTTATGATTTGTGGAAGGGGATTGGAAAATGACTTCACAGACTGGGTAACATTCAAACTAGATCTTTGAGAGGATGAAGAATTTCACCAAATGCAGGAGAGAGGGCCCATTGTGGACAATTTCCCATGCCATAAATATTCATAGTGTGTTTGGACAGAGAATTTAGTACTTGTGAATTGGTAGCTGGGGTGAGAATTGGAAAGAGAGTATAGGCGGACAACTTCCCATTTCCCATTCCCCATCTTCAATTCTTGCTGTCATGTTTTTCTTTTTAGCTTGAGACAAAACTACAGTGCTTTCAAATGGTTTTCATAATATATCTCAATAGGTTTTTGCATGAAAATTATAAGCAGGATAACCACATTTATCAAATAACAAAGGGAAGGAGAATTTAGAGATAACCAGCCAATTCTGCCACCTATTTTATACCCAGTGGGTTCTCTTTATTTCTAACTTTTAGTTCAGTGATCCACTTATGGACTCTGCACCTCTCCACTCTCAGCTGTGCTCACTATATATCTAGCTAGCCTCTGCCATCTTTGCATTTTTAAGCTCTCTTCTCTACTCACATTTCAGTTCTTTTGCTGCTGTTTTTCTTTCATTGTAGTTCTTTATTATAAAGGTCAGACTTTCCAGGTTAACTACTCAGTGGCAGTTCGTCACATTTGTATACAATTTCATCGTCAAGTGCTAAAGGGAAATCTGGATCATCTGGCCTTGAGGAAAAGTTAAATCAGAATAGAAGCTGTTCACTTATAAGTAAAAAATACATTGTACGCTCCTGGTCTGTCTCCTTACAGGATATTCAACCGCATTTTCTTTTGTGCTTCTCAAAAAAATTTGGTATGTATAAAACTATCTCAGCTGGGTGCAGTGGCTCACGCCTCTAATCCCAGCACTTTGGGAGGCTGAGGCAGGCAGATCATGAGGTCAAGAGATTGAGACCAACCTGGACAACATGGTGAAACCCCATTTCTACTAAAAATACAAAAATTAGCCAGGCATGGTGGCGCACACCTGTAGTCGCAGCTACTCAGGAGGCTGAGGCAGGAGAATTGCTTGAACCCAGGAGGTGGAGGTTATAGTGAGCTGAGATTGTGCCACTGCACTCCAGCCTGGTGACAGAGTGAGAATCCATCTAAAAAAAAAAAAAAAAAAAATTATGTCAACAATTTGGTAAAAATGACTATTCAAATAAATTCCCTCAAGAATTCTGATTTATTAAGTTTGTGTGAAGTCTAAGGATTTGCATTTTATTTTATTTATTTTTTGATGAAGCTGATTTTTATTTTCAGCATTTAATGCAATCTTGAAAAATAACAATACACCCTGCCATTTTCTCTTACTGATCTTTTTTCTCAAGCAAAATATTAGATTTCTCTCAGATATCTTTATTCTCTCAAAACTTTTAAAAATTATATCTTTCAATGACAAGTAATTGTATATATTTATGTGATATAATGTAATTTCTTGATATATGTTTATAATGTGGAATGATTAAATCAGGCTAACAAATTCATCACCTCATATACTTGCCATTTTTGTGGTGAAACATTTAAAATCTTTTTGCAATTATGAAATACACAATTCATTATTATTTACTATAGTCATTATTCTCTACAGTAGTTTACTAAATTTAATTTCTCCTGTCTAAATGAAACCTTGTACTCCTGTGCTCCTGGTCAACCTCTCCTCTTTCTTCATCCACCCTTCTTCCCCACCGAGTTGTAATCATCATTCTACTCTCCTCTTCTATATGTTCAACTTTTTTAGATTCCACATATAAGTGAGATCATGCTACATTTGTCTGTCTGTGCCTGGCTTATTTTACTTAGCACAGTGTCCTCCAGCTTCATCCATGCTGTTGCAAATAGGATTCCCACCCCTTCTTTTTTAAACTGGTTGAATAGTATTCCCTTTTGTATATATATCACATTTTCTTTATCCATTCATCTCATGATAGACACCTAGGTTGCTTCCATATCTTAGCTACTGTGAATAATACTGCAATGAACATGGGAGTGTAGATATTTCTTTGCTATATTGATTTCATTTATTTTGGATATATATATTCAGAAGTCATTTTACTAGATCATATGGTAATTCTAATTTTAGTTTTCTGAGAAACCTCCATACTATTTCCAAATGGCTGTATTAATTTACATTCCCACAAACAGTACACAAGGGTTCTCTTTTCTCCATACCCTTGCCAGTGATAACTCTATGTGGTTTTAATTTGCATTTCCCTAATGATCAGTGATGATGGGGATGTTTTCGTATACCTGTTAGCATTTATATATCTTTTTTTGAGAATTACGTATTTATGTTTTTTGCCCATTTTTGATTGTATTATTTGTTTTCTTGTTACTGAGTTGTCTTAGTTTTTCATATATTTTGGATATTAGCCTCTTATTAGATTACGGTTTGCAAATATTTTCTCTTAATCCATTGGATGTCTTTTTACTATATCAATTGTTTTCCTTTGCTCTGCAGAGCTTTTTAGTTTGATGTGATACAATTTGTTTATTTTTGCTATTAATTACTCTGATTTTGGGGTAATATCTAAGAAATATTTGCCCAGACCAATGTCATGGAGAATTTCTCTTATGTTTTCTTTTGGTAGTTTCATAGTTTCAGGCCCCACTTAATCATAGTAAAAATTATGTTTTTAATGAGCTGTTGAATTGTTTATTAGCATTTTTGCATTTATGTTCATCAGTAATATTGGCCTATAAATCTGTTTTCTTATAGTATTCTTTTTCTCTCTTTCTTCCCCTAGATAATCCCATTATTTTTATATTTGCACATTTCATGCTGTCCCCTAGATTCCTCATGCCTTCTTTGCTCTTCTTCAACCTTTTTTTTTCTTTTTCTTCCTCTCATTGGCTAATTTTGAATGACCTGTCTTTGAGTTCACTAATCCTTTCCTCTGCATAATTGAGTGTGCTGTTAAAACTCTCTTGAAAATTTCAGTTCTCTCATTGTATTCTTAAGCTTTAAGATTTTCATTTGATTATTTAAGGTTTTTAATTCTCCATGAAACTCCTCATTTTGTTTATGCATTGTTTTTCTAATTCCATTTAGTTTCTGTCTGTAATTTCTTACATCTCATTGAGCTACATTAAGATGATTATTTTGAATTCTTTTTCAGGCAATTTGTCTATCTCCATTTCTTTGTTGTTGGTTATTGGAACTTTATGAGTTTCCCTTGGTGTTGTCATGTTTGCCTCATTCTTTGTTATCTGTGTAGTCTTGCATTGGTGTCTGTGCATTTGAAGGTGAAACCCCCTCTTTCAGTCTTATACACTGGTTTTGAAAATTTAAAATATATTCCTGTTAGGTCTCTGGGCTGATGGGATTGCCTCTGAGATCACAGTTGAATGGAGGTAGATCAGGGTCACTTGCCTGATAGTAGGTTCATAGTGGAGACCACAGTTGGTGGGCCTGTTTCCAGTGGCTCTAGTGGCTGTGGGTTCTTTCTGGTTTCTAGGTGAACTGGACTGTGCCCAGGAACTGAGTCTGTGGGGCTGGTGCTGAGATGAAGGACTGCCTCTGAGTTCACAGTCAGCAGGCCTGTCACCAGGTTACGTTTATGTATTATGTGCTGATGTGTGTGGCTTCCTCTAGGTCTCTAGGAGGACTACTGTTGGACCACTCTATGGGTCTTTGGGATAGTTGTATTGCTCAAGTCTATGGTAGAGATGGGCTGTAACTGAGACACCTGGTTGTTTCAAGTCTATAGTCAAGACACATCTTCAAGCCTGTCTCTGGGGTCGTGGATAGGCATGTCTTCTGGTGGATTTCTTTTTTTTTCTATTCCTTTTTTATCTTCATCAGCTTTATTAATGTCAAGAGCAGAAGAGCAGCTTAAATGTTTTGGTTTGATATGTCTTTTCTAAACACAAAATGAATGTAAAAACATCCTGGGTGGGGACCAAATGACACAAGCCAAAAACACAAGCCAAAGAAGGAAGATGAGCAAATCTCCTCATCAAAGTGGATCAGAAGGCATCTGCTTTTTCCCTCCCAATGCTGTGGCTTCACGGAAGTGGTTCTTTTGAAATTAATCATCATTTCTCTTTCCCCTTCTCCCATCCCAAAGAGCAAACTCAGAAACATAAATTAAGTTTCAACTTAGAAATTAGGAAAAACACTGTAGAAGCTATTTTTTAAATATTTAAAAAATATCTCCTCAGAGGAGGCTTCCAAAGGGAGACACTTACTTAGAACATAGGTAATGGGAGCATTTCCTTTTGAGACTTTTTATTCATTTTACTCCTGACAAAGTTAAGGTTTCTCTGTGTGATCTTATTTTTTAAAATTTTTATTTATTTTTCTAAGTCTGATTTTTATTTTTATCTTAAGTTCCAGGGTACATGTGCAGGATGTGCAGGTTTGTTACATAGGTAAATGTGTGCCATGGTGGTTTGCTGGCCTATTAGCCCATCAACTAGGTATTAAGCCCCACATGCATTAGCTTTTTTCCCTAATCCTCCCTGCCACCACCTTTCCTTTTTATGGCTGCATACTATTCCATGGTGTATATGTACCATATTTTCTTTAAACAGTCTATCATTGATGGGCATTTGGGTTGATTCCATGTCTTTGCTATTGTGAATAGTACTGCAATGAACATAG
The DNA here is from genome assembly GCF_028885625.2 of Pongo pygmaeus. Lineage (NCBI taxonomy): Eukaryota > Metazoa > Chordata > Mammalia > Primates > Hominidae > Pongo > Pongo pygmaeus. The sequence continues at coordinate 66,607,275 of NC_072379.2, forward strand.
GCGTGCATGTAACTTTATAATGGAATTATTTGTATTCCTTATATACCCAGTGATATGGTTTGGCTCTGTGTCCCCACCCAAATCTCCTCTTGAATTCTATTCCCATAATTCCCACATGTTGAGGGAGGAAACTTGTGGGCAATAATTTGAATCATGGAGGCAGTTTTCCTCATACTGTGCTAATGGTAGTGAATAAGTCTCATGAGATAGAATGGTTTTATCGGGGGTTTCTGCTTTTGCATCTTCCTCATTTTCTCTTGCTGCTGCCATGTAAGAAATGACTTTCACCTCCTACCATGATTCTGAGGCCTTCCAGCCATGTGGAAATATAAGTCCAATTAAACCTCTTTTGCTTCCCAGTCTCAGGTATGTCTCTATTGGTAGTGTGAAATGGACTAATACAGCCAGTAATGGAATTGCTGGGTCAAATGGTATTTCTCATGCTGAATCTTTGAGAAATCATCACACTGTCTTCCACAATGGTTGAACTAATTTACATTTTCACCAACAGCATAAAAGCATTCATGTTTCTCTGCAACCTCGTCAGCATCTGTTATTTCTTGACTTTTTAATAATCACCATTATGACTGGAGTGAGATGGTATTTCATTGTGGTTTTAATTTGCATTTCTCTAATGATTAGTGATGTTGAGCTTTTTGTCATATGTTTAATGGCCACATGTATGACTTTTTTTGAGAAGCATCTGTTCATATAATTTGCCCACTTTTTAATGGGGTTGTTTTATTCTTGTAAACTTAAGTTCCTTGTAGATTCTGGATATTAGACCTTTGTCAGATGGATAGATTGCAAAAATTTTCTCCCATTCTGTAGGTTGTCTGTTTGCTCTGATGCTTGTTTCTTTTGCTGTGAAGAAGCTCTTTAATTAGATCTCATTTGTCAATTTTTGCTTTTGTTGCAATTGCTTTTTGTGATTTCATCATAAAATCTTTGCCCATGCCTATGTCCTGAATAGTATTGCCTAGATTTTCTTCTAAGGTTTTCATAATTTGGGTTTTATATTTAAGTCTATAATTCATCTTGAGTTAATTTTTGTATAAGGTTTAAGAAAGGGGACTGGTTTTAATTTTCTGCATATGACTAGCCAGTTCTCCCAGCACCATTTGTTAAATAGGGAATAATTTCCCCCATTGCTTATTTTTGTCAGGTTTGTTGAAGATCAGATGGTTCTAGATGTGTGGTTTTATTTCTGAGTTCCCTATTTTGTTACATTGATCTATGAGCCTGTTTTTGTATCAAACCATGCTGTTTTGGTTACTGTAGCCTTGTAGTATAATTTGAAGTCTGGTAGAATGATGCCTCCAGCTTTGTTCTTTTTGCTTAGGATTGTGTTGGCTATATGAGCTCATTTTTGGTTCCATGTGAATTTTAAAATAGTTTTTTTTTATAATTCTGTGAAGAACGTCAGTGATAGTTTAATGAGAATATCATTGACTCTATAAATTGCTTCAGGCATTATGGGCATTTTCACAATATTGATTCTTCATATCCTTGAGCATGGAATGTTTTTCCATTTGTTTGTGTCCTCTCTGATTTCTTTGAGCAGTGGTTTGTGATCTCTTTGAAGAGGTCTTTCACTTCTCTTGTTAGCTGTATTCCTAGGTATTTTATTCTCTTTGTGGCAATTGTGAATGGGAGCTCATTCATGATTTGGCTGTCTTCTTGTCTGTTGTTGGTATATAGGAATGCTTGTGGTTTCTGCACGTTGATTTTGTATCCCGAGACTTTCCTGAAGTTGCTTATCAGCTTAAAAAATTTTTGGGCTGAGTCGATGGGGTTGTCTAGATACAGGATCACCTCATCTGCAAACAAAGACAATTTGACTTCCTCTCTTCCTATTCGCATACTCTTTATTTATTTCTCTTGCCTGATTGCCCTGGCCAGAACTTTCTTTTCTTTTCTTTTCTTTTTTTTTATTATTATTATACTTTAAGTTCTAGGGTACATGTGCACAACGTGCAGGTTTGTTACATATGTATACATGTGCCATGTTGGTGTGCTGCACCCATTAACTTGTCATTTACCTTAGGTATATCCCCTAATGCTATGCCTCACCCCCACCCCCCACCCCATGACAGGCCATGGTGTGTAGTGTTCCCCACCCTGTGTCCAAGTGTTCTTATTGTTCAATTCCCACCTATGAGTGAGAACATGCGGTGTTTGGTTTTCTGTCCTTGTGATGGTTTGCTCAGAATGATGGTTTCCAGCTTCATCCATGTCCTTACAAAGGACACGAACTCATCCTTTTTTTATGGCTGCATAGTATTCCGTGGTGTATATGTGCCACATTTTCTTAATCCAATCTGTCATTGATGGACCTTTGGATTGGATCCAAGTCTTTGCTATTGTGAATAGTGCCGCAATAAACATACGTGTGCATGTGTCTTTATAGCAGCATGATTTATAGTAGCTATACTGAATAAGAGTGGCAAGAGAAGGCATGCTTGTCTTGTGCCAGTTTTCAAAGGGAATGCTTCCAGCTTTTGCCCATTCAATATGATATTGGCTATGGGTTTTTCATAAATGGCTCTTATTATATTGAGGCATGTTCCTTCATTATCTAGTTTATTGAGTTTTTAACATAAAGCGATGCTGAATTTTATCAAAGACCTTTTCTCTATTGAGATAATAATGTGGCTTTTGTCTTTAGTTCTGTTTATGTAATACATTACATGTATTAATTTGCATATGTTGAATCAGCTTTACATCCCAAGGATGAAGCTGACTTGACTGTGGTGGTTAAACTTTTTGATGCACTGCTGGATTCATTTTGCCAGTATTTTATTGAGGATTTTTTGCATTGATGTTCATCAGAGATATTGGACTGAAGTTTTCTTTTTCTGTTCTATCAATGCCAGGTTTTGGTACCAGGATGATGCTGGCCTCATAAAATGAGTTAGGGAGGAGTTCTCCTTTTCAATTGTTTGGAATAATTTCAGAAGAAGTGGTACCAGCTCCTTTTTGTACCTCTGGTATAATTCAGCTGTAAATCCATCTAGACCTGGGCTTTTTTTGGTTGGTAGGCTATTACTGCCTTAATTTCAGAATTTGTTACTGGTCTATTCAGGGATTTGACTTCTTCCTGTTTCAGCCTTGGGAAGGTGTATGTGTCCAGGAATTTATCCATTTCTTCTTGATTTTCCAGTTTATTTGCATAGAGGTGTTTATAGTATTCACTGGTGGTTGCTCATATTTTTGTGGGGTCGGTGGTGGTATCCCCCTTAACATTTCTGATTGTTTTTATTTGAATCTTCTCTATTTTCTTCTTTATTAGTCTAGCTAGTAGTCTATTTTATTGATTTTAAAAAACCAGCTCCTGGATTTGCTGATTTTTTTGACATGTTTTTTTGTGTCTCTATCTCCTTCAGTTCCACTCTGAGCTTGGTTATTTCTTGCCTTCTGCTAGCTCTGGGGTTTGTTTGCTCTTGGTTCTCTAGTTCTTTTAGTTGTGATCTTAGGGTGTTGATATCTTTCTAGCTTTTTGATGTGGGCATTTAGTGATATAAATTTTCCTTTTAACACTGCTCTAGCTGTGTCCCAAAGATTCTGATACGTTGGTCTCTTTGTTCTCATTGGTTTCAAAAAACTTTATTTCTGCCTTAATTTTGTTATTTACCCAGAAGTCATTCAGGAGCAGGTTGTTCAATTTCCACATAGTTGTGTAGTTTTTAGTGGGTTTCTTAATCTTGTCTTGATTGTGCCGGTGTCTGAGAGACTTTTATTATTTGTTATTTTGCATTTGCTGAGGAGTGCTTTACTTTCAATTTTGTGATTAATTTTAGACTAAGTGCCATGTAGTGCTGAGAAAAATGTATATTCTGTTGTTTTGGGGTAGAGAGTTCTGTAGATATCTATCAGGTCCACTTGGTCTAGAGCTGAGTTCAAATCCTGCATATCTTTGTTAATTTTCTCTCTTGATGATCTGTCCAGTACTGACAGTGGGGCATTAAAGTCTCCCACTATTATTGCATGTGGGTCTACATATCTTTGTAGGTCTTTAAGAACTTGTTTTATGAATGTGGGTGCTCTTGCATTGAGTACATATATATTTAGGATAGTTAGCTCTTCCTGTTCAATTGAACCCTTTACCATTATGTAATGTGCTTCTTTGCCTTTTTTGACCTTTGTTGGTTTAAAGTCCATTTTGCCAGAAACTAAGATTGCAACCACTGCTTTTTTCTATTTTCCGTTTGCTTGTATAATTTCTTCCATTCTTTTATTTTGAGCCTACGTGTGTCTTTGAACATGAGATGTGTCTCTTGAATACAGCACATGGTGGGTCTTCTCTTTTTATCCAGCTTGCCATTCTGTGTCTTTGAATTGGGGCAATTAGCCCATTTATATTTAAGATTAATATTGTTATGTGTGAATTTGATCCTGTCATGATGATGCCGGCTGGTTGATTTTGCAGACTTGTTAATGTAGTTGCTTCTTAACGTCATTGATCTGTGTAATTCAATGTGCTTTTATAGTGGCCGGATATGGTTTTTCCTTTCCATGTTTAGTGCTACCTTCAGGAGCTCTTGCAAGGCAGGCCTGGAGGTGACAAAATCCCTCAGCATTTGCTTGTCTTCTTCTTCACTTATAAAGCTTAATTTGGCCAGATATGAAATTCTGGGTTGGAAATTCTTTTCTTTAAGAATGTCAGATATTGGCCCCAAATCTCTTCTTGCTTGTAGGGCTTCTGCCGAGAGGTTCATTGTTAGTCTGATGGGCTTCCCTTTGTAGGTGACCTGGACTTTCTCTCTGACCGTCCTTAGCATTTTTTCTTTCATTTCAACCTTGGAGAATCTGACAATTATGTGTATTGGGGTAGATCTTCTCATGGAGTATCCTACTGGGGTTCTCTGGATTTCCTGAATTTGAATGTTGGCCTGTCTTGCTAGGTTGGGGAAGTTCTCCTGGATGATATCTTGAAGTGTGTTTTTCAACTTGATTCCATTCTCCCCATCTCTTTCAGGTACACCAATCCATTGTAGATTTGGTCTCTTTACATAGTCCCATAGTTCTCAGAGGTTTTCTTCATTCTTTTCTTTCTCTAATCTCTTCTGCCTGCCTTATTTCAGTAAGAGCCTTCAAGCTCTAATATTCTCCCTTCTGCTTGGTTGATTCAGATATTAATACTTGTGATTACATCATGAAATTCTCATGCTGTGTTTTTCAGATCCATCAGGTCTTTTATGTTCCCCTCTAAACTGGTTATTCTACTTAACAGCTCCTGTAATCTTTCATCATTGTTCTTAGCTTCTTGGCGTTGGGTTAAAACATAATCCTTTAGCTTAGAAAAGTTTGTTATTACTCAATTCCCAAAGCCTGTTTCTGTCAATTCATCCATCTCAGCTTCAGCCCCATACTGTGCCCTTGGTGGAGAAGTGTTGCAATCATTTGGAGGAGAAGAGGCATCTGGCTTTCGGAATTCTCAGTGTTTTTGCTTTGTTTTTTCCTCATCTTCATAGATTTTTATTTACCTTTTATCTTTGAGGCTGTTGACCTTCGGATGGGGTTTCTGTGGGGTCATTTTTGTTGATGTTGTTGTTGCTTTCTGTTTGTTTGTTTTCTAACAGCCAGTCCCCTCCTCTGCAGGTCTGCTGCAACTTGCTGGGGGTCCACTCCAGACTCTTTTCACCTGGGTATCACCAATGGAGGCTGCAGAACAGCAAAAATTGCTCTTTCCTCTGGAAGCTTTGTCCCAGAGGGACACCAACCTGATGCCAGCAGGAACTCTCCAGTATGAGATGTCTTGCAACCCTGCCAGGAGGTTTCTGCTGCCATTTAGTGTTTCCTAGCAGCTTGATTTTAGCGCCAATGAAACCCAGAAAATTACAACTCACCTAATGAGGACTAGCCACATGAGAGAGACAGAACTGATAGGACTCTCAAACTAGACTCCTGATATGGTACACCTGATGAACAGCTGAATACATCAATGACAAAAGCATTTAAAAATATTAAAGCACAGCCCATAACTTTATGGAACTTAAATAACACCATCTTCAAGTTTAAAATTTTATTACTTCAATAGAAAGAGAGGTGTTTTAGTAGCATAGAAGAAGTGGAGAAAATATCACAGTGTGAAATATATAGCGATGAAAAACATAAGGGAATAGTTGAGTGACATTAAGGAAAATAGGAGTTCCAGAAAGAGAAAAATGAGAGATTGGGTTAAGACACTAATTAAATAATAGAGAAAAACTTCCCTATGTGTTAAAGAAAGACCAGTTAAAAGGACTTTACAAGTTCTAGTCAGGATTTACAAGAAAATGATTCACACCTTAGTAAGGTAAAAATTCCAAATTTCAGGCATGAAGATAAAATATTAGAAGCTTCTATTTAGAAAGAACAAGTACCTTATGAATGCAGATGGATCAGACTGGAATCAGGCTGCTCATCTCCCACTTTGGGCCACAGTAGACTGAAAGTCAACAGCAGAATCATCTCATAGTAAAATAACACCCACAAGATCTCAATCCTGGCTGCATGTTAGAATCAGCTAAGCAGCTTTAGAAATGCTGCTGCTGGGCTCCACCCCAGATGAATTAAATCAGAATCTCTGGGGGGTGGGGCTAATAATTGGCATTTTTAACTCCCCAGGTGTTTCTAATAAGCAACTAACATTGCAACTAACATTGAGATCTTATCTATAGACTACTGGGAGGAAAAATCCTACGTCCAGCGAAGCTAGCCTCCATCTGCCAAGGTTAAGTAAAGATTATTTACAGATATACACATTTTAGAAAATGTATTTATCCAATCTGAGAAAATAGAAAGAGCAGATAAATTAGAATAGTCAAGATGGAGAAAGACAAAGAGAAAATAGAAGAAGCAATGGTAAGCAAAGGGCTATATATAATGTCTGATGACATCTAAATAGACATAATAGAAATGGTGATCAAAGCCTAGGAGTTTACCGTAAGCCACCAAAATAAAGGTTCTTAAAATAGAAGAGACAAATTTTGTGGGGAGATTCAAACAATAGTTTAGAATTGAAAGGGTCAAGTTACTTCAGTAAAATTTAAAAGTTGGGTTAGGCTCATGAAGAGAAAGTAGAAGTAAAAGGATTCCCTAGAGGTAGAAGTAGGGGTATAGTTACAGTATTCTAAAGTTCTCATCTTGTGGGTGGGACATCACTGGGGAATAGAGCATTTTGGTGGAGAAAATACTTGGTATCATAGTTTCATATACATTGTAGAGTGTTTTTGTTGCTGTTTTTAAGACAGGGTCTCAGTCTGTCACCCAGGCTGGAGTGCAATGGTGTAATCATAGCTCACTGCAGCCTCCAACGCCTGGCTCAAGCAATCCTCCCACCTTAGCCTCACAAGTAGCTGAGACTACAGGCACGCACCATCATACCTGCCTAATTTTTAAAAATGTTTCTTGTAGAGACAGGTTATTGCTATGTTGTCCAGACTGTTCTCAAATTCCTGGGCTCAGATGATCCTCTTGTTTTGGTCTCTCAAAATCTTAGGATTACAAGTATGATCCCCAGCACCTGGCAGGGTCTTATTTTTTTTTTTTTAATAAGCATTAGCATCAACAATGAAAAAGTAATCATGAATTGCATGGAAAATAATATATGTCTTCCAGTATAGAAACAAAAAGCAATTTGGCCAAAAGGACAAATTGAGTAAAAGGGGATTTTCAGTCCCTTAATTTGCCTTCCTACTTCTTAGTGTCAATCAGAAGAGTCAAACTCTGTAAAATATTTGAAGAGATTTATTCTGAGCCAGATTTGAGGAGCATGACTTATGATACAACCCCAGGAGGTCTTGAAAACATGTTCCCCAGGTGGTTGGGCTACAGCTTGGTTTTACATGTGTTAGGGAGACATAAAACATTAGTCAATACACGTAAAGTGTAAAAATCATCCAGAAAGCTGGGAGAAGTCGAAGCAGGGGGCTTTCAGGTCATTGGTGGATTCAAAGATTTTCTGATTAGCAATTGGTTGAAAAAGTTAAATTATTATCTAAAGACCTGGAATCAATAGAAAGGAGTGTCTGGGTTAAGATAAGGGGTTATGGATCCCAAGGTTTTTATCATGCAGACAAAGCTTCTAGATAGCAGACTTCAGAGAGAATAGATTGTAAATGTTTCTTATCAGACTAAAAATGTGCCAGACTCTTAGTTAATTCTCTTCTGGATCAAGAAAGACACCCAGAAAGGAAAAGAGATTTTCTACAGAATGTAGATTTTCCCCTCAAGAGCCAGTTTTCCAGGCCATTTCAAAATATGTCAAAAAATATATGAACAGGTGCGGTGGCTCATGCCTGTAATCCCAGCATACTGGGAGGCCGAGGTGGGTGGATCACTTGAGGTCAGGAGTTTGAGACCAGCCTGGCCAACATAGTAAAACCTTGTCTCTACTAAAAATACAAAAATTAGCTCAGTGTGGTGGCAGATGCCTAAAATCCCAGCTACTTGGGAGGCTGAGGCAGAAGAATTGCTTGAAAATGGGAGGCAGAGGTTGCAGTGAGCTGAGATTGCACCACTGTACTCCAGCCTGAGAAACAGAATGAGACTCCATCTCAAAAAACAAACAAACAAACAAAAAAATATATATATATATGTAAAATACTTTGATTTCTTTCAGGGCCTGCTGTCATGTTGGTATCTTATTACTACAAAGAGTCTGTTTTGTCAGTCTTAAGGTCTCTGTTTTAATATTAATGCTGGTCAGCTGTGCCTGAGTTCTAAAGGGAGGAGGGTATAATGAGACGTGTCCAACCGGTGCCTTCCCATTCATTATAGCCTGAACTACTTTTTCAGGTTAACTTTGGAATGTCCTTGCCTGAGAGGAGGGGCCCATACAGTTGTTAAGAGGGCTTACAATTTTATTTTTGGCTTATATTAGTATAGATATTGCCTCTAAAAGTTGACTTTCTACTTGTGCGGTAGGACAAATCTCTAGCTAATTTAATGATGCATCTCCATAAATTTTCTTCTCTCTCCCGTACTGTCACTATTTCACTGTCTGCTGTATCATTCCCTTCAGCATCCAGACATGCTGTTATTTCTCCCATATTAAAATCATCTTCATTCCACTTCCCCTGTGAGTTACAGCCCTGTTTATATATACTGTCTGTTTCAGATTTCTTCCCTCCTAAATTCTCTAACTTAGTCAGGTTTTCTGTGCTCCACCACTCTACTAGGATCTTTGGCTAAATTTCCATATTGCTAAATTCAGTATTCGACTCACTGTCTACATCTTAAATCTTTCAACAACACTTAACATAAGGAATTATCCTCTTCATTGCCCTCTTAACAAAAGCAATTACCTTCTTCAAGATACCCTCCCTTCACTTGTCTTCCAGGGCACCACACAACTTTGGTTTTCCTCCTCTCTCCATGCGAGTTCCTTAATATTCCATTTGCTGGTTCTTTGTCTTTGCCCAACCACTTATCCTGAAGTGTTCCCAAGTTCATCCACCTTTTCTCTACCTATACTCATTCTTTCGGTGATCTCATTCCTTCTAATCACTACTGATTCTCAAATTTATGTCCCGGGCCAAATCTGTAATCCAAAGCCAAATGCCAACTTAACATCAGTATTGGTTGTGTAATAGACATCACAAATCAACATGTCGAAAATGAAACCAGCAATGTTTCTTTCTCTATGTGCAGCTTTCTCCATCTGCTTTTTGTCAGCTCATCCTTTCCATTGTTTTTGCCAAGTAAGTCTTCTGACCTTATCTCTTTTTACTCATCCCCTTGCTCAGTTTTTTCAGTCATACAAGCACTGTGTAATTTTTCAATTTTGTTATTCATGTCAACTTGGGTCTTTTACTAAGCTATTTTCTCCTCTAGGACCACCCTTCTCCCAGATATCTATCTCCATTGCCTGTTTTGAGACTTTGCTCAAATATCTCATTATTAATGAGGCCTACACTGAATACCTTATTTAAAAATATATCCTGCCCTTTTCATCACAGAATTTTTAACCATCCTTACCCTACACTATATTTTCATGACATTATATTACTGTGGAACATATCAGCATATAACATATGATTTACAATTTTATTATGTTTACTATTTGCCTCTTTTCATTAGAATTTGCATTCCTCAAGGCCATGGATCTTTATTTGGTTTCACTACAGTATTTGTTCCAGGAGTCTAGAACACTACCTAGTACCAAATAGTGCTTAATAAATATTTACTTACAAATCATTGGGGTATATTTGTAGCTAAGTAGTATGAAAAGGAATGATTCATGGGATATAACCAAAACCTAATTTTATTTCAATCTTTTAATATCTTTTTAAAATCAATGAATTTTGGGAAATCATTCTCATATCCCTGCAGGAAAACTTATACATTCTCCATAAGGTCACTTTAAGGCAAACATAGTCTCAAATTTATGATATTATGGATACTTCTCTTAGCAGGCATGAGCTGTAGGACAGAGCCTGCATCTGTGGCTGGCTGCTTCTTGCTTGCCTCATTTTATTTCTCATTAGCTGGCTGCTTCTACTAACCTATCCAGGTAGCTCCATGGGAATGGGGAAAAGAATGGCAGAAGAAAGTTCATACCTAACAGATACTGTCATAGGGTAGCTTTGTGCTCTCTGGGCCTGGTAGATGTATAAATCTGGCTCTTTCTTTCTAGAGCACTTTGATGGGCTTTGCAGGAGCTTCTCTGCGATCTCCTTAGACAACATCTCACTTTTCAAGGGAGAGGCATTCTCTTCTACTATCTGGCCTTTACTACCATTCACAAGTTTTATACTGGTTTACAGGACACTGTTGGAAAGCCACGGCCTTTTTAAGAACTCACTGACAGAAGCCAAAACAACAAGTCTACCCTCTCTTCTGTAGTTTTCACATGCACCTTGTGCTCTGTTCTCCATTGAAGGGGACCACAGTGGCTTCCCAGAAGCTGCGCTCTTTGCTGCCCCAGGCTACTTTTAGTTTCCTTCAGCGTGAGTCACACACCAGTCCCCTTCATTGCTCAACTTTGGAGAACACATATGATGCTCCCCACGTGCTGCTGTTTTAGACATAACCTGGAGTTATGAGACGGTCTTCTGTCACCTCATGTCATTCTTTTGCAAAAGGAATTTCTTTGTAAACCATCTCCCAATTTCCACACACTTTACTTTGTATAGACTACTTGTTGATTTTTAGGGCCATATTATATTAGTCCTTTTAACTTTGAAATTTCCTCAGGATATCTATCCTTCATCTTGAAGTTTTATATCTATTGTATTTTGGTATCCCAGATAAAACTTTTGATTTACCATCTTTTTAATATACATCTGTGTGTGTATCTGTATACATACGTATATATATATATATATATATATATAAAATATAGGTACATATAGCATTTTGATAACATATATTTATACAGCTGGTGAAATTTGTAGATAAGCTTGGTTTGTTGTTTACATAAGTTACCATGAGTGAAGTGAGAATTGGGGGATGATGCAGACAGAGGAATGAGAAAAATGAAAGGTAGAGGGGAATATAAGAAAAAATAAAGTATGGCCCTAAAATGCCCTAGGACCTTATACCATTGTCTTCATAAACTCTGTGTATGTGTGTGTTTGTTTATATGTTCATTATAATATTTATATATATTTAGAGAAAGATGTCTTAAGTCAAAAATAGATTCAGAGTACTGTTTGTAATGTGATTCTATTTAGTTAAAAGAAATTTAGAAATGTATACAGTTGTATGTATGCATGTGTTGGTAAGGAACAACTTGTGGGAAGAGTCATATAAGGTTGATAAATATTAACATTGATGGCCTCAGGAAAGTGGAATAGTAGGTATGGAATCAGAGGAATAGGAGGTAAAATATCTTTCTAATTTTTCACTTGCTACAAGTAGCACATCTTATAACTTTGTGAATTTTTAAAAATCAGTGTGGCATTGCCCTTCTAACATTCTGGGAAAGCAGATGAGGAAATCACCTGTAAAATGTTACCCGGTAGAAAAACACCTGCTGAGTCTGAAGGTGGAAATAATGAATTTTGGGATATGAGTAGAATGGGAAAAGTTGGAAATAACAGCAGTGGGATTTCTAATATGGAGTATACTGGAATTACCAAATTGATTTTAGAAGCAAAAAGACTAAGGTGAAAATGAATAGAATGAACCTTTGCTAAATTATCAGTTTAAACTAAAGCCTTTTGTTTATTAGTGACAAATAACTTTGGACTACTAATTTTGAACACAATACAAAAACAAAACAAACTGTAAATTATTACCAGGTTGGATTTGGTAGGTTGGGTAGGTAAAGAAGTTAACAGATCATAGGCTATTGATGAAAGTGTGGTTGACTTAGTTAGGGCACAGGCAGAATAGAGACAGGAAAAGTATAAATGAAAATGATAAGCTAGGAAAGGAGAGAAAAATCAAGGAGCTGGAATACTCAAAGGTGACGGGGAATGTGTTTAATGAGAATGAGAGAACAAAACGGATAGAAATAGGGTTACCTTATATACAAGTGTGCCTGAGATAATCCCAGTAAAATTAATAATAAGGTCTTACTTTACTCTCAGAAGTGTCCTTTTGTGAATGATAATTTAAATGAGTTCATCAGTGGGTGGGAAGGGAAAGAAAGACTATTGAGTATAGTCATTAACACAGGAGGCAGGAGAGATCTCACCTTAGGAAGAAGAAAGTAAGGGATCTCAGCTCACAGTGTCTACTTTGGAACAAAGCAGTTAACTACATAAGCAGTGATTTACACTAGCTTTTGTGCAATGAAGACTCACAGATGAGATAAGTATATGGTTATTTAAGACCATATTTCTCAAACTCAGACTACCTTCAAAGTTCAACTGGAAGTTTTGGGAATTTTCTTAGGCATTTATTAAACAGAGCAATGAGTCCCTTCATAGATTTCTGAACCATCTGTGAAGGGGATCTGCACTCTGACTCCTGTCAATAAACATCTTTTTACCTTGTTATCCTTTGCTTATGTGTCTTTCAAAACACTGCCTTTGCCTCTGCCCTCCAGTTGTGCCTTCACACACTATATATCTGGATACTGTAGTCCACAATATGTGATGACTTCAGCCTTGTGGATGGGTAAAGAATCAAGTACTTGATTTTAAACCAACTAAATGTGGTAGTAAACTTTTGAGTCAGATTAACCAGGGTTAGAATTTTAACTCTGCCATTTAGTAACTCTATACAATTACACAAATTGCTTGAATCTCTCTGTTTCAAAAACTTGACACTCTGTATCTACTTTTCAGAATTTTTATAAGCAATAGAGGATATAATGACACATGCAAATCAATTAGCACAGTGGCAAGCATAGGATAAGTGTGAAAACATGTTAGTTTCTTACTTCTCCTTTGCATGTATTTATAAGTATTTATTCTTCAACAGATTGTGTTTCTTTACTTAGCATCCTCATTGTTTCCTATGGAATAATGGGTAATGAATGCCTAACACCAGAGTCTGTCACCACTGTAACATTTTTGAGATAAAAATCATGCACAAGAAAAAGTTATCACGGAAATAGGGAAAATAGGCTCATCACTCCAAATTTCACATATTTGATTTCAAAGTAAATTTTCAAACTGATATTGCAACATTTTTATCTTGCCTTTTACTTTCAGAAAATAATTCATTTAAATTTGTTTTAGATTGTTAGTTTTAAAAGGATACAAAGAGAGACAGAAATTATAAGTTTAATTTTTTTCAGACACTTTAGAGAGTAGTATTTGTTTATTATTCTTAGAGCCTTTACATTGTTAAAGTTTAGGGGAAAACTAAAGGATGTGCTTCGTTCTAGTTTACCAATGTATTAGTTTTTTTGTTACTATGTAACAAATTACCAGAGACTTAGTTGCATAAAACAATACCCATTTATTATGTCACCGTTTCTGAACATCAGAAGCCTGGGTGTGGAGTAGCTTGCCTCTCACAGTCTCACAAAACAATCAAAGTATTAGGTAGGCTGTTTATCCTTTGAAGCTCAGAATCCTATTCCAAGCTGATTCAGGTTATTGACAGAATTCGCTTCCTTGCAGATGTGTGTTTAGGTCCTCACTTTCTTGCTAGCTATTGCCTGGGGACTGTTCTCAGCAGCTAGTGACTGCGTCGGGTCACTGCTACATAGTCCCATCCACTCGCAACATGGAAGTTATTTGCTCTTCAGGGTCAGCCAGAAAATCTTTTCATTCTTCATATTTCTTCCCACAAGAAGGCACAGTCCCTTTTAAAGTCTCGCTTGTTTAGGCCAGACCTACCCAGGATATTTTCCCTTTTGATTATCTCAAAGCAATTGATTAGAGAACTTATTCTATCTGCAAATCTTTTCGTCTTTTTCATATGGCATGATCCATTTGCCATATAACTTGCTAATCACCAGAGTGAATTCCATTGTGTTCACTGTGCTTCCTACGGTCAAGGAATGAGGTGGGGAGTGTGATACAGGGAATATACACCAGGGGATGGAATCTTGGGTACTATCTCAGAACCCTGCCTGCTATAATCAGATTCAGGGTAGTATCATATTCATATTGTTTTTGTAGTGAGTTTGGATTGTATAATGTGGAAAAATCAAGTTGAATATATGCGATGTGATTATATTGTACTTCTTTCACCTTTTATCATTTTAATCATTCACAATTAAAAGCATGTTTTTCTTTTTAACACTTACATAGAAACAATATTTTTAATGTTCAGTCCATTTACAATTTAGAGTAAGAAAAATTGTCCCATGGGAGCTTATTACTTTTGGTCATGGTTCTCTTGTTTTATTGTAGAATATTTAAGAATAGCAAAATTATTGCCATTTATTTTTCAGACATAAAAACATAAAAGGGACTTTGTGTGTACGACATAAATTAAAAGTCTAAAATTTCATGTAATAGGCACTATCCTATTAGATGAGTAGTGTATTACATGAAAATACTTTTTAATTCTTAGCATTCTTAATTATTGCAACAATCTCCTTTCTCTTTACTATTTCTGTATAGTTTAAGTTAGTTATCTGCTAAATTTTAGGTAATCCTTTCAACCATATTATTCCTCTGATATTTAACTTTTAAAATACAATGAGAATAAAATGATTATAATAAGTATTAAAATAAAAAAAAGGTTAGAAAAAAATGAGTTAGAAAAAGTGCTATTAAAACATCAAAACATTCCAATAAATACTCTGGGCCCTACTGCTAATAATATACCTGCAAAATATAACTATTTTTTTCTATGAAGATCATCTGTAGTATTGTTAAAGAGAAGTCAGGTAGTAGCCTGTCTCTTTATTTTGAATTTATTTACAAAGGGCACATTTTTCCTTTGAAAAAACTAGAATTATCTGGAAAGATTTAGGTTTATGGAAGGTTGTTTTATATGTCAGGGAGTCCTAATAACTTATTCCCCCCTCCCCCCCTCCCCAACCAACCAAAAGCATAGCTGGAGAGAAGGGTTTGTATGTAGTTACTTTTGCTAAGAGATTCCCAAGAACCGGAGGGGATGAATGAAAAGAGTTCAACAGGGAAAGTGGGAAAGCCAACCCAAGAGCATGATATTGAGCTGGTCACAACTGCAGACAACTGGGAACGGATCACACTGTAGACCTTCTAAGGACCTGTGTATAAGACAGCTCCAAATTGTCTGCCAAAGGGATAAAGGACTATTCATTTCAATAGTTCTATCCATTGAATAGGCTATTCATTTGAATCTTCACTAACTCTCATTCACTATCAGTCAAGTTGCTTCACAGAGTATAAATTTCCTTGCAGTCTCTGATTGGTGTCTGTGTCAGAACGGCAGAACAAGTTCTTGCACACATCTGACATGCTGGTGGCAGAGAAACTCTGGGGCAGAAAGTGAGCAACTTCTAGAACAGCTGAGGAGAGACAGCATGAAGTTACACTTGCTTGCATGTGACTATTTAGAGATTGCTGGAACAAAACACTGAGTTGAAGGATTTTGATGTGAGGAACGAAAGATGTCTGATACAGTCCACCACCCCTCCCACTAGCAGCAAGTCCTTGAATAATGTTGTTTCCCTCAACATCATTTCACTATAACGTTGATGAGAAAAAAAAAAGTTTTTTTATCTGTTGTTTAGCTTAAAGTCATAGTTTCCAATAAACTATCAACTTTGTTAAGTGTGGACTTAGTGTAATCAAAGGAGCTTCTAGGCCTCATTCATGACATGACCACTCTCACATCAGAGACTGGTCAGTGTGGCATTTCCATGGTGTTCAATCCTGAATGCATTCATCATAGAGCCATTAGACAGCTGTACAAGTAGTGGAAGAAAATTCTGCGAAGTTGGTTGGTGTTTATTTTTGCTACTACATTGCCATGATCTCACTGGAGACATTAAATAAGGAAAGCACTAATTATTTAATTAACTGCAGCTGCTGATGTTGAGTCACCTACCATTTCTGTATAAAAGGAAAATATACTCTTTTACTAGATAAATGTTTATGTAATTTACTCAATAATTTTCAATAAAATTTTAGTAAGTGTTCACTGTGTACCAACAGCTACAAGCTCATATGTGGGGACAGAATAGCGAATCAGAGAGATGGGATCCATGCTTCTTGGGAGGTGATAATCTGGTTATGGAAGAAGGAGCCTCATGTATGTGATTAGATGATAGTTTCCAGTGTGGGTGATGTTGTTCCTGTAAGTGGGTGTGGTGCCCGTATAACAATTTATTCTGCATGTGAAACAGTTTTTCTAATTTTTTTCTTATTCACCATTTATTAGTCTTTTTGCTGTACTTTCTGGGAAGATTTCTTCAGTTTCATTTTCCAGCTATCCACCTCCTATTTACTTTTTGTTTCTACCGACATATTTTTTTAATTCCCCAGAATTCTAATTTGTCTATTTTGTTTAACCTGAAGCAATTTAAGCAATGTCTTCTCAGATCTCTGCATATAGAAGTGATATCAATGTTTCCTGTCCTCCATAGTCTGTTTCTTCCAATGTGTTTTTGACCCTTTTTGATTGCTATAGCACTGTATTTCCACATCAAAGGCATTTCTTTCAAATAGAAGGAATAAGTTCAAGAGATCTATTGAATAGCATGTTGAATATAGTTAATGGTGATATACTGTATTCTTGAAAAATGTTGAGGGTGGATATTAAGTGTTCTTGACAAAAAAAAAACTATATAACTAAAAATAACTATGTGAAGTAACAAATTTGTTTATTAGCTGGATTTAACCATTCCACAATGCATATATATGCAGTCGTGTGCCACATAACACTTCAGTCAACAATGGACTATATGCATAATGTTTTTTCCATAAGATTACAATATAATAGTTCTACAGTACTCGTCTATGTTTAAATATGTTTAGATACACAAATAATTACTATTGTGTTACAGTTGCCTATAACATTCAGTACAATAACATGCTGTACAGCTTTGTAGCCTAGGAGCAATAGACTCTACCACATAGCCTGGCTCTACCACCTTGGTTTGTGTAAGTACATACTATGATTATTCAACGACAAAATCACCTAACCATGAATTTCTCTGTCCTTAAATGACTCATGACTAAACTTCAAAGATCATATTGTATACAATAAATACATATGATTTTATGTCAATTTAATAAATACAGTTAAAAATGGTATTCTGCTCAAGGATAAGAGTGGGGGACAAAAAGGTGATTGCAATTTCTGTATAATTTAAATTTCTCTTTTGGTTTGTTTGAGTGGGCTATTTTTGAGGAAACCTTAAGATAAACATCTTGAAACAGTGAGATTGCTTAGGGTTGTGAGTTTCAGAATTCTGGCAGCCAACTGAAAGAGAAGGGCTGGGAGTGGCTTCATATTCAGTGTTTCGAATGTTAATAGTGACTTAATCTCCCAATTTCAGTAATGTATTCTCCAAAATCTTCCTGGAGCCACAGTGCAAAGACATTTTCTGTCTGGGCCAGATACTAAACCTGCAGACTTGTGCTGGGGATGGTGGGGGCGGGGGATTTCTTGGAGATGTGGCATGGGAGAGGGATCCAGCTTCCCAGTGTTCACTCTATCCTTGGAGTCTTTACCATCTCTCACCCTTCCTGCTGCTCTCTCTGTACTTCTTAAAATATAAATTGTCGGTTTTTTGTTTATGCTACTGCCAACTTTAATTTTGGCCTTCTTGGGTATGCTAAGCTAGTTATCCCTGTGTGTATTAGGAAAAAGGTTCTCCACAGGGGGACACATGTCTCACTTGATGAGGGCAAAGCAAAGAGCTGGATTTTATCTCCCACTGGCCTCCATCCCAGCCTCTGACATATACCGTGGCCATGGTCACCATGGGTCCATCTGCTGTTTATCTCATCTGTGTGAGCTTCTGTTTTTTTACAAAATCTTTTTGCAATAGCTTACATTTATGAAGAAAGCTAAATTATGTATATTTATGTAATCTACCATCATAACCCAGAAATGGTATTTAGAAATTTTTAAAAGCCAGATAAATACAATGTTCTGCAATCATTTTCTTGACAGATTTCTTTAGAAATTTGTATTTATCCCTGTGGCTAAATAGAATTATCTGCTTAGAATTCTTAAGACGGATCATGTAGCAACTGAGATCAGAATATTGCTAAATAAGCAACCCTGAAGAACACACCATTTGCAAAGCAAATTCAAAACCACATACTTGGCTTGAATGAGATAATATTAAAGCTTAGACGTCAGCTAAAATAAGCTTGATATTTAAAACTAATTAAAGAGTTGTGCAAATTGCACATAAATATATTACTCAGCATATCCTGTATCGTTCAATAATTGAAGAACATTATTCATCTCACTTAGTGACCTCTCATTCAAGGGTGAAAACAGAGATTACTTTATTCTCAATGATGGAAGCCAGGAGCTATTTATTCAAACTAAGATTCCCTACACTCTAGCTTTTTTAATGGGTGGGAAATTAATGAAATCACAAGAGACTTTGCACTTTTTCTCTTTGCCACGTAGGTAGGGAAAGAAATGCATGGCATGGATCTTTATCAGAGTCTAGCAATGTGCTTTAGACAAAAAAGCTTTGTAAGAAATATTTTTTTTCTTCTGGGGATTAGAGAATACTTTGGTGACCAACGCCTCTGCATCTATGCAACCTTACCTTTGCCCACCTCTATAGTGGTCAACTCTAACACTTGTAAATAAAGTTAAGTTGAGATAGAGTAATCCATCCAAGCACTACAGTGCTCAGTGAGAGAGTCTAATGAGAGACTTGTCCATTTGTGTTCCTCAAACTCTACAGGCCATGTTCTGAATGCAGTAATATCCCCAACCAAATAAAATTTTCTGAAGTATAATTTATAATTGCATCACTTTCTCCTTAAAGCCTTCTGGTGTTCCTCATGATCTGCCTATTAAAGTCTATAATTTATTAGCCTGGCTTCTAAAGCTCTCACAATGTGCCTTTGGTATAACTTTACCTTGTACAGTCTATATTTCCACCAAGTCGAATGGCTTGCTGTTTCTCTAAAAATGTTGTAAAATGTTCTTATTCCATAGGTTTGCACTTACCAATATTTCAATTTGGAAACTCTTTCTTCCCCTTCTCCATTTATGTCTCTATGTCTGTTACATGTTATCCATCAATTAAGTTCCAGCTTAAGGGCCACTAACTTCACTCAATCTGACTTCAGAAACTTTACAAAATTAAATTTGATGTTATATTAGATAGATAGTACACATACATACATATATACATATATGAGATATATACACATATACATATATGAGATATATACACATATACATATATGAGATATATACACATATACATATATGAGGTATATACACATATACATATATGAGATATATATACACATATACATATATGAGATATATATACATATATACATATATGAGATATATATACATATATACATATATGAGATATATATTTCTTACTCAATTTCAGTCAATTTAGACAAATTTCGCCCCCTCCCCACCACCCACACTGCTTTTTAAACATGATCTCCAGTTCTGGAACAGGAGCTTGGCAAATAATAATGAATAATTCTTTCCTAAAAGAGTGTCATACTGAGCCCTTTAGACATTTTTTTGTGGGGCAGTAAGATTGTAATATATTCTACTTGGATAGAGAGAAGACATTTGTTTTAAGAAATAAATTTTGTTGCTTTTGTCATTTAGAGGTGTAGGTGGGCATCTATATTGCGTCTTCATGCTGGGTATGAGATCTATTATTGTGGTTTGGTTAGACTTCTTTTGTGCCTCAGTATCAGGCCAGTTTTCATAAATATTCCATGTTGTTTGAAAATGATGTGCTCTCTCTCTTTTGGAAATGAGTTTATTCAACAAAGACTTTCTTGAAGAGCTACTATATGGTGGGCACTGTTCTGAATAGTAAGAAGGATAGTGTCATACAAGTCTTCATACAAGAATCTACTAGTTAAGGGGTAAGGAAATAAGCAAATAAACATGTAGTGTTATATTACATCATGTTAAATGCTAAAAAAACATAACCAAGATTTATGGAAGGTGTTCACTGAAGGCTTTTCTTCATGGAATCTACTAGTTAAAGGGTAGGGAAATAAACATGTAGTGTTATATTACATCATGTTAAATGCTAAAAAAATCATAACCAAGATTTATGGAAGGTGTTCACTGAAGGCTTTTCTGAAGAGATCTTTAGAATAAATTTAAATACAATGACAGAGCAAGCTATGTGATTGCACCCATTATTTGGGTGAATATCCTTTCAGACAGAGGGAACAAATAGAACAATGGCCCCGCAGTGAGGATAAGCTTGCAATATATGTCTGGAAGTGATTAATCAAGAGGGAGATTAGGAGGGGTCAGAGAGAGAAGTGTGGGATCATATGTGCCTTTGTAGGCTGTGGAAAATAATTTGGATTTTACTCTGAATGAGATGGAAGCCATTAGATGTTTGAGCAGGGATGTGGTGTGACTTAAGTGTAGGGCCCAGGATGGTGGGAGATTAGTTGGAAGGCTATTTCCGTCCTTTAAATGAAATATGTTGAGGTCTCAGATGTAAGGAGAAGACATTGAAAGTGGCCAGAAGTTTTCATATTTAGCAGACATTTAGAAGGTAGGGATAAGCAGACTTACTCTGATGACTGAATATGGATATGCGGGACCTGGAGGAGTAAAGCAATGACTAAGAGTTGGGGCCTGAACACCTTGAAAAATGGTGTTGCCATTTAACGAACTAGAGAAAACTGGGGAAGAGGCCAGTTGCTGGGGAAAAATTTGCTGTCCAACTCTTCATTTTTAATGGCTGCATTAAAAATGTTTTTAACTTTGTCTTTGATATATGAAGTTTAATAATGATAGGCATAGATGTTGATCTGTTTTTATTTACTCTGCTCAGATTGTCGGTCTGTTATATATGAAAACTTTTGTATTTCTTTAATTCTGGAAAGTTCTGTGTCATTATATCTTCAAATATTGCTTTTGAAGACAGCTATTCTTTCTATTTTCTCTCTCTAAAATTTCAACTTGATATTTTGGGACTTTTCATTCTATTCTCCATGGCTCAAAAACATTTTGCATCTTTAACATGCTTTCCATGATTTCAATTACTTTATCTTTCAGTCTACAAATTTTTCTTCAGCTGGATGTAATCAGTTGCCTTTCTATAAATTCAGTTTGGTTTTTACAAGCCTGCTGGTCCCTTGTTTTCCTTCTTCGTATCTTTTCTTATTCATTATGGTTTGCATTTTCTCCTTTACACTTTATTTAAAATACTAGTTTTATAATTTTATTTCAGATTCTTCTATGATTTTCAGCATTTTCAGTACTAATTCTTCCAAATTTCTATCTCACTCTGTTTACAACCACCAGCACCTCCTCCTCCACCTCTTCTTCCTCTTTGTGATTGTGAGCTTCTCTTCAGTAGGAAATTTTCCTCTATCTGTGTCCTATGTGCCTTGGGCCTTGGGCCATGGAATTGTGTCCATACAGCATTTTTTTCACAGGGAAAACAGGAGCATGGGAGTTTGGCAGTCCAGAACTCGTATTTATGCTTATCTCGTTACTTGGGTTTTATTTGCCCTTCATATAAGCAATTCTACCCATGTATATGGTATAAGCTTGGTATCTTGATTTATTATGGATGACTTAATCCCTTCAATAATAGCCTTGAGTGCAAGGAAAGTTTCTTATTTCTCCTTGGGCCAATGGTTAGTGTGTTTCATGGGAGAGACAGGAAGTTTTCTAGCACCCGGTCTCACATGGGTTTCATCTCACCTTGAGTGCATTACAATCTTATCCCCAGCCTCTATAGCCTGTGCTCATTCGGTTGCATACACTGAAGGGCCACAGTAGTACCAAGTTTCACTCATCTCTTTCACTGAAGTTTCCAAAATACTTCTGTCACAAAGCTGTATTTTTTTCTCATTTTTTAGTTCAGATATTCATTTAATTTTGTTGTTGATATATATTTTCCAGCATTTCTAGTTGATATAGGTTGCCCAGCATTTCTAGTAAAATTTAAATAAAGCTGTAAGAAAGCATTCATTCCCTGCCAGCTTACACCACTGTGTCATCTAAAATCAGAAGCAACTTTGTGATATCCACATATCAGACAGAATATTGAGAAGAGTTTCTCTTTTCCACGCCCTGACATACTCAAGAATATATGTTACTCCTCTGGCCTTTAGACCAATGTCAGAAATCTCTGTTGGTTTGTCTAGTCCTGGGAATGCTGCTGGTCCGTTGAGGATGAAGGGAAAACTGAAATTAACTCTAGGTATTAGGTTGGTGCAAAAGTAATTGCAATTTTTGCCATTACTTTTACCGTTAAAAGTAACAGTAAAAGTAATGGCAAAAACTGCAGTCAAAATAGCATCCAAAGTCTGTAGGGGAAGTGAAGGCACCGGAAAAGATCTATCCCATCTTGCTGATAATAGCTTCATCCTACAAAGAATCCGCAACAGAGGATTTTCCTAAATTCAAGGATAGTTCTTAAAAACAAAAGGATTATCTCAAATTCAAGAAACAGCAGGTTGTCTTTTTTATAAACTGTATCTTCTCACCCTTCATAGGATTGCTGAAATTTGAAAAAGGTAACAGGTTATCTTTCCTTCATTTTAAGGGAATATCATATAGTAGAGAACTTTATGAAGTTGTATAAATTAGCTTATAGTCCTATTCCAATCCAAATTCCTATTCCTATTCCTATAGCACAATTCCAATCCAAAGTCCTACTTAATTAGTATTTAAATAATTAAACAATTTTTATTAGTATTTAAATAATTAAATAATTTTTCTTTACTACCTCTTCTGTATAATGATATGGGACCATTTTGACAGAAACAAGATACTCAGTATTCCTTAGACTTCATAGACTTTAAAAGTGAGGCTTTCTTGGTCTTGAGTTCATAAATATTCTTTCCCTGTTTGAATAGAAGAGAAGAAAACTCAGATTTCTCAGCGCCCACAGTTAGTTTGTAAATTACTTTACAAACATTATTTTATTTAATCCTCAAAAACCACTAAAACTAGTAGTTACCATTCCTCACTTTTGGTAAAAGTGAAAAAGTGAGATAAACAAGGATTAAATGCTTCTCTCAAGGTCTAAGAGTTAGCAGGATAATAGAGTTAAGGCTTAAAACTCAGTGCCAATACATTGGCTTTATGGTGTTATCTAAAATAAGAGAAATCCGGAACTCACTTGAGAATTCTGACTAGTGCCTCCAGGACAATGCTAGGAAACAGAGCCAACATTTAAACATCTTAACCTCACCTCATTATACTTAATTTCCCTTAACTTTTAACTTCTAATGAATTGCATTGTCTTTTGAAAATCCCTTTGGTTTCCATGAACTCCTTCAGAAGACCAAATCCATAAAAATTTTTTTGGTAGTCTAATCCTAAAATCAAAGTAGAAAAATAGAGTTGTTGTTCCTTATACCTGTTCCTTCTTTTGTCTATACTTCAAAGCAAAAGTTTCATAGGAATAAACATAGATGACAATTTTAACTACATAAATATTTTAATTGGTTTAATGTTTGCCTCATTATCTTGAGATACAATAGTAATAGTAATAAAATAATAAAAACAACAACTTTACAATAACAATGATAACTACTATGTACTTTGCATTATCATACACAAGGCATCTTATTAGGCACTGTACGCAGATTGTCTCAGCAGGTCAGTGATACATTTGACAATCTTCATTTTTTATGCAAAGTTGTGAAGTTGGGAAATTTTCAAAATCACCCAGCTGGTCAGTGGAGATTGCAAGAATCTAATCTATCTGAGTCTGAAGCCTCAGTTAATGCTATTAAACAACATCTTTTAAAAGATAGTGGGTGAGAATACTCCTATTTTAATATGGTTCATTCTCTGAATCAAAACAGCTACCCTGCTTCTACAGGATTTTGTGAACCTGAATAAAATATAGATGCAATCCCAATTAATATTTAATACAAATGCACAGGGAAGAGTGGGTGGTTACTGCTTTCTACCTGTGTGTTGCCAGTGTAATTTAATTTTCCTTAGCCCTTTGTGTGGTACTACCTTTGTGGAGGAGAAAATTTGTCTGTTACGGGAAGCCATTACTGGAGAGCATGTGATGTAATGTATAAAATAACAGTAAAACTGGCAACACTTAACAGTGCCTATTCAATGTTTTTCACTTTGCCTAATGCTTCTATTTCACTGATTTAATGTTCGCTACTCAAATTCTCATAGCTGCACACAATGACACTTTGAAAATTGAACATTAAAGCAAATTTGGTGAAACAATATTTTTTCAGCTGTTCCAACTTTTCCAGCTCTTAAATTTTATTTTGTGCATTTTCCTTTTACCATTGTAAAGGTATTAGATTAAATTAATTGGATAAATAGCTAATGTCTATGTCTTCTTTCTAATTTTATATTTATTTTGCAACGTCCAAAGACAAAATATTTCTTCCAGTTTTGTTTCTTTAAGACATTTTAACCATTGTAGTTTGTTTTTCTTAACTGCTACTAGGATTTGTATTCAGTGGCATAATCTAGATAAAGCTTAACTGAGTGGGTTTTTAAATAAATTCAATGGAAGTCGTATACTTGAATGCTTAACAAAAGTACTATTTTATTTAAGGGAGGATGGGAATACCAATACCGGTTTTTCTATAGTTAGAGGTGCTGTACCTTGAATAATTAAGCCAATACAAACACAAAAGAGGTACAAATTCTTTTGTTTTCTATGTGGCATTAAAATAATAAAATGTAAGAATATCATGTGTTTCTCTTTTCTCCAGGACTACTGACATTTTCTTTCTCAGTGATATATTACTTTCTTTCCTCCTTTTTAAACTTTAATCTTCTATGCACCCTAAAACTTGCCTGACACTTTTTTCCTCTTTTTTAGTCTTCCTCTTTTGCACACTTTTTTTAAGACTTGTTTCGTATCCTAAGTGAATAGATACTTGCAAGAGATATATTATAGGTGTGCAATAGCCTACAAACTCCAGATATTTAAGTACTGTTGCTATTTTTGGATAAATCAGCTGAAACATAGTAAGGTGTCCAAGGACCTCTCATGCTTTTTTTTAATCTCCTTAGTGACTGAGGTGCTGCCTTTATGTCTCTGAATAGCTTTTAATTAAAGCTATTTTACCAAAAAAAATTTCATTTCAGTCTGTAGACAACAGGTACTCAATAAATATCCAAATTAGTAATTAAAAATTTCATAAATTTTCTGTTTTTGAGGAAAGTGAAACCATATGTTTTGATTTAAATTGCTATGTTAATATATTAATAGAATCTAGCTCCCTAGCAGGAAATTAGATATCTTAAAATTCAATCACTTTTAAAACTGACTTATCTATCCACTGGAGAGAAACCATACAATAGTACATTTCTCTTAATACCAATACATTTACCTAATTTTATACTTATTTCAAAGCACAAGGCAGAGTTTCTATTTTCATTACATATTATGTAATTTGTGTAAAATAATATGTAATAGTCTGTTTTCATTATGCTGTGCTCTAACAAACACTTTATACATAGTTGAGTTTCTAGACTTTTTATTTAAAAAAAAGCAAAGTTTATTGGATAAATAATTTTGTTTTAGAAAGATTAATTGTATTCAGAACTATTCCTGACCCAGATTTATTTTGATGAGTCCAAAATGTGCAGCTTTGAAACTAAAGATGTCCGAAACAAGATTTTGACATTAGATACAGAAAAGGTAGAGTTATTTACTGAATCCTAGTTTCTTTTCTCATACATTTCTTGAGGTTGCCTATAGATCTCCGTGAATAGTTCTACCACAGATCTCCTCACATAGAGTTGAACTTTTCTTTTTGTATATTAATGTATATACACCTCACTCATCAGTAAACACAGTGAGGGCAGGAACTGTATTTTATTCCTTATATCTTCAGCATTTGTCATTGTAAAAATAGATAAATACTAATTGACTAAAAAGTAGAAATGAGATATTTTGATCCCATGCTGCCCTTGCTAACAGGGTCACAGAGGTTTTAAAAGATAGCATGGATTCTTCCACTGTCATTATTTTAAAGTAAGATATTCTAAGTATTTTAGATTTTCCTCTGAGAGTTAACTTAACCAAAGCAACACATACCTGGTGAGGTTAGCAATGAACACCAATCATTAAGAGTCAGCCCTTCAAAGCAGAAAGACAAGTAGCCTGAGCACTATTTTCATTTCCCAAGAGATCTGCTACCAAAGACAGTATGCATTGAACAGACTTGAATATTGCAGTAATTGAAAACAGAAATCTCTTCTATCATCAATTAATAGTTTGCCATTCTATTTAGTGGGAGAGTTCTCTTATGAGTTTAGTTAGGGTGAGGTGATGTAGACAAAGTATATGGATAAATTCAAATCTTATACTGCAAAACTCAGAGTTTGAACTTGAGTCCTCCACAAAAGTAACACAGGTTATAAAAAAAGATGTGTTTAGGTCAAAGGTCTACTGCTGCAGATGATGTCTTTCATTCATCCCTTCACCCATGCAAACACTGGATACCAAGCCAAAGCATCTCAAATGACTTGTCCAAACCACACAGCAGGAAACCATTCACAATTGGTTCAAAGAGAATAAAATACCTAGGAATCCAACTTACAAGGGATGTGAAGGACTTCCTCAAGGAGAACTACAAACCACTGCTCAATGAAATAAAAGAGGACACAAACAAATGGAAGAATTGTTCCATGCTCATGGATAGGAAGAATCAATATCATCAAAATAGCCACACTGCCCAAGGTAACTTATAGATTCCGTGCCATCCCCATCAAGCTACCAATGACTTTCTTCACAGAATTGGAAAAAAACTACTTTAAAGCTCATATGGAACCAAAAAAGGGCCCACATTGCCAAGACAATCCTAAGCCAAAAGAACAAAGCTGCAGGCATCACGCTACCTGACTTCAAACTATACTACAAGGCTACAGTAACCAAAACAGCATGATACTCATACCAAAACAGAGACATAGACGAATGGAACAGAACAGAGCCCTCAGAAATAATACCACACATCTACAACCATCTGATCTTTGACAAACCTGACAAAAACAAGAAATGGGGAAAGGAGTCCATATTTAATAAATGGTGCTGGGAAAACTGGCTAGCCATATGTAGAAAGCTGAAACTGGATCCCTTCCTTACACCTTATACCTTATACCTTATACAAAAATTAATTCAAGATAGATTAAAGACTTAAATGTTAGACCTAAAACCGTAAAAACCCTAGAAGAAAACCTAGGCAATACCATTCAGAACACAGGCATGGACAAGGGCTTCATGTCTAAAACACCAAAAGCAATGGCAACAAAAGCCAAAATTGACAAATGGGATCTAATTCAACTAAAGAGCTTCTGCACAGCCAAAGAAACTACCATCAGAGTGAACAGGCAACCTACGGAATGGGAGACAATTTTTGCAATCTACTCATCTGACAAAGGGCTAATTTCCAGAATCTACAAAGAACTCAAACAAATTCACAAGAAAAAAACAACATCACCAAAAGTGAGCAAAGGGTATGAACAGACACTTCCCAAAAGAAGACATTTATGCAGCCAACAGACACATGAAAAAATGCTCATCATCACTGGCCATCAGAGAAATGCAAATCAAAACCACAATGAGATACCATTGCACACCAGTTAGAATGGCAATCATTAAAAAGTCAGGAAACAACAGGTGCTGGAGAGGATGTGGAGAAATAGGAACACTTTTACACTGTTGGTAGGACTGTAAACTAGTTCAACCATTGTGGAAGACAGTGTGGCGATTCCTCAAGGATCTAGAAGTAGACATAACATTTGACCCAGCCATCCCATTACTGGGTATATACCCAAAGGATTGTAAATCATGCTGCTATAAAGACACATGCACACGTATGTTTATTGTGGCACTATTCACAATAGCAAAGACTTGGAACCAACCCAGATGTCCATCAATGATAGACTGGATTAAGAAAATGTGGCACATAAACCCCATGGAATACTATGCAGCCATAAAAAAGGATGGGTTCATGTCCTTTGTAGGGACACGGATGAAGCTGGAAACCATCATTCTCAGCAAACTATCACAAGGACAGAAAACCAAACACCGCATATTCTCACTCATAGGTGAGAATTGAACAATGAGAACACTTGGACAGAGGAAGGGGAACATCACACACTGGAGCCTGTCATGGGGTGGAGGGAGGGGGGAGGGATAGCATTAGGAGATATACCTAATATAAATGACGAGTTAATGGGTGCAGCACACCAACATGGTGCATGTATACATATGTAACAAACCTGCACATTGTGCACATGTACCCTAGAATTTAAAGTATAATAATAATAATACTAAAAAGAAAGTGGAAGAATAATTGGTACATTCTCCAGAACTCTATTTGTATTCCTTTTATTAGTAGTTCCTACATATTTGTTCCAGTTTTATTAAGAACTAGAGAAATGGGTCAGTGTGAGACCCTGTATCTTGATTATGGTAGCTACCATGTGACATTTTCTAGAGGATTTGGAACCCTAAGAAGAGATTAAGTCTGGAAAAAAATGCCCAAAGAACTTACGTTCTTGTGATGATAGGTGTTATAACCTGTAATAGCTTATATGGAATAGATAAAGAATAGATGTCTTACACTCTTCCCCAAATAGGAAAATATGTAGCATACTTTACATTTTTACAAAATCCTATTTCCATAAAAGTAATTGTAAAACTCCAGCATGTCAAATGTTAAATTGCATGTGAATAACTAGTGAAATATTTACATCTAGTTATCAAAGTATCTCCCAGCCCACAAACACAGAATAAGCTTGTATAATTTTCCCAATGTATGGAGCTAGAAGTAAAAATGATAGTGATAATGAAAACAATGATAAAATAATTAACATATTTGGGTATGACTTGGTACTAGTCATTATTTTAAGTATTTTACATATATTGTATTTAACCTTCATCATATATTTTCTTAATCATTACAACTAACATGTATTATCATCCCCATTTTACAGATGAGAAATCTGAGGTACAAAAAGGTTAAGTTATTGCCTCAGGTCACACAGCTACTAAGTGGCAGATGTAGGCAGAATAAAAACTCAAGCAGTCTGTTCCAAGGACCATGCTCTCAACAGCTGTTTTACTGTCTCTCTCAATAGTGGTGCTGAGATTTCAGGCTCAAACCATGGCTCATCTCTTAGATGCAATATTAATTTATGTAGATCACAGAGATCAGAGAACAAACATGACATACAAAAGTAATGGTAAATAAATGTCAAGCTGTGTGCCAACTCAGATTGGCAGGCAGAAGCTGCCTGGAATGCTGTGTTAAGGAAGAGCGTGAGGCCATATTTGGAGCAGTAGAAAACAGCAACATGGTCAGTTAGTGACATCTGCCAGGGATATGGGAGAGGAAAAGGGTGATGAAAGTGTCATAAATAGTTTTTCCTATAACAGAACAGAAGGAACTTTGGAAACCGTGTAGACCAGGGTGTGGGAATAACCTTTTTGTTGTAGTTGTAGTTTTGTTTATTTTTTTTCTTGAATATAAGAGCTTTTTAAAATGAAAATCAATTTATTGAGCTATGGGGGTGGAGAGTGGTGGTGGTGTGGAGGATTTCTTTTTTTTTTTTTTTTTTACGTAATACATAATCTTTATTGAATAGAGGGTAGCATATGCAAATTTGTCAGCTATGGTCAGTAAAATGTTATTGTCTAGGCACTTTTGAGAAGTGGCCACATGAAGGCAGCTTTCTAATTTTCCATTCTGAAATGAGATTCTGGGTCATATTGTTAAATTGGGCAGAGGACATGGCTTATGAATGATGAGTTAGTGCTTTCTTATTGCTAATTCAAAAGAAACTTCTCATTTTACTAATGAGATAAGTGAAGTTAAGGGAGGTTAATGATTTGCCTATGCTTATTACTTGATTCTCTAATAATGCAAAATTATTATAGATCATATCTACCTATGTGGATATCTAGATAGGTATCTTTATAGAGAGAGAGACAGATAGCTCTCATTGCTATTTATTAATAGCAATGATAGAAATACAGCTTGTATTCTATATGAATACAATTCTGAAATACAGCTTGGCACAAGTTTGCCACCAGACTCTTTATTAGCGCTTAGTCCTCCTACTTGGTAGTGATTCCCTGAAGCTCTTAGCTGTGCTCTCAGGGCTCCAAGCCCTGAACCAACCTTTCCTTTGTATAATAGATGGTGTATGTTTCCAGCTATCTTCCTCAACATGTAACTTGCCCTATGAGGTTAGGTTCTCCAGGACCTGTCTTAATTTTGAATTGTTTCTATCCTTTACAGTCCATGTGGACAGTGCTTCTACTAATGCTGTTCTCTTAAAAGCTTTGTGAGTTTCCTATGAATCTATTGTGATTACCCCAATGAGGCAAAAGGCATACCCAATTCTTTGAGATAGGCCTCTCTACCCCAGGCTGAGGGTCTACACTTAAGATTTTTTTTTCTTTAATTTTTTATTTTTATTATACTTTAAGTTCTAGGGTACATGTGCACAATGTGCAGGTTTGTTACATATGTATACATGCACCATGTTGGTGTGCTGCACCCATTAACTTGTCATTTACATTAGGTATATCTCCTAATGCTATCCCTCCCCACTCCCCCGAACCCACAACAGGCCCCGGTGTGTGATGTTCCCCTTCCTGTGTCCAAGTGTTCTCATTGTTCAATTCCCACCTATGAGTGAGAATATGCAGTGTTTGGTTTTCTGTCCTTGTGATAGTTTGCTGAGAATGATGGTTTCCAGCTTCATCCATGTCCCTACAAAGGACGTGAACTCATCCTTTTTTATGGCTGCATAGTATTCCATGGTGTTTATGTACCACATTTTCTTAATCCAGTCTATTATTGATGGACCTCTGGGTTGGTACCAAGTCTTTGCTATTGTGAATAGTGCCACAATAAACATACGTGTGCATGTGTCTTTATAGCAGCATGATTTATAATCCTTTGGGTGTATACCCAGTAATGGGATGGCTGGGTCAAATGGTATTTCTACTTCTAGACCCTTGAGGAAATTGCCAAACTGTCTTCCACAATGGTTGAACTAGTTTACAGTCCTACCAACAGTGTAAAAGTGTTCCTATTTCTCCACATCCTCTCCAGCACCTGTTGTTTCCTGACTTTTTAATGATTGCCATTTTAACTGGTGTGAGATAGTATCTCATTGTGGTTTTGATTTGCATTTCTCTGATGGCCAGTGATGATGAGCATTTTTTCATGTGTCTGTTGGCGGCATAGTGTCTGTTCATATTCTTTGCCCACTTTTTGATGGGGTTGTTTGTTTTTTTCTTGTGAATTTGTTTGAGTTCTTTGTAGATTCTGGATATTAGCCCTTTGTCAGATGAGTAGATTGCAAAAATTGTCTCTCATTCTGTAGGTTGCCTGTTCACTCTGATGGTAGTTTCTTTGGCTGTGCAGAAGCTCTTTAGTTGAATTAGATCCCATTTGTCAATTTTGGCTTTTGTTGCCATTGCTTTTGGTGTTTTAGACATGAAGCCCTTGTCCATGCCTATGTCCTGAATGGTAATGCCTAGGTTTTCTTCTAGGGTTTTTATGGTTTTAGGTCTAATATTTAAGTCTTTAATCCATCTTGAATTAATTTTTGTATAAGGTGTAAGGAAGGGATCCAGTTTCAGCTTTCTACATATGGCTAGCCAGTTTTCCCAGCACCATTTATTAAATAGGGAATCCTTTCCCCATTGCTTGTTTTTGTCAGGTTTGTCAACGATCAGATGGTTGTAGATGTGTGGTATTATTTCTGAGGGCTCTGTTCTGTTCCATTGGCCTATGTCTCTGTTTTGGTACGAGTATCATGCTGTTTTGGTTACTGTAGCCTTGTAGTATAATTTGAAGTCAGGTAGCGTGATGCCTGCAGCTTTGTTCTTTTGGCTTAGGATTGTCTTGGCAATGTGGGCCCTTTTTTGGTTCCATATGAACTTTAAAGTAGTTTTTTCCAATTCTGTGAAGAAAGTCATTGGTAGCTTGATGTGGATGGCATTGAATCTCTAAATTACCTTGTGCTGTATGGCCATTTTCACGATATTGATTCTTCCTATCCATGAGCATGGAATGTTCTTCCATTTGTTTGTGTCCTCTTTTATTTTGTTGAGCAGTGGTTTGTAGTTCTCCTTGAAGAGGTCCTTCACATCCCTTGTAAGTTGGATTCCTAGGTATTTTATTTTCTTTGAAGCAGTTGTGAATGGGAGTTCACTCATGATTTGGCTATTTGTCTGTTTTTAGTGTATAAGAATGCTTGTGGTTTTTGCACATTGATTTTGTGTCCTGAGAC
This sequence comes from Pongo pygmaeus, assembly GCF_028885625.2. NCBI lineage: Eukaryota > Metazoa > Chordata > Mammalia > Primates > Hominidae > Pongo > Pongo pygmaeus. Next base: position 66,640,017 of record NC_072379.2, read on the forward strand.
TTTGCTGAAGTTGCTTATCAGTTTAAGGAGATTTTGGGCTAAGATGATGGGGTTTCCTAAACATACAATCATGTCATCAGCAAACAGGGACAATTTCACTTCCTCTTTTCCTAATTGAATACCCTTTATTTCTTTCTCCTGCCTGATTGCCCTGGCCAGAACTTCCAACACTATGTTGAATAGGAGTGGTGAGAGAGGGTATCCTTGTCTTGGGCCAGTTTTCAAAGGGAATCCTTCCAGTTTTTGCCCATTCACTACGATATTGGCTGTGGGTTTGTCATAGATAGCTCATTGTTTTGAGATATGTCCCATCAATACCTAATTTATGGAGAGTTTTTAGCATGAAGGGCTGTTGAATTTTGTCAAAGGTCTTTTCTGCATCTTTTGAGATAACCATGTGGTTTTTGTCTTTGGTTCTGTTTATATGCTGGATTACGTTTATTGATTTGCATATATTGAACCAGCCTTGCATCGCAGGGATGAAGCCCACTTGATCATGGTGGATAAGCTTTTTGATGTGCTGCTGGATTTGGTTTGCCAGTATTTTATTGAGGATTTTTGCATCGATGTTCATCAGGGATATTGGCCTAAAATTCTCTTTTTATGTTGTATCTCTGCCAGGCTTTGGTATCAGGATGATGCTGGCCTCATAAAATGAGTTAGGGAGGATTCCCTCTTTTTCTATTGATTGGAATAGTTGTAGAAGGAATGGTACCAGCTCCTCATTGTACCTCTGGTAGAATTTGGCTGTGAATCTGTCTGGTCCTGGACTTTTTTTGGTTGGTAGGCTATTAATTATTGCCTCAATTTCAGAGCCTGTTATTGGCCTATGCAGGGATTCAACTTCTTCCTGGTTTAGTCTTGGGAGGGCGTATTTGTCCAGGAATTTATCCATTCCTTCTAGATTTTCTAGTTTATTTGCGTAGAGGTGTTTATAGTATTCTCTGATGGTAGTTTGTATTTCTGTGGGATCAGTGGTGATATCCCCTTTATCATTTTTTATTGTGTCTGTTTGATTCTTCTCTCTTTTCTTCTTTATTAGTCTTGCTAGCGATCTATAAATTTTGTTGATCTTTTCAAAAAACCAGCTCCTGGATGCATTGATTTTTTGAAGGGTTTTTTTGTGTCCCTATTTCCTTCAGTTCCGCTCTGATCTTAGTTATTTCTTGCCTTCTGCTAGCTTTTGAATGTGTTTGCTCTTTCTTGTCTAGTTCTTTTAATTGTGATGTTAGGGTGTCAATTTTAGATGTTTCCTGCTTTCTCTTGTGGGCATTTAGTCCTATACCTTTCCCTCTACACACTGCTTTAAATGCATCCCAGAGATTCTGGTATGTTGTGTCCTTGTTCTCATTCATTTCAAAGAACATCTTTATTTCTGCCTTCATTTTGTTATGTACCCAGTAGTCATTCAGGAGCAGGTTGTTCAGTTTCCATGTAGTTGTGCAGTTTTGAGTGAGTTTCTTAATCCTGAGTTCTAGTTTGGTTGCACTGTGGTCTGAGAGACAGTTTGTTATAATTTCTGCTCTTTTACATTTGCTCAGGAGTGCTTTACTTCCAACTATGTGGTCAATTTTGGAATAAGTGTGATGTGGTGCTGAGAAAAATGTATATTCTGTTGACTTGGGGTAGAGAGTTCTGTAGATGTCTATTAGGTCTGCTTGGTGCAGAGCTGTGTTCAATTTCTGGATATCCTTGTTAACTTTCTGTCTCGTTGATCTGTCTAATGTTGACAGTGGGGTGTTAAAGTCTCCCATTATTATTGTGTGGGAGTCTAAGTCTCTTTGTAGGTCTTTATGAATCCAGGTGCTCCTGTATTGGGTGCATATATATTTAGGATAGTTAGCTCTTCTTGTTGAATTGATCCCTTTACCATTATGTAATGGCCTTCTTTGTGTCTTTTGATCTTTGTTGGTTTAAAGTCTGTTTTATCAGAGACTAGGATTCAACCCCTGCCTTTTTTTGTTTTCCACTTGCTTGGTAGATCTTCCTCTCTCCTTTTATTTTGAGCCTATGTGTGTCTCTGCATGTGAGATCGGTCTCCTGAATACAGCACAGTGATGGGTCTTGCCTCTTTATCCAATTTGCCAATCTGTGTCTTTTAATTGGAGCATTTAGCCCATTTGCATTTAAGGTTAATATTGTTTTGTGTGAATTTGATCCTGTCATTATGATGTTAACTGGTTATTTTGCTTGTTAGTTGATGCAGTTTCTTCCTAGCATCGATGGTCTTTATAATTTGGCATGTTTTTGCAGTGGCTGGTATCGGATTTTCCTTTCAATTTTTAGTCCTTCCTTCAAGAGCTCTTGTAGGGCAGGCCTGGTGGTGACAAAATCTCTCAGCATTTGCTTGTCTGTAAGGGATTTTATTTCTCCTTTACTTATGAAGCTTAGTTTGGCTGGATATGAAATTCTGGGTTGAAAATTCTTTTCTAAGAATGTTGAATATTGGCCCCCACTCTCTTCTGGCTTGTAGAGTTTCTGCCAAGAGATTCGCTGTTAGTCTGATGGGCTTCCCTTTGTGGGTAACCTGACCTTTCTCTCTGGCTGCCCTTAACATTTTTTCCTTCATTTAAACTTTGGTGAATCTGACAATTATGTGTCTTGGAGTTGCCCTTCTCAAGGAGTATGTTTGTGGCGTTCTCTGTATTTCTTGCATTTGAATGTTAGCCTGCCTTGCTAGGTTGGCGAAGTTCTCCTGGATAATATCCTGCAGAATGTTTTCCAACTTGGTTCCATTCTCCCCTTCACTTTCAGGTACACCAATCAGACATAGACTTAGTTTTTTCAGTTAGTCCCATATTTCTTGGAGGCTTTGTTCATTTCTTTTTACTCTTTTTTCTCTAAACTTCTCTTCTTGCTTCATTTCATTCATTTGATCTTCAATCACTGATACCCTTTCTTCTAGTTGATCGAATCGGCTACTGAAGCTTGTGCATTCGTGTCACAGTTCTCGTGCCACAGTTTTCAGCTCCATCAGGTCATTTAAGGACTTCTCTACACTGGTTATTCTAGTTAGCAATTTGACTAATCTTTTCTCAAGGTTTTTAGGTTCTTTGTGATGGGTTTAAACTTTCTCCTTTAGCTAGGAGAAGTTTGATCATCTGAAGCCTTCTTCTCTCAACTCGTCAAAGTCATTCTTCATCCAGCTTTGGTCCATTGCTGGTGAGGAGCTGGGTTCCTTTGGAGGGGGACAGGCTCTCTGATTTTTAGAATTTTCAGCTTTTCTGCTCTGTTTTTTCCCCATCTTTGTGGTTTTATCTCCCTTTGGTCTTTGATGATGGTGACGTACAGATGGGTTTTGGTGTGGATGTCCTTTCTGTTTGTTAGTTTTCCTTCTAACAGTCAGGACTCTCAGCTGCAGGTCTGTTGGAGTTTGCTGGATGTCCACTCCAGACCCTGTTTGCCTGGGTATCAGCAGCGGAGGCTGCAGACCAGTGAATATTGCTGAGCAGCAAATGTTGCTGCCTGATCATTCCTCTGGAAGCTTCCTCTCAGAGGAGTACCTGGCCATGTGAGGTGTCAGTCTGCCCCTATTGGAAAGTGCCTTCCAGTTAGGCTACTCAGGAGTCAGGGACCCACTTGAGGAGGCAGTCTGTCCATTCTCAGATCTCAAACTGCATGCTGGGAGAACCAGTACTCTCTTCGAAGCTGTCATACAGGGACATTTAAGTCTGTAGAGGTTTCTGCTGCCTTTTGTTCAGCTATGCCCTGCCCCCAGAGGTGGAGTCTAAGGAGGCAGGCAGGCCTCCTTGAGCTGCAGTGGGCTCCACCCTGTTCAAGCTTCCCAACCACTTTGTTTACCTATTCAAGCCTCAGCAATGGGGAGCACCCGTCTCCCAGCCTCACTGCCACCTTGCAGTTTGATCTCAGACTGCTGTGCTACCAATGAGCGAGGCTCTGTGGGCATGGGACCCTCTGAGCCAGGCGCGGGATATAGTCTCCTGGTGTGTGGTCTTTGGAAAAGTGTAGTATTAGGGTGGGAGTGATCCAATTTTCCAGGTGCCGTCTGTCACTGCTTCCCTTGGCTAGGAAAGGGAATTCCCTGACCCCTTGCACTTCCCAGGTGAGGTGATGCCTGCCCTGCTTTGGCTCACGCTCAGTGGGCTGCACCCACTGTCCTGCCCCCACTGTCCTGCCCTCACTGTCCAACAAGCCCCTGCGCAATGAACCTGTTACCTAAGTTGGAAATGCAGAAATAACCCGTCTTCTGCATCGCTCATGCTGGGAGCTGTAGACTGCAGCTGTTCCTATTCGGCTATCTTGGAACCGCCCCCTTAAGATTTTTAAAAGCCCTGTTGAGTAGTTGAGAGGGTCTGTGTGGAACTTTAAGTATTTCTGAAGTCTCAGCAAAGGATCTTACAGTCATAAACTTGATATGAACTTTATATTGAGGGCAAGGTTTAATGGAAATGCCCTTGCTTTGATGTTTGCCCTGTAGCCATTTCTTACTGTAATAAGTCTTTTGATGTCTGAAAAGAATAGTTTTATTAATGAAAAAAAACTAGTGCTGGGTCCTTCATATTTTCTGTAAATTCTGCTTGAAAATTGAAAAATTCTTTTTCATTCTTTTTTTTTTTTTAACTTATCTTGCTGTTCTTCTGTACTACTAGAAGAAGCTTTTTCCAGCATTCTGACTGGAAAACTTCTTAGCCAAAACCATAAGTTCCTGAAGTACCCTTTATACAGCCCATGTTAATGCAGACAATGCTGGTTGTTTTGCCAAAATAACTTGTTTTCTTTTTTTTCCAGCCTGTAATAATATTTCTTCACTGTACTTTAAGCTTTCACTAAGAGTCTGTGCTTGTGTCTTGCCCCAAAACTCAACAGTTGATGTCTTAGGTTTTAGTTGTCCAGCAACCTACCTCTAGGCCCAACATCAATGGTTAAAAAAGAGGATAGAAGCATGAAAGCAAAAAAAGAAATGACTGTGAAAAAATATATACAGAATTCACTATATAAAAATTTAAAGCCTGATAATATCAACCTCTCTCACTGTAAGTAAAGCTAAAGTCAGTAAGCTAAGATTACTTGAACCATCTAAGATGAGTCTAGAATTAGATTTAAATAAAAAAGGGAAGTGATCTTAGAAACTAAACAATATATATTAAAGTTTAAAAATATTTGACACAATAGCTTTATTCTTTGAAATGTATGCTAAAGAAGTCAGAGGTATACTTAAATGTATTACTATGAGGATATGCATTACAACATTATACATGCTAAAAGATTAGAAATAAAAAACTAGGTAAAATAACAGATTGGCTAAATAAATCATGACATTGCTGTATTAAAAATAATTAAGACCCAACATCATGTTTTCTGAGGCTATTTAACATACAGAGAAAAGCTCACAAAATATCAAATAAAAAATCAAGTTTAAAAAATTGCGATAATACAAACAAATGCATAAAAATGGAAATATATATTCAAATATTGAGTAGTAATTTTTTCTGATTTCTTAATAATAGTAATATTTTTATAATTAAAAAACCCTCAACAAATAATATATACTGTTTCTAGTGTTTTCTGGGTGTTCAGTTAATGATTTATTATTATTATCATTATCATTATTATCCTTAGAGACAGGATTTCACTCTGTCATCCAGGCTGGAGTATGGTAGAGCAACCACAGCTCACGGCAGCCTTGAACTCCTGGGCTCAAGTGATCCTCCCATCTCAGCCTCCAGAGTACCTGAGACTACAGATGCACAACACTATACTAGGCTAATTTTTAAATTGTTTATATAGAAAGGGTCTTGGTATGTTGTCCAGGCTGGTCTTGATCTCCTGATCTCAAGTAATTCTCTCACCTTGGCCTCCAAAAGTATTGGGATTACAGGCATGAGACTCTGTGCTCAATCCATTATTGCTTTAAAAAACGAAAGTTGTGACTCTGACTTCCTTAAAACTGGATCCATATTCAGGGGTGAAGTATATCTTGGCCTCTTAGGATTATCTGATAGGTATAGAAAGTTAGTGTTGGTCAGGCACAGGCACCCTTGGGTAATAGGAAAGTAAAAAGAAAGAGACTTGGTACCTGCTTTAGAAAACAGCTATTAGTAAACTAAAACTGAATTGTTACTTACTCTATCTCTTGTAACAAGAAATTTGTGAAAGAGCATTTGCTCTTAGTAGAAAGTCTAAGGTTAATAAATATAAAGTTGAAAAGATAACATTAAAATTATAAAGAAAACTAATTTTTACTTTCTTGGAACACTGAGACAAAAAATAATTAATGATCATGAAGTACTTTAAAAATGTATCTACATTGTATAACATCAGACTCGGTGCTAACCTTTGGTAGAGTTCACAACAAATCAATTAATTCTTGATTATCCTGGCAGCACTGCCAAGTATCATTAGTGCTAGAAGCCATAAGCAGCCACTGAAGACCTGCCTATTTGTACTTCCTGGAAGACTTAGTTTTCAGTGTGTGGCATGGAGCTGGCCCTGACTGTACATTATAGCACAAATAATTACTCCTCAAAACTTGTCTTGCTGCAAGCAATTCATTCTTCTCTGCATAGAAGTCCCCTACTCTGACCCAGAGCAGTATGAATGTTGGCTAAAAATAGCAGCTGCACAATGCCGCAGGCAGCCATGGTGAGACTGCATTGATGGGGTTTCTTACCCATGGTTTCAGAGCACTTTGCTCCCACAAATTAACCCTTAAATGCCCTATCTTGTTTCTCTGTTCTTTGAGATATAATGCATGTTTCTTTTTAAGAATAAACTTCGCTTTGCCTAATGGAAAATTCTTCCTTTCTCTCAGTTTGTTTACCGTTTCTTGTTTCTCCATTTTCTTTCCTTCTGCAGTTGGAGTGGGAGAGTAAGAGTGTCAGTTCTGCCACTGTCACTGCAATTTCTGATCATACTACATGCTCAAAAGAACACATTCACTAACACTGGCTATGTGCTTATATGTGCTAGGCACTGTGGAGGATAAACAAAACCCTCACGTCCTTATCGCATTAACCTCAGGAAAATCAAGCGCTTGAGTAACAATCAGTGACGCATTTGACTCCAATCCTCAGTCTCACTAACGTGATTGGAAGATCCCTGGCCTCCTCACCCTATGCTTGGTTTCAACGATCCTCTAATGTGAAGGTCTGCTGAGTGGAATTCTGACTTAAGGACTCCATCTGCATCACTCAAGTGTCAAGTAAAACCCTATTACAAAGGCTTCTACCATCTTTTGCTGACAAATCTTAGTCTTGTTGATCTTGGTTTAAGATTCACTTCACAATCATTCCAAAGGGCCTGGATTCTGTTATGCTAATTGGACCACTGGACATTCCAGAGTTCCTACGAGGCGGAGGCTGATTAAGCCAAACTCTAACCCTCAAAAAGGAGGATGATGGACAGATGCGATCTCTGCCCTCAAGAAATTTATGATTTAACCATGCGTACTAATGGTGGTGATTATAAATACAGCATCTCACGTAATTCCGTTACCAGATTTTTGCTGGCTCAATGAGCAGAAAGATGGACCCTGAGTTGCAGTCTATCTTAATATTAATTGTTAACTCCTTAATGCTCACTGTGTAGCAGTGAAAATATTTAAAACAGCATTTAGCTCTTCTAAATATTTTACATGTGTTTAGTCATTGTATCCCTACAACAACCGTATGTATCTTCATCATCCTTTTCAGGGTTAAACTCAGCACTCAAGTTCACAAGAACAAAAGTGACAGAGTCAGGATTCAAGCCCATGTGGTGTAATTTGAGAGCATACATGTTAACTATAATAGTAAAAAACCACAGGTGGTATTGAATTTCTGGAATGACAATTTGTATTCTTTGGAGTATCAGTACATTAAATGCTATTCTCAAAAGGAGGCTCTGTGAATATAAGTGTGGAAAACATTGCATATGCTAAGTGTGAGATTTATGGCACATTTTAACATATTACAATTGCATATATAAATACTGCAGGGAGGAAAACAGTTTTTAGGCTTGTTTAATACAAATTTTCCAGACATTTTTGCCCATGGAATATTTTTTCACCACATAGTTCCTTAATGTGATGCTGAAGAAGATATCTGAAAAGCCCACTTTTAGAAATGACAGGAAAGGAATATAAGAAAAATTGATGTTTCTAAAACGTACTCATAGTGATAAAATGAGATGAAGGTTCCTATAAAGTCAGGAATTGGGGAGAAGTGTCTGTGTTACGCTTCGGCAAAACATGATATTGGTATTAGCTGACTCTGCTTTTTATTTCTCTCTACCCCTGTTCCCATCTGCAATTCATTTTTTTTCAAAAAGCTATGTAGTGTGTTTCATGTTTGTCTTGTCTATACTGTGAAGGAAAAACTTTCTTTAAACATTTATTTTAATGTAAAATGTCTAAAGAAGAATAAGATTTATTTTAAAAAGTACACATATCATGTATCAGCTCCATTAATTTAAAATGTGAACACACATGTGGAACTAGCATCCAAATCAAGAAACAGAGTATGACAACAACCCCAGATGCCTCTCCCTTTTCCAGTGACTACCCACATTCACCAAGCATAACCACTATACTGACTTCTCTTCCCCTAGATTTATTTTTAATTCAGTTTTTTTACAGCCTTATTGAGGTATAATTGACATCTATTAAACTACACATATTTAAAGTGCAGTTATTGATGATGAGTTTTAACATATGTATCCCACACAATCAAGATAATGAACATATCCACCATCTCCCAAATATTCTTTTTGACCTTTATATCAACTAAGTGACAACTGCACTGCTTTCTGTCACTATAGATTAGTTTGCATTTTATGTAATTTTACATAAATGGAATCATACCTGTGTATTCTGTCTTTTTTTGAGTGGAATCTGGCTTATTTCAATCAGCATGATTACTTTAAGATTCTTTCATGTTGTTTTTTTCCATTAGTAGTTTATTCTTTTTTATCACTGTATAATATTCCACTGTATGGATATACCACAATGTGTTTACCTGTGCATCTTTTGATGGACATTTGAATTGTTTTTGCCTTTTGGCCATTAGAAATAAAGCTTCCACGAACATTTGTGTAGAAGTTTTTGTGCAGATGTATGCTTTCATTTCCCGCTAGCTAGCTATACCACCTAGGAATGGCATGCCTGAGTCACATGACATGTATGCTTAACTTTTTAGGGAATTACAAACTTTTCTTTTTTTTTTTTTTGTCAAAAAATGAATAATGGACATTTATTTGACAGTTCTTGAACATTAAAATTGAGCTAAGTTCTATATTATAATATAAAGTAGTTATAATAGGCATATAATATGTTTCCAAACATTATATGCCATTACTATGATGTGAAAATAATACGAAAGATCAGTACTTTCAACACTTGAATCACTTTGCGGTTGCAGTGCGGCAATGTCAATTCTATGCACTGATTGTCTCTGAGTTTTTAACAGTGTAAGATGGTATAAAAGTCATCCATGGTATCTGTAGTATTATCCAACTGTGTGTCTCACCAGCTGTGTAACTTCAGGTTAGTCCTCATTACCTCTCTGGGTTTAAATTTCCTAATCTTTTATGAGGTCCAAGCTGGAAAATCCATCAAGTTCCTTTCTGGTCTAGCATTCATTGATTCTAGGCTGTACGATTATGCCACGTAAATATGGAGAAGACTTTCTTTTTCATTCCCCTCTTTCCATGAAGACAGGCTCCTTCTCTCTTCATAAACCATGAACTTATTGTAGGTCAAGGCTTCCTGGTCCACAGGAGACCCCTGGCGGCCACCCTGGTGAACTCTCTTGATAGATGTTACCTCCCACAGTTCCAAAATCTTTTTTTTTCTTATTATGATTATTATTATACTTTAGGATTTATGGTACATGTGCGCAATGTGCAGGTTAGTTACATATGTATACATGTGCCATGCTGGTGCGCTGCACCCACTAACTCGTCATCTAGCATTAGGTATATCTCCCAGTGCTATCCCTCCCCCCTCCCCCCACCCCACAACAGTCCCCGAAGTGTGATGTTCCCCTTCCTGTGTCCATGTGTTCTCATTGTTCAATTCCCACCTATGAGTGAGAATATGTGGTGTTTGGTTTTTTGTTCTTGCAATAGTTTACTGAGAATGATGATTTCCAATTTCATCCATGTCCCTACAAAGGACATGAACTCATCATTTTTTATGGCTGCATAGTATTCCATGGTGCATATGTGCCACATTTTCTTAATCCAGTCTATCATTGTTGGACATTTGGGTTGGTTCCAAGTCTTTGCTATTGTGAATAATGCTGCAATAAACATACGTGTGCATGTGTCTTTATAGCAGCATGATTTATAGTCCTTTGGGTATATACCCAGTAATAGGATGGCTGGGTCAAATGGAATTTCTAGTTCTAGATCCCTGAGGAATCGCCACACTGACTTCCACAATGGTTGAACTAGTTTACAGTCCCACCAACAGTGTAAAAGTGTTCCTATTTCTCCACATCCTCTCCAGCACCTGTTGTTTCCTGACTTTTTAATGATTGCCATTCTAACTGGTGTGAGATGGTATCTCATTGTGGTTTTGATTTGCATTTCTCTGATGGCCAGTGATGGTGAGCATTTTTTCATGTGTTTTTTGGCTGCATAAATGTCTTCTTTTGAGAAGTGTCTGTTCATGTCCTTTGCCCACTTTTTGATGGGGTTGTTTGTTTTTTTCTTGTAAATTTCTTTGAGTTCATTGTAGATTTTGGATATTAGCCCTTTGTCAGATGAGTAGGTTGCGAAAATTTTCTCCCATTTTGTAGGTTGCCTGTTCACTCTGATGGTAGTTTCTTTTGCTGTGCAGAAGCTGTTTAGTTTAATTAGATCCCATTTGTCAATTTTGGCTTTTGTTGTCATTGCTTTTGGTGTTTTAGACACGAAGTCCTTGCCCATGCCTATGTCCTGAATGGTAATGCCTAGGTTTTCTTCTAGGGTTTTTATGGTTTTAGGTCTAACATTTAAGTCTTTAATCCATCTTGAATTGATTTTTGTATAAGGTGTAAGGAAGGGATCCAGTTTCAGCTTTCTCCATATGGCTAGCCAGTTTTCCCAGCACCATTTATTAAATAGGGAATCCTTTCCCCATTGCTTGTTTTTGTCAGGTTTGTCAAAGATCAGATAGTTGTAGATATGTGGCGTTATTTCTGATGGCTCTGTTCTGTTCCATTGATCTATATCTCTGTTTTGGTACCGGTACCATGCTGTTTTGGTTACTGTAGCCTTGTAGTATAGTTTGAAGTCAGGTAGTGTGATGCCTCCAGCTTTGTTCTTTTGGCTTAGGATTGACTTGGCCATGCGGGCTCTTTTTTGGTTCCATATGAACTTTAAAGTAGTTTTTTCCAATTCTGTGAAGAAAGTCATTGGTAACTTGATGGGGATGGCATTGAATCTGTAAATTACCTTGGGCAGTATGGCCATTTTCACGATATTGATTCTTCCTACCCATGAGCATGGAATGTTCTTCCATTTGTTTGTATCCTCTTTTATTTCCTTGAGCAGTGGTTTGTAGTTCTCCTTGAAGAGGTCCTTCACATCCCTTGTAAGTTGGATTCCTAGGTATTTTATTCTCTTTGAAGCAATTGTGAGTGGGAGTTCACTCATGATTTGGCTCTCTGTTTGTCTGTTATTGGTGTGTAAGAATGCTTGTGATTTTTGTACATTGATTTTGTATCCTGAGACTTTGCTGAAGTTGCTTATCAGCTTAAGGAGATTTTGGGCTGAGACAATGGGGTTCTCTAGATATACAATCATGTCATCTGCAAACAGGGACAATTTGACTTCATCTTTTCCTAATTGAATACCCTTTATTTCCTTCTCCTGCCTAATTGCCCTGGCCAGAACTTCCAACACTATGTTGAATAGAAGTGGTGAGAGAGGGCATCCCTGTCTTGTGCCAGTTTTCAAAGGGAATGCTTCCAGTTTTTGCCCATTCAGTATGATATTGGCTGTGGGTTTGTTATAGATAGCTCTTATTATTTTGAGATACATCCCATCAGTACCTAATTTATTGAGAGATTTTAGCATGAAGGGTTGTTGAATTTTGTCAAAGGCCTTTTCTGCATCTATTGAGATAATCATGTGGTTTTTGTCTTTGGTTCTGTTTATATGCTGGATTACATTTATTGATTTGCATATATTGAACCAGCCTTGCATCCCAGGGATGAAGCCCACTTGATCATGGTGGATAAGCTTTTTGATGTGCTGCTGGATTCTGTTTGCCAGTATTTTATTGAGGATTTTTGCATCAATGTTCATCAAGGATATTGGCCTAAAATTCTCTTTTTTGGTTGTGTCTCTGCCAGGCTTTGGTATCAGGATGATGCTGGCCTCATAAAATGAGTTAAGGAGGATTCCCTCTTTTTCTATTGATTGGAATAGTTTCAGAAGGAATGGTACCAGTTCCTCCTTGTACCTCTGGTAGAATTTGGCTGTGAACCCATCTGGTCCTGGACTTTTTTTGGTTCGTAAGCTATTGATTATTGCCACAATTTCAGATCCTGTTATTGGTCTATTCAGAGAGTCAACTTCTTCCTGGTTTAGTCTTGGGAGGATGTATGTGTTGAGGAATTTATCCATTTCTTCTAGATTTTCTAGTTTATTTGCGTAGAGGTGTTTGTAGTATTCTCTGATGGTAGTTTGTATTTCTGTGGGATCGGTGGTGATATCCCTTTTATCATTTTTTATTGCATCTATTTGATTCTTCTCTCTTTTCTTCTTTATTAATCTTGCTAGTGGTCTATCACTTTTGTTGATCCTTTCAAAAAACCAGCTCCTGGATTCATGAATTTTTTGAAGGGTTTTTTGTGTCTCTATTTCCTTCAGTTCTGCTCTGATTTTAGTTATTTCTTGCCTTCTGCTAGCTTTTGAATGTGTTTGCTCTTGCTTTTCTAGTTCTTTTAATTGTGATGTTAGGGTGTCAATTTTGGATCTTTCCTGCTTTCTCTTGTGGGCATTTAGTGCTATAAATTTCCCTCTACACACTGCTTTGAATGCATCCCAGAGATTCTGGTATGTTGTGTCTTGGTTCTCGTTGGTTTCAAAGAACATCTTTATTTCTGCCTTCATTTCGTTATATACCCAGTAGTCATTCAGGAGCAGGTTGTTCAGTTTCCATGTAGTTGAGCAGTTTTGAGTGAGATTCTTAATCCTGAGTTCTAGCTTGATTGCACAGTGATCTGAGAGATAGTTTGTTGCAATTTCTGTTCTTTTACATTTACTGAGGAGAGCTTTACTTCCAAGTATGTGGTCAATTTTGGACTAGGTGTGGTGTGGTGCTGAAAAAAATGTATATTCTGTTGATTTGGGGTGGAGAGTTCTGTAGATGTCTATTAGGTCTGCTTGGTGCAGAGCTGAATTCAATTCTTGGGTATCCTTGTTGACTTTGTCTCATTTATCTGTCTAATGTTGACAGTGGGGTGTTAAAGTCTCCCATGATTAATGTGTGGGAATCTAAGTCTCTTTGTAGGTCACTCAGGACTTGCTTTATGAATCTGGGTGCTCCTGTATTGGGTGCATATATATTTAGGATAGTTAGCTCTTCTTGTTGAATTAATCCCTTTACCATTATGTAACGGCCTTCTTTGTCTCTTTTGATTTTTGTTGGTTTAAAGTCTGTTTTATCAGAGACTAGGATTGCAACCCCTGTCTTTTTTTGTTTTCCATTTGCTTGGTAGATCTTCCTCCATCCTTTTATTTTGAGCCTATGTGTGTCTCTGCACGTGAGATGGGTTTCCTGAATACAGCACACTGATTGGTCTTGAGTCTTTATCCAATTTGCCAGTCTGTGTCTTTTAATTGGAGCATTTAGTCCATTTACATTTAAAGTTAATATTGTTTTGTGTGAATTTGATCCTGTCATTATGATGTTAGCTGGTTATTTTGCTCGTTAGTTGATGCAGTCTCTTCCTAGTCTCGATGGTCTTTACATTTCGGTATGATTTTGCAGTGGCTGGTACCGGTTGTGCCTTTCCAGGTTTAGCGCTTCCTTCAGGAGCTCTTTTAGGGCAGGCCTGGTGGTGACAAAATCTCTCAGCATTTGCTTGTCTGTAAAGTATTTTATTTCTCCTTCACTTATGAAGCTTAGTTTGGCAGGATATGAAATTCTGGGTTGAAAATTCTTTTCTTTAAGAATGTTGAATATTGGCCCCCACTCTCTTCTGGCTTGCAGGGTTTCTGCCAAGATATCTGCTGTTAGTCTGATGGGCTTCCCTTTGATGGTAACCCGACCTTTCTCTCTGGCTGCCCTTAACATTTTTTCCTTCATTTCAACTTTGGTGAATCTGACAATTATGTGTCTTGGAGTTGCTCTTCTCGAGGAGTATGTTTGTGGCGTTCTCTGTATTTCCTGAATCTGAATGTTGGCCTGCCTTGCTAGATTGGGGAAGTTCTCCTGGATAATATCCTGCAGAGTGTTTTCCAAGTTGGTTCCATTCTCCCCTTCACTTTCAGGTACACCAATCAGACGTAGATTTGGTCTTTTCACATAGTCCCACATTTCTTGGAGGCTTTGCTCGTTTCTTTTTATTCTTTTTTCTCTAAACTTCCCTTCTCGCTTCATTTCATTCATTTCATCTTCCAGGGCTGATACCCTTTCTTCCATTTGATCGCATCAGCTCCTGAGGCTTCTGCATTCTTCACGTAATTCTCGAGCCTTGGTTTTCAGCTCCATCAGCTCCTTTAAGCACTTCTCTGTATTGTTTATTCTAGTTATACATTCTTCTAAATTTTTTTCAAAGTTTTCAACTTCTTTGCCTTTGGTTTGAATATCCTCCCATAGCTCGGAGTAATTTGATCGTCTGAAGCCTTCTTCTCTCAGCTCGTCAAAGTCATTCTCCGTCCAGCTTTGTTCCGTTGCTGGTGAGGAACTGCGTTCCTTTGGAGGAGGAGAGGTACTCTGCTTTTTAGAGTTTCCAGTTTTTCTGCTCTGTTTTTTCCCCATCTTTGTGGTTTTATCTACTTTTGGTCTTTGATGATGGTGATGTACAGATGGGTTTTTGGTGTGGATGTCCTTTCTGTTTGTTAGTTTTCCTTCTAACAGACAGGTCCCTCAGCTGCAGGTCTTTTGGAGTACCCGGCTGGCCGTGTGAGGTGTCAGTCTGCCCCTACTGGGGGGTGCCTCCCAGTTAGGCTGCTCGGGGGTCAGGGGTCAGGAACCCACTTGAGGAGGCAGTCTGCCTGTTCTCAGATCTCCAGCTGCGTGCTGGGAGAACCACTGCTCTCTTCAAAGCTGTCAGACAGAGACATTTAAGTCTGCAGAGGTTACTGCTGTCTTTTTGTTTGTCTGTGCCCTGCCCCCAGAGGTGGAGTCTACAGAGGCAGGCAGGCCTCCTTGAGCTGTGGTGGGCTCCACCCAGTTCAAGCTTCCTGGCTGCTTTGTTTACCTAAGCGAGCCTGGGCAATGGCGGGTGCCCCTCCCCCAGCGTCACTGCCGCCTTGCTGTTTGATCTCAGACTGCTGTGCTAGCAATCAGTGAGACTACATGGGCGTAGGACCCTCTGAGCCAGGTGCGGGCTAAGCCCGTGGGAAAAGCACAGTATTCGGGTGGGAGTGGCCCGATTTTCCAGGTGCCGTCTGTCACCCCTGGAAAGGGAACTCCCTGACCCCTTGTGCTTCCCGAGGGAGGCAATGCCTCGCCCCTGCTTTGGCTGTCGCACGGTGCACTCACCCACTGACCTGCGCCCACTGTCTGGCACTCCCTAGTGAGATGAACACGGTACCTCAGATGGAAATGCAGAAATCACCCATCTTCTGCGTTGCTCACGCTGGGAGCTGTAGACGGGAGCTGTTCCTATTCGGCCATCTTGGCTCCTCCTCCGGGAATTACAAACTTTTCTAAAGTGGATGGAGAAATGTACATTCCCATCAGTAGCATACAGTGTTTCAGTTGTTTCATGTTCTCATTGACAGTTGATATGGTTGGGGTTTCTCATTTTAGTCATTCTAGTGTATATGTAGTGATATCATATTGAAATTTAATTTGCAATTCCTAAAAGGCATCTTTTTGCATGCTTTCTTGCCATCTGTACAAACTCTTTGGTGAAATATCTGTTCAAATAGTTTTTCCTGTTTATTTCTCTTTTTTATTGCGACTTGAATGTTGTTCTTTCTCTGTTTTGGATACAGACTCTTAGTTTGATATGAGTTATGCAGTTTTTGTTTTTTTTTTTTTTTTTGCAATTGATAGCTTGCTACCTCTTTCTGTAACAGTGTCTTCTGAAGAGCAAATGTTTTTAATTTGATGAAGTCTCATTTAGGATTTTTTTTCTCTCTTTAATAGAGCATGTCTTTTATGTTGTATTAAAGAAATTACTTCCAAACTTATAGGCACTCATTATTCTTACATCTTCTGGAAGTTTTATAGTCCTAGCTCTTGGGTTTAGGTCTATGATAAAATTTTGATAAATTTTGGCATATGATTAGGTAGAGTCAGTGTTTCATGTTTGTTTCTTTGTTTTTTGTTTGTTTTGACTATTGCTATCCAATTGTACTACTACCTTTTGTTAAAAAGACTTCTTTCTCCAAATGAAATACCACATTCCCCCCAACAAAATATTATTTAAATTATTGTTTTAAAATAATCCTTGAATTTAGGTAGTATACATCCTTCAACTTTATTTTTCTACAAAATTGTTTTGCTTGTTGGAGGCTTTTACACTTACATATAAATTTTAGGATCAGCTTGTCAATTTCTAAAAAAAAAATCCTGCTGGGATTCTGATTAGGATTGTATGAAATCTATAGACAATTTGGGGAGCACATACATCTTACAAATATTGAGTCTTCTGATCTATGTACTCCATATGTCTCTCCATTTATTTAAATCTGCTTTAATTAATATATTGCAGCAAAATTTTCTAGTTTTCAGTGTATTTTGTTTTATTTTTAATCAAATGTATCCCAAAATATTTTATGTTTTTGGTCCTATTCTAAATGGTAAATTTCAAGTTCTTATTTTTCATCGCTAGTACCACATAAATAAGTTTTGCCTGTTTGACAAGGCATTTCTTTTTCTGAAAAATTAGATAACTTGTTACCAGTATCTGAACAGTTATTTGTAATACTATAGCATTTAAAAAAATGTGTTATAAAGGGAAAATACCAAAAAAAAAAAAAACCCTCCCTGTCTTTGAGACAATCTGTGAATCTCATGGAATTATTCATTTATATTTTTCCCCATTTATTCTTTCCCTTTGAAATTTATGGTGAAGGAAGAATTTTAACTGTTCTTAAATAGTTTTTAGGAAACTTAAGCTCAGAGTTGCAGAGAATTTCTAGGAAAACAAAGAAAATTTTAACATATAGACTCATGCTTTGGCTTTTTACCTAAGCTTGCTACTGGTTTAACCCGTACACTTAATACTATGAGTTACAGAATGAGATGAGTCCACTGATTGATGGAGAACCTTACCAATTGTCAGGGTAAATATCTTAGTAAAATCTTAACATTTTCATCTATTCTAAAGAGTCCTACTACAAATAGTTAACCACACTGGCTAGTGAATACTTTTTCAAACCTCCCTTCCTTTAACAAAAACACATGCATGCACACACACACACACACACACACACACACACACACACACACACACACACACACACACACACACGAGGGAGGAGCCATGTGAACACACTGAGAAAGTGATCCTCTGCATGCCAGAAAGAGAGCCCTTATCTTGCTGGCACTCTGTTCTTGGACCTCTAGCCTCCAGTACCTAGAGAAAATTAATTTCTGTTGTTTAACCTACCCATCAGTCTATGGTATTTTGTTATGGCAGCCTGAGCCAATTAATGAACAAGCCAGATGTAATCACATTTTCTACAGCTTTCTTTGTAATATAGTTGCTTAATTCGCTGAATGCAGTGAATTTGCTGAGTATTGTAGAAGATTTGGGAATCATCTCCAGGCAGTCCATTCTGATGATTCTTGTGTTTTCTCATTGATTTACTGCCAGATATTATTACCACAAGACCAACAGGTTGCAACTCATCAGTTTATTAAATAGCATGTCTTCCCGGAGTATGAAAATAGGCAACTCCTCTTAAGATAAGGCATTATTTTTATAAGGAATTATTTAGTACAGTGAATAGTTTGTAGCTTTTGGCTTAAGAAAAACTGAATAAAAGAAAATAATCTTTCAATAAATGATGATTATTTTATTGAGCATTCAGTTATCTGAGTTAATGGTAGGCCTTTTTCAGGTGTTTCTAATGTTTTTCTTTGTTTATTTCTCAATACATTTAGAATCTCAGTTAATTTTTATGAAGAGGATAACAATCGAGACCAGTCTCATGGAAATTCTTTAGGTTTTTTTTGTTGTTGTTTAGAATTATTTTCTTAAGCCTTCTAATGAAAAATCCCTTGGTAATTTGTCCATATAGTATTTTGAGAGTCATATGCTCCTTAGGATGTTAGCTTCCATTCATTTGTGAGAAATAGCCATATTATACTTTTTACTTGGTATTAGACATCAATCAATGCACTCTAAATATTAGCAGGTTCTCGTTTGCTCAGATTCCAGAAACTTGGATACTCTTTCATAGGAACTATGTTGATCAGGAACACAAGCTAAAATGTGATTTTGAAAAAATGAGTTATAGACCAATGGAACAGAACAGAGGCCTCAGAAATGACACTACACAGCTACAACCACCTGACCTTTGACAAAGCTGACAAAAACAAGCAATGGGGAAAGATTTCCCTATTTAATAAATGGTACTGGGAAAACTGGCCAAACATACGCAGAAGACTGAAATTGGACTCCTTCCTTACACCTTAATTCAAAAATTAACTCAAGATGGATTAAAGACTTAAATGTAAGGCCTAAAACCATAAAAACCCTAGAAGAAAACCTATGCAATACCATTCAGGACATATGCATGGGCAAAGGCTTCATGACTAAAACACCAAAAACAATGGCAACAAAACCCAAAATTGACAAATGGGATCTAATTCAACTAAAGAGCTTCTGCACAGCAAAAGAAACTATCATCAAAGTGAACAGGCAACCTACAGAATGGGAGAAAATTTTTGCAATCTATCCATCTGATAAAGGGCTAATATCTAGAATCTACAAGGAACTTAAACAAATTTACAAGAAAAAAACAATCCCATCAAAAAGTAGGCAAAGGATATGAAAAGACATTTACTTCTCAAAAGAAGATATTTATGCGGCCAACAAATATATGAAAAAAAGCTCATCATCACTGGTTATTAGAGGAATGCAAATCAAAACCACAGTGAGATACCATCTCTCACCAGTTAGAATGAGGTTTTTCTTTTTATAAAAATTAATCTATGCATGTTTGTAGTAATCTGAAATATTAATTTGTTTTCATTTTAAATAATACTAATCCATTATAGAACATTTATAAAAAAGGAAACCATCTGAAATCTTAAACAATCTAATAAAAACAGTTACATTGGCTGGTCGCGGTGGCTCACGCCTGTAATCCCAGCACTTTGGGAGGCCGAGGTGGGTGGATCACGAGGTCAGGAGATCGAGACTATCTGGGCTAACACGGTGAAACCCTGTCTCTACTAAAAATACAAAAAATTAGCCGGGCTTGGTGGCAGGCGCCTGTAGTCCTCAGCTACTCGTGGGGCTGAGGCAGGAGAGTGGCGTGAACCCGGGAGGCGGAGCTTGTGGTGAGCCGAGATCGCACCACTACACTCCAGCCTGGGCTGCAGATCGAGACTCTGTCTCAAAAAAAAAAAAACAAAAAAAAAACCAGTTACATTTAGTTTTTTCTCTTTGTATTTTTAAATTTTTCTGTGTATACCATTGTAATTGAAGTAATGATGAATTAATGCAAACTTAACAAGAAAAAAAGATTATACAATTATAGCTCTTTTCTCCGTAAAGCATTGTGAATTAAAAACCTAAGTAATGCCTTCGATCAGACTAAAATTCTTTGAAGACATTTTAAAAATAATAATATTTTTAGTTCTTTGGAGAAAAAATATTGTTTTTCCCCTAGAATCCAACACTCTTTACACCAGGCCCCTTACTTATGACAATATGCCAAATTAGTTGCAGCTACAGGAAAATAAATATCCAGATAAGAAATAAAATATTTAGGTAATTGTGAAGTTCTCCCCAAACCTCCAGATGTTTGATATTATTTTTTGAGAGTACAGAAATAAACATTATGTCTGTTGTCATTGACTTTTCACAAAAGTACCTAGACAGTTCAGTGTGGGAAAGGATAGTCCCTTTTTAAATTTCAATAGTTTTGGGGTGCATGTGGGATTTGGTCACATGGATAAGTTCTTTAGTGGTAATTTCTGGGATTTTGGTCCACTCATTACCCAAACAGGGTACACTGTACCCAACAGATAATCTTTTATACCTCACCCCCCTCCCCCACTTTCCCCCTGAGTCCCCAAAGTCCATTATATCCTTCTTATGACTTTGCATCCTCACAGATTAACTCCCATTTATAAATAAGAATGTAAGATATTTGGATTTCAATTCCTGAATTACTTCACTTAGAATAATGGCCGCCAGCTCCATCCAAGTTGCTGCAAAAGACATTATTTCTTTTTTTTTCCATGGCTGAGTAGTAGTCCCTGGTGTATATATACCACATTTTCTTTATCTACTCATTGGTTGATGGGCATTTAGGTTTCATATATTTGCAATTGTGAATTGTGCTGCTATAAACGTGTGTGTGTGTTTTATATAATGACTTCTTTTCCTTGGATAGATACTCTGTAGTAGGCTTGCTAGATCTAATGGTAGTTCTACTTTTAGTTCTCTAAGGAATCTCTATACTGTTTTTCATAGTGGTGTATTACTTTACATTCTCACCAGCAGTGTAAAAGTGTTCCCTTTTTATCACATTCATGGCAACATCTATTATTTTTTGACTTTTTAAATATGGCCATTATTGCAGTAGTAAAGTGGTATCTCAGTGTGGTTTTAATACTGATATTGAGAGATTTTTCGTGTTTATTCGATCTTTATATATCCTTTTTTGAGAATGGTCTATTCATGTCTTTTGCCCACTTTTAGATTGGATTATTTATTTTTTCTTGGTGATTTGTTTGATTTGTGAATATTTTCTCATGCTGTGAGTTGTCTGGTTAATCTGCTAATTATTTCTTTTGCTGTGCAGAAGCTTTTAAATTAGGTCACATTTATTTATTTTTATTTTTGTTGCATTTGCTTTTGAGGTCTTAGTCATTAATTCTTTGCCTAAGCCAATGTCTAGAAGAGTTTTTTTCAATGTTATCTTCTAGAATTTTTATGGTTTCAGGTCTTAGATTTAAATCTCTGATCCATCTTGAGTTGATTTTTGTATAAGGTAAGAGATGAGGATCCAGTTCCATTCTTCTGCATGTGACTTGCCAGTTTTCCAGTACCATTTATTGAATAGGGTGTTCTTTCCCCAATTTATGGTTTTATATGCTTTGTCAAAGATCAGTTGGCTGTACATATTTGACTTGATTTCTTGATCCTCTTTTCTGTTCCATTGATCTACATGCATATTTTTATACAGTACCATGCTGTTTTTGGTAACTATAGCCTTGTAGTATAATTTAAAGTCAGGTAATTTGATGCCTCCAGATTTGTTCATTTTGCTTATGCTTTGGTTATACATGGTCTTTTTTGTTCCATATAAATTTTAAGATTTTTTTCCTAATTCTGTGAAGAATGATGATAGTACTTTGATGGAAATTGCTTTGGAACTATAGATTGCTTTGGGCAGTATGGTCATTTTCATAATACTGATTCTACCCATCCATGAACATGGAATGTGTTTCCATTTGTTCATGTCACCTATGATTTTTTTCAACAGTGTTTTATAGTTTTCCTTATAGGGATCTTTCACCTCCTTGGTTAAGTATCTGAGTATTTTATTTTATGTTTCTGCAGCTGTTGTGAAAGGAATTGAGTTCTTGATTTGATTCTCAGCTTGGTCATTGTTGGTGTATAGCAGTATTACTGATTTGTGTACATTGATTTTGTATCCTGACACTGTGCAGAATTTGTTTATCAGATCTAGGAGCTTTTTGGCTGAGTCTTTTTCTAGGTATAAAATCATATAATCGATGAACAGTGACACTTTGACTTCCTCTTTTCCAATTTGGATGCCCTTTCTTTCTTTCTCTTGTCTGATTGCTCTGGTTAGGACTTCCAGTACTGTGTTGAATAGAAGTGGTGAAATTGGGCATCCTTGTCTTGTTCCAGTTCTCGGGGGGAATGCTGTCAGCTTTTCTCCATTCAGTGTGATGTTGGCTGTGGGTTTGTCACATACGGCTTTTACTACTTTGAGGCATTTCCCTTCTATGGCTATTTTGTTGAGGGTTTTTGTCACAAAGTGATGCTGGATTTTATCAAATGCTTTTTCTGAGTCTAACGAGATGATCATATGGTTTTTGTTTTTAATTCTGTTTTTGTGATTTATCACATTTATTGACTTGCATATGTTAAATTATTCCTGCATCCCTGGTAAGAAACTCACTTGATCATGTTATATTATCTTTTTGATATGCTGTTAGATTCAGTTAGCTAGTATTTTAATTGAGGATTTTTGCATCTATTAATATGCTTATCATGAATATTGGTCTATAGTTTTCTTTTTTGTTAAGTCCTTTGCTGGTTTTGGTATTAGGGTAATACTGGCTACACAAAATGATTTAGGGAGGATTCCCTCTTTCTTCATCTTTTGGAATAGTTTCAGTAAGATTGGTTTGAATTCTTCTTTGAATGTCTGATAAAATACAGCTGCAAATCCATCTGGTCCTAGACTTTTCTTGTTGACAATTTTTAAATTACCAATTCAATCTCACTGCTTGTTATTGTTTTGTTCAGGATTGCTATTACTTCCTGATTTAATCTAGGAGGGTTGTATATTTCCAGTAATTTACCCTTCTTTAGATTTTCTAGTTTGTGTGTGTAAAGATGTTCACAGTATCCTTGAATGATCTTTTGTATTTCTGTAGCATCGGTTGTAATATCTCCATTTATCATTTCTAATTGAGCTTATTTGGATCTTCTTTTATCTTAGTTAATCTCACTAATGGTCTATATATTTTGTTTATCTTTTCAAAGAATAAGCTTTTTGTTTCATATATCTTTTGTATTTTTTTGTTTTAATTTCATTTAGTTCTGCTCTAATCTTTGTTATTTCTTTTCTTCTGCTGGTTTGGTTTTAGTTTGCTCTTGTTTCTTCAATTCCTTGAGGTGTGACCTTAGATTGTCTATTTGTGCTCTTTCAGACTTTCTGATGTAGGCATTTAATACTATGAATTTTCCTCTTAGCACTGGTTTCACTATATCCCAGAGGTTTTGGTAAGTTGTGTCACTATTATCATTCACTTCAAATAATTTTTAAATTTTCATCTTGATTTTATTGTTAACCCAAAAATCATTTAACAGCTGATTATTTAATTTATATTTGTATGGTTCTGAGGGTTCCTTCTGGAATTGATTTCCAGTTTTATTCCACTTTGGTCTGAAAAGATATTTGATATGGTTTCTGTTTTCTTAAATTTATTGAAACTTGTTTTGTGGCCCATCAGATGGTCTGTCTTGGAGAATGTTCCATGTGCTGATGAGAAGAATGTATATTCTGCAGCAGTTGAGAAGAATGTTCTGTAAATATCTACATAGTCCATTTATTCTAGGGTATAGTTTAAGTTCATTGTTTCTTTGTTGATTTTCTGTCTTGATGATCTGTCTAGTGCTGTCAGTGGAGTATTGAAGTCCCCCCCATTTTTGTGTTGCTGTCTATCTCTTTTCTTAGGTCTAGTAGTAATTGTTTTTTAAATTTAGGAACTTAAGTGTTAGATGCATATAAATTTGGGATTGTGATATCTTCCTGTCGGATTAATCCTTTAATCATTATATAATGTCCTTTGAGATGTTTGACATTCTGTAAAGAAAATATCACATGACTGGATTTTCCACTTTACATGAGGATTTTTGCTACTATAGACATATTCTCTTGGCTGTTAATATGAAACACTCATTTGTTGTCCCAATTCCTTAGAATGCAAAAGATTTCAAAATGACAGCAATGAAACAAATTATATGTCTTTCACATATCAGTCAAGTCAAAACTAAAGTGATGTTTGACAATCATATTTAAATAAATTGATTATAAGTGTATAGTGTACTTGTGTTCTTTTACAGCTGTGCAGGATATGGATAAATGTTATCCATATGTTATCTAATAAACATATCTAATGACATATGCTTTGACTGACAATTAAAAATGATGATTCTACTATTAAAGTTGCTTTTAAAATTTTGTTTAGAAATTGGTAGCTCCTCATTGAATTTTCCATTAACAATATGTATGCTTTGACTTCAAAAGGGATGGAACACCATGAAATTTACCTCAGATATCACAAAAGCAAATGTCCTGAGAGACCAAGTTTTTAAGTGTTGTTGAGTTAAATGGAATGGATGAAAGACAATAGGAACTCCTTGGGACAGGATGTGAGTGGACTAAATTCCCTACCAAAAGGGATACAGACATTCTTTTCAAAGTTGATGTGGGGAGGTTGGGGAGATATTTGTCAAGGATACAAAATTTCAGTTAGATAGGCGGAATAAGTTCTAAAGATCTATTGTACCACATGGTGACTACAGTTAGTTAATAAATATATTGTATTCTTGAAAAATGCTGAGATAGTGGATGTAAAGTGTTCTTGTAACCACCTAATGGGTTCACCTTGCCTGCTGCCTAGACAGAACTGATTTATCAAGACAAGGGAATTGGAATGGAGAAAGAATAATTCACGCAGAGACGGCTGTGTAGGAGACCAGGAGTTTTATTATTACTCAAATCAGTCTCCCTGGGGAATTCGGGGATCAGAGTTTTTAAAGATAATCTGGCATGTAGGGGCTTGGAAAGTGGGGAGTGCTGATTGATCAGGTTGGAGATGGAATCACAGGGAATCGAAGTGAGTTTTTCTTGCTGTCTTCTGTTCCTGGGTGGGATGGCAGAACTGATTGAGTCTGGGTGGTGTCAGTTGATCCACTGAGTGCAGGGTCTGCAAAATATCTTAAGCGCCGATCTTAGGTTTTACCATAGTGATGTTATCCCCAGGAGCAAATTGGGGAAGTTCAGACTCTTGGAGCCAGAGGCTGCAGACCCCTAAACTGTAATTTCTAATCTTGTAGCTAATTTGTTAGTCCTGCAAAGGCAGATTGGTTCCCAGGCAAGAAAGTGGTCTTTTCGGGAAAGGGATGTTATCAATTTTTTTTCAGAGTCAAACTATGAACTGAATTCCTTCCCAATGTTAGTTCGGCCTATGCCCAGGAATGAGCAAGGGCAGCTTAATGGTTAGAAGCAAGATGGAGTCAGTTAGGTCTGATTTCTTTCACTGTCATAATTTCCACAGTTACAATTTTGCAAAGGCGGTTTCATTCTCACCCCAAAAATAACTATGTGAAGCAATATATATGTTAATTAGCTAGATTTAGTCATTCCACAATGCATATATATGTCAAAACATCATGTTGTATATCGTAAATACATACAATTTTATGTCAATTTTAAACAATAAAAATAATAATTTAAGATTATAAAAAGGACAGCGAGAGCTTAAGAAAACATGCCTGTGAACTGATTTTTGCTCAAGAACAATCTAGTTTCAAACCTTTGATTTTAGTTGAATTTCTGTCTTTTATGGAAAAGGAGAGTGAAGTCCAGTTTCTTAAACTAGAGAGCAGCCAACAAAGCACTAGAACCCAGTTATTCTGAACCTTCATCTAGTACCATGTGCACTCTCATTACCCTTCTTCATGCTGCTTTTCGTATATTCATGCATTTATCAGCAGTAGATTCTTTTACAGAATTATTAGATTGTCAGTGCCTTTAAGTAATAGAGACATCAGTTCAGACAGTCTAGCTTTAAAAATAATTACCATGTTACCTTTGTGTGATATAGTTAGTGCAAGCATAAGCTTTGGAATTTGACTAAGTTCCAGTATCAACTTCATTGTTTAAAATTTGTGTGACAATGGGAATTGAGTCACTTAACCTCTATGAACCTCACGGTATTCATTTGAAATATAGGAGAACTAAGAGTACTACTTCAGATTGTTATTGTTATATATAAATGAGATGATGACCAAAGGTATTTAGCTTAATGTGGGAGGAATATTAAATGCTCAGTAAATATTGCTTATTGTGATTATATTATAGAAACTGCCAACCTAGAATTGTTGTTTTAAGAATTAGTTATTATCTGTACATTTATCGCTTAACATATATAATCTTCTCTACTTACTTCAGATTTTAGAAATAGATTCATTTGCCCATGTAATCATTTTACAAATGTTTATTCAGCATCTCATGTGTACCAGGCATTTTTTCAAGCACTGAACTTATCATGTAAAAAGATACACAAAGTCCATGCCATCATGAGGTATAGGCAATTTAGTGGAAGAAATAGAAAAGGTATGGGAAGTTCATTGCAAGTCATGGGTGTAAGAATTATATAGCCTCTTAGGGAGGAACAACTTGGAATATTCAAGGATTTAAAAGAATCCCAGGGATTCTGTAGCTGAGGATGAGAGGGATGAAACCATCAAAGATGTAGTCAAAGAGGGAATCAAGGGGCTAGATTATGTAGAGGTAGAAGCCAAAACAACGTATTTCTACTGTCAACAAAACGAGTCAAATTCTGTAAAATATTTTAAGAGAGATTTATTCTGAGCCAAATATGAGTGACCGTGGACCATGACACAGCCCTCAGGAGGTCCTGAGAACATGTGCCCAAGGTGGTTGGGGTACAGCTTGGTTTTGTATATTTTTAGGGAGGCATAAGACATCAATCAAATACACTTAAGAAATACATTTGTTTGGTTCAGAAAGGAGGGACAACTCAACATGGGTGGGGGTGGAGGGGCTTCCAGGCTATAGGTAAATTTAAACATTTTCTGGTTGACAATTGGTTGAGTTTTATCTGAAGACCTGTGATCAATAGAAAGGAATGTTCAGGTTAAGATATAGGATTGTGCCGACCAAGTTTTATCATGCAGAGGAATCTCTCAGCAGACATCAGAGAAAGAGTAGGTTGTAAAATGTTTCTTTATTAGACCTAAAAGTGCACCTGGCTCTTAGTTGATTATCTCCTGGATGTGGAAAGAAAGGAAGGAAAACAAAGGGGGAAGGGGATTCCCTATAGGATGTGGATTTTTCCCACAAGAGACTTTGCAAGGCAATTTCAAGGTATGGTAAGGAAATATAATTTGGGGTTAAATATTTTTTTTCTTGTCTCATAATGTTATGCCAGAATCAGATTGAAAAGTAAGTCATGCTATATAGGATCAAATGAAACCCATATGATGAGAATTTATGGTTTGTAGGGCACGACTCCCTAGATCCCATAGATAGGAATTTGGGCAAGATAAAATTCAGAGCTTAGTCCTCACTACATTTTTCAAAATGTGATAAGGAGATATTAGAGGATTTTGAATAGAAAATGCCTTGATCTGACTTATACTTTAAAAGACCTTCTCTCTGACAGCTGAGGGGCAGACTGTAGAGGGCATGATGAAAAAGGCAAGCAGAAGCAGTAGGTACTTTTAGCAGTAGTTGATACAAGAGATAATGGAAGCCTGTAATATTGGCAGAAACAATGAGACATGGTAAAATTCAGTGTGTATTTTGAAGGCAAAGCCATTAGGATTTGCTAATGGATTGGAAGAATGCAAGTGAAAGCAATAAATCAAAGATTTATCTGGTAAATGGTAGGGACACTGATTAATCTGAAAAAATTGGGGGAGCTAGAAGAAAAAATCAAGAATCCTGCCTTGACCATGGTAGCTTGAAGTGCTTATGTGGCATCTAAGGGAAACACAAGGGAAATTGGGCAGGCTTCACTGGAGGAATGAGGCTGGACAGCATATAGGACTGGATGGAATCACCTAAGGAGTGAAGACAGAGGGAGTAGACTAAATATGCTAACTGAGCCCTGGCACAGTCAAAATTGTGAAGTTGAGAACAGAAGAAGGTTAAGAAAGATTCTTTTTTCACTTGAGCAAAATGAAACATTGTATGTTCCTTAATTTTTTGCCCCTCCTTACTTTAGCAATTTGTTATTTAATTTAATTTAATTTAATTAATTAATTAATTAATTTATTTTTGAGACAGAGTTTCACTCTTGTTACCCAGGCTGTAGTGCAATGGCGTGATCTTGGCTCACCGCAACTTCCACCTCCCGGATTCAAGTGATTCTCCTGCCTCAGCCTCCCGAGTAGCTGGGATTACAGGCACCCACCACCACGCTTGGCTAATTTTTTGTATTTTTAGTAGGGATGGGGTTTCTCCATGTTGGTCAGGCTGGTCTTGAACTCCCGACCTTAGGTGATCCACCTGCCTCTGCCTCCCAGAGTGCTGGGATTACAGGCGTGAGCCACTGCGCCCGGCCCTTACTTTAGCAATTATTTCATACTAATTATCTAATTGTGTAGTTTGATTTTTTGGTCACTATTTACCTCTGGACCTGTAAATTGTGGAACAGAAATTCAGTGAAATCTATTTTAAGCTAAATGTCCTCCAGTGTACATGGAATTTAGTGGTGAAAGCAGAAACAGCAGTCATCATCCTCTGGCCGCCCTATTTTATTCCCAGAAGCTACTGAGTAGAAATCAAGGTAATTACTTTACAGTTATTATGGAAATTATACAAAATGAAGCTACTTAGGAGGATAATTTGAATTATAGACCTTATATGACATCTTTCAGTGAAATGAAGATTTCCCATGAGAAGGCAAATGTATTCAGTAACAGTGAAAATAAATACTAATATTAATAGCTGGCTCCAGTGGAAACATTCTGTCTTTAGGAAAATACGCAGATAAATTACATGGAGTGGAATATGAGACCATGAGAAGAGGGTTTAAAGGAAGTCCAGGAAACAGAAGAAATACCAAAGCTCTTTCATATTAGAAATTCACAGACACAGAGAGCAGAAAGTTAAAAGAAAAAGTGAGTTACTGGGCAACATTGTGAAATTGTCCAAGAAGTTTAGAAACAGATATGTGTAATTATTATGTTAAGTGGTTATTACTGCAACAATTTAAACTTTTAAATTCAAACTCCAAATTTTTATCAAAGTATGCTCCACACACAATGCACACTATAAGTGCTATTGTATGTTTACATCTGTGTGTCTGAGTGTGTTCAGGATTTTTTTTTAATGTGCAAAACAAGGTAAAGTGCTGAAGTTAACTCCAGGACAGACAATAGCAAATTCAAAATGTAGCATGGAGAATGAAGACATCCTTTCGTAATAAAAACTCACAACAAATGAGGTTGAGGTAATAAACATACCTCAACATAATAAAGGTTTATATGACAAACCCACAGCTAACATACTGAATGGGGAAGACCCGAAGCTTTTTCTCTAACATCTAGAACAAGACAAGGATGCCAGCTTTCCTTGCTGTTATTCAGATAGTTCTGGAAGATCCAGCCAGAGCAATTAGAAATAAAGAAAGGACTTCCAAATTGAAAAAGAGAAAGTTAAATTGTCCCTATGTAGATATTATCTTATATACTGAAAACTCTAAGAGCTCCACCCAAAAAAACTTTTTTGAACCTATAAACAAGTTCAGTAAAGTTGTGGAATATAAAATCAACATGCAAAAATCAGTCGTGTTTCTATACACCAACAATAAACTAGTAGAAAAAGAAATCAAGACAGCAATTCAATTTATGATAGCTACAGATAAATAAAACATGTTGGGATAAATTTAACCAAGGAAGTGAAAGATCGCTAAGGAAAACTATAAAATACTGATCAAAGAAATTGAAGAGAATGGAAACAATGAAAAGGCATCCCATATTTATGGGCTGAAATAATTAATACTGTGAAAATGACCAAATAACAGCAATCTATAGATTTAATATAATCTCTATTAAAATAACAATTACATTCTCCATTTAAATATAAAAAAATACTAAAATTCATATGGAAACAAAGACCTCAAATAGACAAAGCAGTCCTGAGCTTTAAATAATGAAGTGTTCTGCCTTTCATCTATTTGAGTGTCACTGTGTTGTGTTCCACCATCAACAATATCTTTAAATCTTACAAAAACACACAAAAAACACCAGCTTGATATCTGAAATTTATTCATTTATGTGAATATATTTTAGTATATGGAAGGCATTGATATAGTGATATAGTGATATATAGCACTACTTTTAACTGGTTGCATAAGAATCACGCCAAGGGAATTGTTAGAAATGCAGATTTGTATGGTCCTTCCTAGACCAACTGAAGCAGAATCTCTAGAGGGTATGAAGTGGGAAAGTTTGTTAAGTTTTTCAGGTGATTCTAATGCACACACTGATATGGAAGATATACAAAACATACTGTTTCACCCTCAAAACTTTAATTCTATATTGAAATGCTAGGTCTGTTGCTTACTACTCCATTTCATGGAGTAAGTTACTTAATCTTCTTTGAGATTCAATGTCCTTGTTTGTAAAATGAGAATAATAACTTGCTGGATTAGTAGGATAATTAAATAAGAAATTGTCTAAAATTATTCAGCATAATACCTAGTGCTTGGAAAACAGTATCTATTATTATAATTTTTTAGAGAAAAAAAGCTATCTACTAGAAAAATAAATGTGCAACAAAGATCAGGATGAGCAGAAATTTACAAAGTTTGAAAATAGGAGACAGAACTGGTTCAATAATTAAAGGTATGTATGGCACAGATATATCCAACCAATTTTGCCCTACAAAAACAACAGATATTATTAGAGTATTTAATCCTAAAAATCTTAGTTTAGGATAAGATGCCTCTGTGATGTAAATATTCATTCATTTCATAAGTAAGTGTTTATTGAAGATCGACCTATATGTATTATTTTGGTTGCTTTGCTGGCAGTTTGGATCGTCTCCTGCTTGGTGGCATACTTTCAGTGCCTGTGTAGGAATTATTGGGTTCGATACATCTGCAACAAATCTTTGCTTTCACACACTGTCACATGCTTTCACAATTTTTCTCTCCTTTGAAGTATTTTCATTATTAACAAAGCATATCAGACAATCAAGGAATGCCAATTCTCAAAGATAAAGTAATTACTAAGCAACTTTTGGATAAAATTTCTCCACTTGGAAGCCAGTAGAGCAATTAGTAATGTAGATGTTCCCAAATATGTACATATTGGAATAATCTAGTGTCTGGGCTCACTTGCATGACTCTAAATTTTCTATATTCTTTCATTTAAGTATAAATGGCCCAAAGGAATGATTATATTTTCTACTATATTTATTTTTAATGGTGACATCCATCTTGTCTTGTTCATGAAGTTACCCACATTGTTCTAAAACCACAATTACTGCCAGTACTCCCCTGTTTACATTTACCCATTGCCAAAAGAAAAGGAAAGAAAAGATGTAAATTTAAGATCTTGATGGAAACTACTATTCTTGCTTTCTTCACTATTCAATTGCTGGATGATATTGAGAAAGTTATTAGCTCCTCTGAGTCCACTCATAGAATTAGAAATGACAATACTTGCCACACAGAAATGTCTTGAAGATTACATCAAATAAATTGATATGTTCAAAACTATTCTAAACTTTCAAACAATACATATTCATTACTATTTTATTTTAAATGCATGCTGTGGTATAAGACTCAGAGTGTTTGACTTTCTTACATTTTTCATCCCTTCCATATAGATTCAAACTAATGCAGTGTTCTTTTTCTCACTGACCTTCTGGCCCTAGTCTCACACCACCAGGGACCTTATAGGTCATTGTCATTCCTTTGCTCCACAGGAATAGAAATTACCAACAGGAAAGTGGAGACTGTGCTCTCCAACTCCAGCTCCCTCTCTGGAAAGCATAATGATGAGCTGTGTTCTTTGCACCCAGCAGTCAAAGGTACTGAGAAGTTGGCAAGAGCTATTTTCTGTTACTGCACTTGGATTTCTCCAAAGCCCAGTGGGGGTAGTCTAACCTCCAAACTTGAATCGGAGGATCTACATTCTAATTTCAGCCCCTCATGGATAGAGCATTTTATTTATGTTTCATTTTTATGCTTTTTTTGGGGGGTAAGAAAAATTCTATATGGAAAGTCTCTTCTTCTAAAGAAGTTTATAGTTCACAAAAACTCTTAGGACAGACATACTCACTCAAACCTAAGTGAAATGCTGTTACAACTACATTTCTCTTCAGGCAAGTCATCTTACACCTTTGCCTTTATTACCAAGATTATAAAAACTTGGAGGTAGGAAGTAAGACATCATTACATTACTTTCTGTTAAAATGGCAAATATATTTCTATTCAATGAGATAATCATAAATAGGCACTCTATTCAAATACAAACATTTGTGGAGCCCTTCTTTGGTGGTAGGGATATGAAAATGATTAAAATATGGCTCCTGTCCTCTATCAGATAAAAATCAAAATAATTTCAGCTCACCTCAGATCATTCTTCCTTCTACACAAAGTATCTGACCAGATGTATCATTTGTTAAAGTCTTGTGAGTTCACCCTGGAGTGTGGCTGCAAGGTAGCTGCTGCCCATTTTTGGCTGGCGCCTAAACACTGAGCAGGCCCATTATAAGCCATGCTTGGGTTTTTTGCTTCTCCTTCAGTTGGTCATTTAGGACTCCTCCATGTGGCCACAGGTGTAACCTGAGAGAGAGGAGGGCAGTAATGAAATGTAGGGGGTAACATTGAGGTTTGGGCTACCAATTTATACAGCTTTCGTGCTTAGGCTTTATCTCATATGTACCATTTGCATTTTATATAGATTGCTTCTTGACCTGCGCAACTTTCTGGTTTGATGAGTTCAACAGAAACCAACTCAAGGTAAGCAATTCAGAATGCATAGCTACTTGCTGTTTTGTATGTTGAGTGCTAAATTTAATAGAGAGGGGCCTACTACTGAATGGGCATCACATGTTCAGATATACTCATCAGATGTTTCAGGGTTCAGGTTTTCCCAGTGAGAGCCCTGACTTGTCTTTTTTTTTTTTTTTTTTTTTTTTGAGACAGAGTCTTGCTCTGTCGCCCAGGCTGGGGTGCAGTGGTGCCATCTCGGCTCACTGCAAGCTCCTCCTCCGGGTTCATGCCATTCTCCTGCCTCAGCCTCCCGAGTAGCTGGGAATACAGGCACGTGCCACCACGCCCGGCTAATTTTTTGTACTTTTAGTAGAGACAGGGTCTCACTCTGTCACCCAAGCTGGAGTGCAGTGGCAAGATCACTGCTCACTGCAGCCTCAACCTCCTAGGCTCAGGTAATCCTCACACCTCAACCTCCCAAGTAACTGTGATCACAGGTATGCAGGGCCACATCCAGCTAATTTTTGTATTTTTTTGTAGAGACAGGGTTTTGCCATGTTGCCCAGTCTGGTCTCGAATTCCTGGGTTCAAGTGATCCACCTGCCTTGGCCTCGCAAAGTGCTGGGATTACAAGGCATGTGCCATTGTGCTCAGCCTCCCCTTACTTTTAAAATCCTGATTTATTTGAATCATTACATAGTTCAGGGTAATTCCTTCCACCAGAACATTCTTTCAAATTAGCATCAGTTTTAGCATCAGGCTATCACACTGTACCAGAGACTGTCTGTGCTCCATATACCACATAGGATGGATTGCTTATTACCAGGTAGGCAGCGAGCAATCCAATGCCAAAACAGTTTTTTTTTTTTCATCTGTTTTCTTACACCACGTCTGATACCAGAGCATGTGGCCTGTGTATGTCACATCAGGCCCTATGCTTAGAAGGGCCCTATGCTTACTTTAATGCTCTGATTTTCTTGCTTTATTAAAATGCTTAATACTTTTTGAACAGGGAGACATGCATTCTTATTTTGTGCTGGGATGAGATGCATAATTCAATTCTCCATAAAGCATATGCTGAGACAGTTTGAAGTATAAGAAAAATAGAACAGACTGGTAATGTCCATGAATAATAAAAGGAAGAAAATGTAGAATTGGGTGGATGTCTTCATTTAAGACACAGATCTGATCCAACCTCTGTAATAGGAAAGGAGGAAGAAAGCAGGATTGTGAAGAAAGAGCTTCAGATTACAACGAAGATCTGGTGAATCTCCAACACACCCAAGTAGAGTTTCAGTACAAAGATTGGCTGTTAGAGAAGTTTCATGGGCACACACAGCCAGGTCCTATGCCCAGCTATGATCAGTCATTACCTGGGGGCTGCCTGGAAATAGCCTGGCTTCAGCTAGAAAGCTGAGACTGATCCTGAAGGGGTTGATAGCTGGAGACTATTAGTTAACTGCTCTTGTTGCAGCAAAATGGCAAATTCTTCCTTGAAAAGAGATCTGAGTGGTATCCCTCCATGGCTGCCACAATACATTTAAGATTGTTTTATGTGCTGTGGGATGGATCTTGCAATCTGTAGTTGTTTATGTGATGTCAATACACGAAAATTGGGTCAAATGAATTCGTTCCATTGTTTAAATCTTCTATAAACTTAGTGATTATTTTGTCTGCTTATGAAATTGCTGAGTTACGGTTTTCAACTATAATTACGGATTTATGTATTTCTATACCAAATTTATTCTGTTTTTTTGCTTTACATTTTTTAATGCAACTCTTTTGTGCATGTATGTAATGATTTTTAAAGCTTCCTGCTTCTCTTTCATAATAGCTCTTGCCTTTAAATCATTCTAATATTTATAAAGCCCAGTTTATTTTTTAAGTTTATATATATACTATATATACCATAGTATAAAATATATCATATATATATTATTATTATTTACTGATACAGTTGAGTTTAAATAAACCACTATGCTATTTGCTTTCTAATAATCTCATATGTTCTTTTCCTTTTATTTTTCATTGCTTGAATTCTTTTTATTAATGAAGTTATTGGTTTTATTAATCTTTTAATTAATGATTTATTATTTTGTTTTATTGCTTCTATTAGCTTTTTATATCATATATCATATACATTGTATTATTCATTTCGTGGTAACCCTAGGTATTATAATGTACACCTGTGACTTACTACATTCAACCTTAAACTAGTGCTTTTACTACTTCTTACACATTTAAGGACCCTAACAAGTTCAACTCCATGTGCTTACTCCTCACTCCTCACTTAACCCTTTGTATAATTCTTGTTTACATATTTTCTTTCTGCATATCCTATATACTCCGTGGGTTACTATTATTATTACTGGCATTTGAAACAGCCAACATTTGTTTAAATCTGCCTATATTTACCCTTTTTGGCACTCTTCATTCTTTTCTACAGTTCTCTACTTCTATGTGGAATCATTTCTCTTACATTTGAAGACTTTAGTGTTTCTCATCATGCACATGCATATGCAAAGAATTCTGTAGCCTTTTTTAATCTGAAAATAATCTGAAATATCTCTTTTTTAGTCTGAAAAAAATACTTTTTCCCTCTAAAAGGCAAAACAAAAGCAGTTATTTCTTAACCTCACCAAAAAAGCTTTCAAAGAATTAAATGGAATCATTGTCTAGCACATGGTTCACCAATGAACATTACAGAGTTACAATAATAAAAGTAAACTCGAATGTTGAGTTTTTACAAATGTGTGTATTTGGCGGAAGCTGCCAGGGAAAGTGTATCAGAGCGAAATATTTATTTTCTAAAGGGGATGATAATATAGAAAAATCCATATATTCCATTCTAGACAAAAAAAAATATTTAAAAATAGAAAATTAAAACACAATATATAGGTATGAATTTGAAAATAATAAGGTAGTATAAAAAATAGCTAAGATTGTTACATATTTGCCGCCTCTGCAGAGAGGAATTTGAAGAGAAGTTGAGAAAGGAAACTGCTGTTTTTCAGTATAAGCCCATTGGGCTGGGTGCAGGATATATGGAAACTGTGCTATCTGAAGTTTTGTTTAAATCTAAACCTGTTCTAAAAAATAAATCTTAATCTAAAAAGCAAATATATGCCATTCAAAAGAAATACTTGTTTGTTTATAAATTATTAAATTGTAGCATATTAAAATGCCTAATAGAGTGTCTGGCACACAGAATAAGATTAATAATGGTATTTCCTTTTTTTTTTATCCTTATGGTCTCAGGAAATTGATCTGCCATCTGGACATTAAACTGTGTGCTTATTCAGCCTTTCTTCCTCTTCTTGTCTGTTTTTTTGCCATTTGATTCACATTAATTCAGCCGAGTGCACAGATTTTGGGGAGTTCCTTATTTTAGAAAACCTTCAGACAATGATTTCTATAACAGGGCAGCACTTTTCTATTTGTTGTAGTCTTTTAATAAAACACCGTGAAAAACTCATCTTTTATCAAGGTTCTTGGACATTTACCCTCATATTTCAGTAAAGTACTGAAAAACAATAAATTATTAAAAATCATTCTGAATAACTCACATAATCCAGACCCTTCTTCTTTTATTGAATGCTTGCTATAAGGCTAAAACTTATCTCAACAAGCAAAAAGAAAGTCTATTTCAAAATAGAAAGGCAACAGTTTCTAATGTCAAGAGCGATGATGATAATTCAGGGTTTCCTGGGATAATTTCCACATCCTAAATTATAGCTTGATCATGCAGGAAGGATTATTGGACAAAAACTTGACAAAGGGGTCCTAGTTCTTTACTTCCTTCAGTTTGGGGCTCCCTATCGGTCTTACTGTTCTTTGCTTATAAGATGCCTAATAGCAGCTCAGCATCCTCTAGTTTCAGTAAATTTTCTTGAGTGCTTAACTTTCTCTTTGTTACATAGTATTACCAAACTGCCTCCTCTTGAGCCACTGCATTTAGCTCCCATACATGTAATTATTTTGAAGTTGTAGGAACCTTCCCTGGAGTTATGTACCCTGAGTTGGAGTTTCCTCTTCAGAAACTCTGTTCTTGGGTATGACTTAGGACTTCTCACCAGCTCTGTCTCCTTCCAACTCCATGGAAATTTAAGCTCTCTGGGATCTCTCTATACATTTTTTGCTACTAAAAGAGATTTTTCTTTTCCTTCTCCTCTTTCTTCATAATGATTAATGTAAGATGAATTCAATAATTCAGTGATATTAGCCTCTTAATGATTTAAGGTACAAAAAGGAATGTGTTGAACAAATACTCATTTCTATTTTCTGACCATCTGTGATCTTCATTTCCTTGTGATTGTTTCCTTTCCCCTAAGATCCCTTTAGGAATGAAACTGCCTAAGCTTAATTTGAGATCAATTGTTATCTTGAGTCTTAGACAGGTGGATGTATATATTTTTGAGTTATAAAAAATAATCACTTTCCTAAATTTTCTACTTTAGGAGCTAAAGGAAAAACGTTTTAAAAATTTGAAACTTGGCATGCATAACTAGAGAAACAGAATTAATGCAAGTCTAAATGAAAGTTGCTGACTGCTTTTCAAAATAATTAGTTTTGGAATAATATGTTTGATCCCAATCTCTTAGCCTGCCTCAGGTGTTGGGGGAAGGCTATGTGAGGAAACTGCATGAAAGATGCTGTATACTATTACCATTGCCTCCTTCAATGACCAATACACCCAATACAGCACACAAAATGCTCCCTTGGAAGGTTACATATGTATAAAATGACACTCAGTGTGTTTAGTTACATTTTTCAATGACTCATATTTGGAAAAATCCTAAATTAATTCATAATAAATGAGTTATATTTTAAGACATTTCAAAAGTGCCTGACATATTATATTCTATGTGTTTAAAGAATACTATATATATTTAAATAATATACATGATATAAATGGTTATATATGCATAAAAATTTTAAATAATATATGTTAGTATATATAAATGTGTATATATACACATAAATTAATATTATTATAATTCTGTAAATATTCAGTTTGGAAAACATGACATAATATAACCTAATTAACAATGTTAATATTGCCCAGATAAGAAAACTACAATTAAGGAATATTAAGTGGCATTTCCAGTATAGCACTCCTAATACAAGACAGAGAATCAGCTTAATAGAGACATTCTACGGTGGGTGCTACCTGAGGATAATGGCACCTACCATTATCCTCACACACCTACCCACTGTCAGAGGTGTGTGAACCAGAACAACCCCATCCTGAATAGGAGCTGGGTAAAATGAGGCTGCAACCTACTGGGCTGCATTCCCAGACAGTGTTGGCATTCTAAGTCACAGGATGAGATAGGAGGTCAGCACAAATACAGATCATAAAGACCTTGCTGATAAAACCGGTTGCAGTAAAGGAGCTGGCCAAAACCCACCAAAACCAAAATGGTGATGAGAGTGACCCCTGGTCATCCTCACTGCTACACTCCCACCAGTGCCATGACAGTTTAAAAATGCCATGGCAATGTCAGGAAGTTACCCTATATGGTCTAAAAAGGGGAGGCATGAATGATCCACCCCTTGTTAAGCAGATCATCATGAAATAACCATAAAAATGGGTAACCCATTCCTGTATAACCACTGCTCACCCTCACTCCTTCTAAAAACAACCTCAAAAACTGCCAGAATTAGGCCAGTCGCAGTGGCTCACGTCTGCAATCCCAGCACTTTGGGAGGCCGAGGAGGGTGGATCACCTGAGGTCAGGAGTTTGGGACCAGCCCGGCCAACATGGTGAAACCCTGACTCTACTAAAAATACAAAAATTAGCCAGGCGTGGTGGTGCACCTGTAATCTCAGCTACTCAGGAGGCTGAGGTGGGAGAATTGCTTGAGCCCGGGAGGCAGAGGCTGCCTTGAGCCGAGATCACACCACTGCACTCAAGCCTAGGCAACAGACCGAAACCCCATATCAAAAAACAAATGAACAAACAAACAAACAAAAAACCTGCCAGAATTGTAAATGTCTTTAAGCATGTACTTATTTTTACTTTATACTCTACGTAACAACAAAAACATTAAGAATATGTCTTGGTTTATGCCACTTTGAACTATTTAGAAGCGAAATGTGAGAGTGTGAGAAATGCAGTAAATGCGTAATTCAAAGAAGCAGATTGAGAAAAGAGAAGGAAAGGAAAATAGAGCTTTCCCAGGTTTTGGATGAATCATTAACCACTGGTATTCTGCCATTTTGCTTCAAAATGGGACTCATGTTCAATCATACCCCAACAGCCCTTCTACCATCTGTTTTGAAATGCAAATTATGCAACATTTTGCTTAAATCTAGAGCAATGTAGACTCTTCCTCTATGGTTGAAGATCATATTTCTCTCTTTTGGGTATTGAGAAGATAGCAGATACATTTAGAGATCTCCATGCTTAGAAATACTTCATCTGGCGATCCCTTCAACCTTATTCTTCCTTGCATAATTTTTAAAATTTTTAAAATAAATTTTAGTTATGTGAACGCTATTTTATATGACACATCCATTTGTTGGCATAATAATTATCCACTGTTCAAATTCCAGGTAGCAGATCCAGAAAGGATTAGAACACTTAGGATAATGAATTATTACATTTTCAAGGCACATCAACGCATGTTATGAAGAGGTGAGCAGAGGACATCTTTACTCCTTGCACAATCTCAGTCTCCTCATGACTTTCCTTTGTGTACAGCACCTAACACTTCATGGCCTGTGCTTTTAACATCTATTGTATGAATTTCTTTACTCTTTGTCTCTTTCGTTGTGTGTAGACTTTCCTTGCATTTTGAATTCAAACTCTCCAAGGGAGACAGACTAGGTCAGCCAGGTATTATTCAATATAGGCTCTTCCTGTAGGGCAAGCGCTTACCCCGTGTTGAGATAATTCAACATCATAAGGACGTCAGTAGATAAATTTTCTTTCTGGAATTAGACACTTTGATTCTAAAAATATAATGATCCCAATAATAAATACTAATTATAAAAATATACATATATTACATTGCTTACTCCATGGTTGATACATGGAAAAGAGGCATCTCCCCTAAGTAGTTCAGGAACAAGGTAAGATTTCCAGTATCTTCATAACAGTTTATTAGAGGTATTATCCAATGTGATTATACAAATGAAAGAAGTTAGATACATAGGAATTGGAAAAGAAGAAGGGAATTTGTTTCTTATTGCTGCTGTAACAAATTACTACAAATTCTGTGGCTTAAAACAACACCTATTTATTAACCCATGTTTCAATATCAGAAATCTGACAGGTCACACTAGGCTAAAATCAAGTTGTTGGAGGCTCAAAAGGAATATTCATTTCCCTGTCATTTTTAGCTTCTAAAGGCTGCCAATATTCTCTGGTTTGCGGTCCTTTCCTTAATCTTCAAAGTGTATCACCTCAACCTCTGTTTCCGTTGTTACATTTCCTCTCTGACTCTGACCCTGCTGCCTTTCTCTCCTTTAAGAACCCTTGTGATTACACTAGATTCACCAATATAATCCAGGGTAATCTTCCCATCTCAAGATCACTAACTTAATCGCAACTGCAAAATTCCTTTTCCCATGTAAGATAACATACATAGACTGTGGAAATTAGGATGTGAATATTTTATGGGGGTGGGGAATATTCTCTCTACTACAAAAACCCCATCAAAACAAGAAAACTATCTCTTTTTGCAAATGATATGATACTATACCTGAAAAATCTAACAATATGCATTAAACCTAACAAAAATAATGGAAGAGTCTATTAAGCTAACGTAATATGAAATTAACATAATTAACATACAAAAATTATATAGAAATCATATAATTTGATAGAATTATATGATATATATAATATGATAGAAATCATAATTTGCCATAGCAATAAAAATATAAATTAGACCCTTAAGAGATTTGCAAAATCTGTATAAAGAAATCCTTAAAACACATCTGAAAGACACAAGAGTAGATTTGAACTAATGGAAAGACGTCATTCTTTGTTCTTGAATATGATGTGTCAACATCATAAAAGTGTCAAATAGTAACAATTTATTTTCTGGAGCTATTCATATTGATTCTAAAGTATACATGGAAAAATTAGCATGGAAGAATAGTTAAGAAAATCATGAGAACAAGATTGCAGTGACAGAAACCATGAGAAAGGACAGCAATTAGGGGTCTTTAATATCTAGTCCTGAGAGATATTCAATATATTATAAGGCCTTTATCACTAAAATATTGGCTCATTAATATTAGGTTGGTACAGAAATGCAAACTTCTATGTGCAAAACTTTTAATGGCAAAAGCCACAATTACTTTTGCACCAATCTAATATATTGACTTAGTGGTTGATGGACAAATTATTAGAAGATAATTGAAAGTTGAGAAATAGATTCAGTTACATCTGAAATTAAGTATATGATGATGTTCATACCTGAAATCTCTGGGGAAAATACAGTTTTTTAAAAAATAAATTATATTGGAAAAACTTAACTGACATTTGGGAAAATAATAAAAGTGGATCTAGATCTCAACATATACCACAACAGACTTCAAATTAAATAGAGAGAAAAAGAAGAAAGAAAGAAAGAGCAAGCAAGACATATGAACAATAGAAATAAAAAGGATGAATTACTTTTTCATGGTTATGAGGAGAGATGGAAACTTTGGAATCAAGCTCCATATGCAATAAATAAAAAGATTGATAAATTATGCTGTATTAAACATAAAATTTTGTATGGAAAAACATCACAAGCAAAGTCAAAAACCTTAAACTGGGTATCCCAATCCCTTAGTGTAGTCTCCTCTTTTACTTGGTTCTGAACTTGGCCATGTGACTAACTTTGGCCAATTTGGTAAAGTAATACAAGCAGAAGCTTGGGAAGTGCTTGTGACTTGATGACAGTGACAGGAGGCAGCCAAATGCCTAGGCAGATGGGACAGGTACCTGGTGAAACCCTGCCTCTAAGATGAAGACAGTTTAAAGCCTGAAAGCCAAGCTACAAGTTAAATCCTCAGACTGGACGAGAACTTGTCTTCTTGTTTGGCCCGCTTTTCTCTGATTAATCCCCACCGTTCACCTATTTTACATATACCTACCCTTTCCTAATTGGTTTTCTACACTGTTATGCCCATGTTTGGGTGGTGTCTTCTCTTTAAACTTTTTTGTATATGCACAAACCAATCAGCACACACTCCCCATCCTGTTCCTATAAAGACCCCAGACTCAGTAGAGGAGGAGATGACTTGACTTCAGGGAAGAGACAACCTGACTTAGGGGAAGATGACCTGCCCTTCCCATCCCCTCTCCAGGTTTCCTTTCAGCTGAGAGATGTTTTCGTCACTCAGTAACATTCTCTACCTTCACCATCCTTCAATCGTCCACGTGACCTCATTCTTTTTGGACTCTGGACAAGAGCTTGTGACCCACCAAGTGCGGGTACCCAGAAAATCTGTCTCACTGGCCCTTTGCCCTTGCCAGCAGAGGGCAGTCACCCCACACAATGAGGCAAGGGGCCAACTGAGCTGCTAATGCACTGCCATTTGTGGATGGCAGAACTAAAGGAGCACTATAACACTCCTTCTGGGCTTCAGGGTTGTGGCACCCTCACCTGGGCACTGATGTGTTCCCCTCAAGGTGACACGCCTGGTCTGGCCTTGGACCCTGCACAAAGCTTGCTTGAGTGTCGGTACCCAGAGTGGCTGGCCAGATCTCACACTCACTCACGTGCTCCTTCCTGCAAGGGGCTGAGCACAGTGGGCTGAGTAGACTCAGCAACCCTGCTATGAGTCTGGTGAAGGGGCTGAGAAAAATCCTGCATCACTGGGGCTTGGACTTTCTTGCTCCAGGGAACATTTGCTCCACCATATTAACAACACTGCTGGCCTTGCCGATGACAGACATTCTAGAGAGGAGCCCCAGCCATCCTAGTTGTCCCAGTGGAGATTTGTCCCAGTGGAGATCCTTGTTATGGGAATAAAGCCAACTCCACCCAAACCTTCCTGACCAGAAGACATGACCAGGTGACCCATATAATTGTAGGGGAGAAACTGTCTAGGAGGAAATATGTTGTCAATTCTTTCCTAAATAATAATGATAATTATAAGTTTCAGCTTTTCAAACTCTTTCATATATATTGTCTTCATTGATCCTCTTAATATTTTAGTAAAGTATTTAGCCAGGCATAATTGTCTTCCTTGAAATACAGAAAGGTTTTGTGATCTGCTCAAGATGACCCAGCTAAATGGGAAGACAGCTTGTGTGCTGCAAAAGAGCATCCATTTTTTCTTTTTTTCAATTTAGGAGACTTGAATTACTAATCTTATAACTTAGTGTTTGTTCCTATGCAAGTGAATTCATCACTTGGATCCTTAGTTTACTAACTTTAGGGGGAAAAATCCCTGCATACCCTTATAATGTTTTTATGAAAATCAAATGAGGAAAGGTTTTGTGAAATGATTTGCACAAATTCTAAGACACTACACACAGTGAATCAGACTGGCTTCCTAACTTTTAGTCTAGTGTTTTACAGTGGTTAATTTAAAAAATGAAACTTTCTTGAAATCGATAAACTAGCACATTATATTTCATGGTCTTTCTATTCAAATATTTGGTCAGAACTGTATCAAAATGTCACAATAAGCAGTAGCCCAAGCATCATGTTATTTCCATCTACCAGAACCACACAATGGGGAAATGAAGAAAAACACTACAGACAAATTAAGCAGCACCATTAAAAATGATCAGTGACTTCAGTCATCTCCTGTCCAGTAAGAGACTCTTTTTGAATATGAGCCATGATTTCTCAACAAAGAAGGAAGTGTTTTTGAGTGCTTTATATATGTCAGTTATTCTGCAAACGCATTGCATACATTGCCTCTTCTTTTACATCTTGCAGCAACCTCTTGAAATGTTATACAATTCCCATTTTAACATGAAGATACTGAAGCCCAGGAATGTTAAACAGTGGACTCCTAAAATTTTATTACTATGTCAGGGAGCCGGGAACTAAATTCTGGTTTGTGCCCTAATTATGATTCGAAAAACAAAACAAAAACAACTTTAAAAAATCACTAGGTTTCCTGATATTATTTAATCTGTTGTTTTGGTTGCAAAATCATTTCATTGTTAATAATTATAGTTATATTGCTCTTTGTCAAACAAGCATTCTTGCTATGTTTTAACTGCAATGACTAGCTCCTAAGTGATATAAGGAATGGAAATTTTAGTACAGTTAGTAAGACAACCTCATGATGATTTGTAGCATCAGCTCCGTGATTCCAAAAATAGAGCTCACTGAAGCAACACAGCCTTTGGCTGACACAACAGCAAGCAAAAGTCATTCTAGCCCAAGGCTTCTAGTTGGACCTTGCATTTGTTAGAACTGCTTATGAATCTTCTTTTTCCCTTAACAAGTGGGAGCCATTATTGCCTCCTTCAGCACAGACAGTGCCTTTGATTTAAAATGCCCGTAGACTGCTTAGGCCAAAGAAGGTATTTGGGAAACCATTTTCCTCTATGGAAAAGCAAAATAACTCCTAGAGGGAAATATCCAGTAGAAATGACATTTGCAACATCTGCAACACAGCAGGCTGATCTCTGTGGACTGAATTTTCTGTCTGAAAGAGTTGTAAATGCTGAAGAGACATAATGCAAGTGATGGATTTGTTTAGCTGTTTTCTCCAAAAGTGC
This sequence comes from Pongo pygmaeus, assembly GCF_028885625.2. Taxonomy (NCBI): domain Eukaryota; kingdom Metazoa; phylum Chordata; class Mammalia; order Primates; family Hominidae; genus Pongo; species Pongo pygmaeus. Next base: position 66,684,462 of record NC_072379.2, read on the forward strand.
TTATCTTTGAGTTTGGGTTCTAAAGAAATAATCAAAAAGGCGAGTGAATGCACCAGACTTCAGAGGCGTAAGATTGATTTGTAGAGGAAATAAACCGAAGTATTTAACTTTAGAGACAACACAGCTCAAAAGAACAGTCATAGTAGTTTTTTTGTCTCCCTCAATTCATTTTTGTGTCTCTCCCTTCCTCCCTCATTCCTACCTCTACCTTCCCCTTGAGCATGGGTTCAAATGATGATTAAAAACAGCAGAAAATAGTAATATTTTATGCCCAGTTACCTCACTGGTGTTTTGTTGCTGAAAATAGCAATGAATCATGCCTGGTTTCAATGAAGTAAGTATCTTGTCCAGTGGAAGGGAGATTTGTTTTTTTTTACCCATTGAGTGTGTAGTGTTTTCCCTAACATCTGCAAAGGCACTTCCACTCTCAAACTACTATAACAAATCAGAATAAAAGACCTACAAAATTTCCAATCTCGACAACTTCCAGTTTTTGGTAAAGATATGAGATGGGATAATGGGACTTCTATATAAAAATCTATTTTTAAGTTTTTAAGTGCTTCAAAAGAAGATCCATCTCTGGGGAATGAGGATGTGATACAGACTACACAACCCTTGGTGCCACTCTCATTACATAGTCTAACCAAGTGGGAATTCAAAAGTAACTTTCCAAAGTATCATTATAAGGACATTTATGTCTGACCAGATGGATCAAGATGTCAGATTCTCATGGCCTTTGCATTGATTCAAACAAAAGTAGACCCTTCTGAGATTTTGAAACTTTCAGCTTCTTTTCTACTAAAATATAGAATTGTGGGTTGGAATGTGATTCAAATAAAGTTATGCCTTACTTACATTACTGTATAAAATGTATACAAAAAATGCAGTCTCATTTTGAAGTATTTTGTGGCTTATTAAATAAAAGCAATATATTACAATAAGAGCAAACAAAAAAATATTGTTCTATAGAAATTAAGTTATTGATCTACCCACATATAAATGCAACAAATAACTTTTCATTGCCTATAATGTGCTCAGTTCTGTGCCTGGTTCTGGGCATATACAAGAGGTAAATGACCTTCTGCAAATTGAGATAGCTTTTTGGTGACCTCATAGTATCATGGCCTAATCAAGGCTATGATTAAACAAAAATAGTCAAATGCACAGTCATGTAACAGATTTGTAGCAGCAACATACAGTGCAAATCAAGGGATATGACAAATTGAGTGGGGAATTTCAACTGGAGAAGAAAGCAGAGGAAAGGTCATTGAAAACATGGCTAAGTGGCCAGGCTAGATAGTGTTCACTTCTGCTGATCTGATTACATTGGGATGATATCCTGAACTCTCTGACACAGACAGATTCTTTTAGTTGTCTGAGCAGATAATTTGATGAATAAGGAATAAAAAGTCTGTGTTTACAGCCTACATATATGAAAAAGTTACAATCTGGGCAAAAACTTACAAGTAAATCCTGGCCATGACTGAAGGATACTGTATTATAGATGTATAGGTGCTATTATAGGAGTGTTTGCCTATATCCCTCTAACAATCTTTGTGAATTATGGCACATAAAAGGCACTGATGCACCTGGTTCTTATCACTGATTTCATGGAAGATGCTGATAATCAGTCATTATGTGCTTTCCTCAGAATCTTTCTCAACACTGTGTTCTAAGCAGCCAATGGCTAACTACCAGAATTGGTAATTAATATAAAAGATTTTTGTTACTCTGCTTCTGTATGCCTAATTAGTAGTGACAAATTATGTTGTGAGATGGTAATTATTTCTCAGGACAAAAAAATGAAATGATAATCTCAATATTTATTGATCACCTTCTACGAGTCAGTCATTGTGCATTTAAAATTACCTTTATTACCCCATTTGACTTTCAGTCCCACCTAGTGAAAAATATATTACTATCATTCCCTTATAAGAGATTAAATAACTTGCCTAAGGTCAGGTAGCTGGGAAGTGGCAGAGCTGAGATTCAAATCCAGATCTGTCCAATTTGAGAGTTCAGGTTCTCACTCTCTCACCAAACCTAAAAATGCAATTTCCCCTCCCCTTTGTCAGAAAGTTGACTTCTCTTTTCTAGTAATATGTCTAAATTAAGCTCCCAGGGATTCCCCCTCCTACCATTGCTATTCCAGGGAAATTAGTATCTAATGTTAAGCTCATATCACATAGTTCTAGGTATTTATCAAAATTCCTGTGGGTAAATGTAGCCACATGAATATGGTAAATTGTATTTACTCATATTGTAAACATGAACATCTACTGTGCGAGACACTTTGATAGTCCTTGTGAAAGATAAAAAGACAAGGCATGTGAAATTCAGCTGTACAAGACACTCAGGAGATCACATATTTCATTTTCTTTTGTTCTGCTTTCAGAAGGAAAAATGATCTATTTCTAGCTGTGGGCTCTTTGTGGACTGTAGGGAATGACTTTAGAAGATGATTTTGTTTTTAGTAAAGGCAAACTAAGTTATTCACACTCACAATCTATGACTAAACTTGCAGGATACAATCTTTCTCAAAAGCTGTGGATTACTGACAAAATAGTAAGAAGTTATTAGGCCAAATAAAGGCAAAACAAGAACCTAGAAAGGTAAGCAGAGCATGAATTTTCTGTTACATTACAGATGCTTCCCTATTTTAGCAAATTTTTACTTTTACTTTGATGCCTTATGAGTCAAAAGGGAATAAATTAAAGCTCAGAGGACATACAAGTAAAAAGGCTTAGAGGAGAACTACTTCCAATAACATCCAGGACAGCAAAGGGCTGCACCCTCAGGATAAGAGTGAACCAAAATCTTACCAGCCCTGCATGGGCTTGCTGCATGGTTTCGCATTGTCTGGGCAGTCTGGGAATCTCAGCTCCACATTTGCTTTAAGGTGAATCTAGACTAGAGGTGCACCAAGGCACCGAGCAAAAGCAATTGTACTTTCTTTTTGAAAATATTACAGTACATTTATCTGTACTTTAAATTATCAAAATGATTTGATTTCTTAAAGAATAAACAGCAAATAGTCAAAATTAACACAGCACGTAAAGATATACTGCACCATCAGTGAAAAGAGATCCACAAAGATTCCTGTAAATTATAATTTTCAGATTCAGATACGGGCTATTATATCGAAGGAAAAACAACAACTATGCTTATATGTTTAAATAAGAGAAAGATAATTTTGAAAATATATGCAAGTAATATATGCAACTTAAAATATTAACTTAGCAGATATGTAAGTTTATAGATTTTCAGCAGATTAAACTTTCAGAAATTAAAAACAAATAATTCAAGGAACATTTTAAATAGCAAATTAGGTACAGCTGAAGGGATAATTAGAAACTTGTAGACGCATCAAAAACAAAAATAAACTAATATACGGCACGGATGAAAAAATGTTAGAAATTATAGAGAAGAAGGTAAAAGAAAGAATATCAAGTGAGAAGGTATACAGTATAATTAATCAGCCTCAGAAAGAAAATAATCCCATTTTCGCTGGGGCTTTGAAAAGACAATGGTTGAAAATCTTCCAGAACTGATGACACCAATTTGCAGACTAAATATCACAACAAACAACAAGCATAAAAATAAAATAAAATCTACATCTAGAGGCTGAAATTTCACAGAACAAAGAAAATAGAAACAAATTCAAAGCAGAGTAAAAAGACAGCAGCTATTAAATTTGCTCAGCAGCAAAAATGGAAGTCAAAATTCAAAGAAATATTTGAAATGTTTTGAAAGATTGTAACTTAGAATTCTACACCAAGTCAAAATAGATTTCCAGAATGAGCTAAGAAATATTTTTATGTAAAAATAACAAATACAAAAATTCAAAAAATTGAGAGAGTTAATTATCAGCAGAGCCTCATTAAAGGAAATTGAAAAGGGTTGGGCATAGTGGCGCAAGCCTCTAATTCGAGTACTTTGAGATGCTGAGTGAGGCAGATCACTTGAACTCAGGAATTTGAGATCAGCCTGGGCAACATGGTAAGACCATGTCTCTACAAAAATTAGCCAGGCATGGTGGCATGCACCTGTAGTCTCAGGAGGCTGAGGTGGGAGGATCTCTTGATCCTGGTAGGTTGAGGCTGCAGTGAGCCATGATTGCATCTCTGTCCTCAAGCTTGGGTGACAGAGTGAGACCCTGTGTCAATAAATAAGCAAATAAATAAAATTGAAAAGGATATATTTCAAGCAGAAATAAAATGATTCCATTGAAAGATGTGAGAAAAAGAACGAATGGAGAACAAATAATGTGGTCAATAATAATGATATTAATTTTTTGTGGTTTTTAAACAATGTAATAAAAATAACAAAACAAATAATATAGAAGTTGTATTGAATTAAATGGAGGAAAATAAAGTCTCCATATTTTCAGGGAGAAGAATAAAGACATTGTTGAACTTAGACTTTGACAAAGTAAGTAAGTAAATTATATTGTAATTTTTATGGTAACCATTAATTGGGCATATAAATAAAGATAATGCCTTTAAGCAAGTGGGGTGGAAAAATACTGAAATATTTATAAAATATTTGACCAATCCAGTAGAAGAAAAGAAAGGAGAGAAAAAGAAATAGTACAGAATAAATAGATGAAACCACAAATAAATAATTACCTTCCAAATGAATAGATTATTTTCTCCAATTATAAAAAAAGTAATTTAAAATACAGTACAAAATCTATATACTGCTTATAAAAGAAACATGGAATATAAAGTTTAAAGTGAAAGGAGAAGGGATGTATGTTCAAAAGTTAAAGGAAATCTACTACTGGAGGTGAAGACTTCACAATAAGCTTCTCATCAACAGAAACATATAACCCTTTTTACATTTGTAGATACCTGTATTAGTTCATTCTCACACAGCTGCAAAGAACTACCTAAGAATGGATAATTTATAAAGAAAAGAGCTTTAATTGACTCAAGGTCTATAGGCTGTACAGGAGGTATGGCTGGGGAGGCCTCAGGAAACTTACAATCAATGGCAGAAGGTGAAGGGAAAGCAAACATATTTTCACATGATGGCAGGTGAGAGAGAGGGAAAAGGGAAGTGCTACATACTTTTAAACAATCAGTTCTCATGAGAACTTACTCACTATTACGAGTACAGCAAAGGGAAAATCTGCCCCTATGACCCAATCACCTCCCACCAGGACCCACCTCCGACATTCAGGATCACAATTCAACATGAGATTTGGGTGGGGACACACAGCCAAACCATGTCAATACCTAGTAACACATTCTTAATGTCTATAAAGACAACACACACACACGCACACTCTCATATGGTGTTGAAATTCATATGCAAGGAGAAATAGATAAAACCACAATATTAGTGGTGTAACTGGACCCAGGTTCCACTGCTCACTACTTGCAAGGCAAACATTAGAGGCGACGGTTGGTGGGAGGATAAGCAGATTTAATTGGAGAGCCAGCATACTGAGAAAATGGTAAACTATCATGCTAAAGAACCATGTTAAATTTTAAAATTTACCATAGGATTTTAAAAGAGAAACTTGGTATGAGAGATATACAAGAGTAGTGCAGGATCCACGGTCTGTGTGTCTTGTTCCTATGGCTATCTTGGGTTATTGATCTTCCTGAGGGCTTGTTGGTCTTACCTTGACTTCCGTGCATGGTGGTAGACTCATTGTTCATGACTACCCCTACTCGGGAAGATTCCACAATGGGGTCTCCTTCCCTCATTTAAGATTAGCCTTTGGTATTTCTTAAATGAGAGCATAATTAGGCAAGCATGAATTGCTAGAAGAGGGGAATGTCTAGAGCATTCCCTCAAAGGAAGGAAGTGAGTGGGGAAGGAAAGAAGAAACAAAAAGTGCATGATTTTTAAAAGTGAGGTCCCCTATTACACTACAAAATGAATTTTACTAAATTTGGCTACTGAAAAAATTTAAAAAGCTGAATGGTTCTATAAATATTTTTAAAAATGAAGTTGGCAGGCAAAAAATGTTCCCTAAAGAATATTCCAAAAACCAAATGGCTTCCCTGAGAAGCTGTTCCAAATAAAGAAATAACGACAGTGTTAAGCAAACTATTCAACAGAATTAGGAGAAACAGAGGATTCTTACTCT